>NC_026003.2:83487972-83696848 GCF_000442705.2 Elaeis guineensis
ATAGACCTAATTCCCACTAACCCATTAACCCAATGTGTTTATTTTGTGTCTTAGGTTCTTCAATTCACAATCCTAGAACCTAATCAAACAACTTCTTAATTCTTAATTAAGTTTTGGGCTGAGGGTTGGGTTCGGCTTTTCAAAAAAATAATTTTTATATTTGTAAAATAATTTTACGATATGATTCTACCAACCATATTGCATGTTTGATTCATAATCAAGATGCAAGTGAAATAAACATGAAACTACTTTAGATCTAATCTAAACAGGTTCATGTAATTGAAACAATTTCAACTTTAAACAATTTCTTTGCACAAAAATTATTAACAAAGAGATTTTATTTCAGATTTAAATATCTTTTAAATCTAATAAATCATAAATTTAATCTAGATCATATCTAATAAATTTATGATTAAAGATAGATCTACACAAACTAGGACAACCTTTGCACTGTAGGGGTAAACCTTACAGCAGGACAACCTTGCAGTTTGTGATTGATCTAAAATTTTTAATTTCAGATTTAATAATCAGATTATAAATTAGATATAATTTAAAAAATAATCTAAGCATGTATAAATAATCATGTAATAAAGAACCTGGCTCTGATACCAATTGATGGAACCAGATCTAGGGTTTCAGGGTTAGATCTTGAAACTTTTTCAAGATCATACAGCGGAAGACTAAAATAAATCAAAATTTATTTTCTAAGATCAGAAAATCTCTAGATCTAAGATCCTATTACATGATTATTACATGGCATTAAATCAGAAATTAAAATATATAAATATAGCATGAACTACATGTTGATCATATCAACATGTTTCTATACTACATCTAATGTATGTATTAAACAATAGATCAGATCTATTACCTTGCAAGTTAGACATTCTAACCTTGCTGATCTGGGCTTGAGGATGATGTTGCAAGCCGCACATGTGTCCGGCCTCTAGGAGTCGTCCACACGAGCCCATGAATCTCGATCAGAAGTCCTGCTTCAGGAAATCAGCACAGTATGCTAGTACTGCGCTGATCCTTCTTTAATGGTTGATCAGGTGCCTCCTTCTTCTTGATTTGGACTCTTCCAAAGATGGAAAGTAGAAGGAGGAGTTTCAGATCTGAGACACTCTCAGGAAACTCAAGATGGAGGGAGGAAAGATGTGAAAACAAAAACCCAAGAAAGAAGACCCTCTTCTTCTTCATGTTTTTCTCTCTAGACACTCAAACTTGCATCTTTTATATCTCTACGACCCAAAGGTATTTCTCTCTGATTTTTGGATGGTACAAAGGTCTCTCAAATCTCTAATGTTTTCCAAAATTTCACAAAGAAACTCATCTTATATAGAGAGATATGATAGAGTCCTTATCTAGGTCAAACACCTAGTCAAGGCTTATCCAAACATGGCAAGTTAAGAAACGCCCAACTCTTGAGCACCTCCTTCATATTTTCATCTTTGGAAGAGTCCAAATCAAAAAGAAGGAAGCACCTGATCAACCATCAAAGAAGAATCAGTGCAGTACTAGCATACTGTGCTGATTTCCTGAAGCAGGACTTCTGATCGAGATTCGTGGGCTCGTGTGGACGACTCCTAGAGGCCGGACGCGTGTGCAGCTTGCAACATCATCCTCAAGCCCAGATCAGCAAGGTTAGAATGTCCAACTTGTAAGGTAATAGATCTGATCTATTGTTTAATACATACATTAGATGTAGTATAGAAACATGTTGATATGATCAACATGTAGTTCATGCTATATTTATATATTTTAATTTCTGATTTAATGCCATGTAATAATCATGTAATAGGATCTTAGATCTAGGGATTTTCTGATCTTAGAAAATAAATTTTGATTTATTTTAGTCTTCCGCTGTATGATCTTGAAAAAGTTTCAAGATCTAACCTTGAAACCCTAGATCTAGTTCCATCACCATTAACATGATCATACTTAGAAATCTAACTACCAAATAATCAAGCCCGACTTTGGCCAGCCAATCTGACCACTTGCCATAGAGACTCAACTGAGTCATCATATTGTAAATGATAATTTCAATAGTAAATGAGCACCAGGCCTTTGAGCCTCCAATGATCATCAAACTAATAGATCCATTATTACTCAACTTAATGGAAGGCTATGATTTAGTTATCACCATAACTATCTCATTTTAGAGACCTAATAATTTAGAAGATTTACTTTATGGATTAAGAGAAGAGAGAAGATCAACCAGTAAACCACAATCCTCCCACTAATTTCATCAAGTCATTGAAATGAATTAGTGTCATGCTGGTTGAAGTGGTACCTAAATCAGTCACACTGATCAATCTTAATGGTATGGGTCAACTCGAATCACTTAACAGTCTAATTAAAATATAATTCATCAAATTGGCTAGGTAAGTGAGATCGGTGGAAAGATATGCTAAGCTTACCTTAGACATCATCAAAATGGCCAGATAAGCTGCTCTCAATTGAAAATCATTAGTCGAAATGTCAAAATTACCTTAGATACCAATTGGTTCATTAGTTTCGATTTGACTAGTCTAATAACTCGGGTTCAACCACTGAGCCTCAATCAAGATCTATTTGGTCTAATCAAAGATACAGATCTGACCATCTACAACTATTGTATTGGTTCTAGAAAAATTTTAATTTAATCTAATTCAATATTTGGTTATATTTAATTAATTTCTCTATATGATCCATTAATTCTTTGATTCTAACCTTAGGTCTAACCCAATTAAGAAGACTTGATTTGAGCTAACCCATGCCCCATATTTTATGCAATGTTATTAGATCTTAAAATCTCAATTCTAGATCTAATCGATTCTTCACTTAATTCTTAATTAAGTTTCAGCATCAACATGGATTTAGGTTAAGATTTTGAAACCTTTTTCTCATGTAAATATTTTACATTAAATCATAAAATCATTTTAGATCAAATCTAAACTTTTTTATGATCATAAATCTTATTAGAACAATTTTAATCTTTAAGATTAGATGTTGTTACTTTTTCTACAACTTGCATCACATACAATAAATCCTAAGGTTTCAAGATCTAGAGTTTTATAGAAAAATAATTTTTTTTTTTTACGTTCTTCTTCATGGGACCTCACAGTAGCACCCCTACACACCATAAGAGCATCCCATTGAATAAGAAGAGAAAATCATAAAACTCTACTTGCTCCTATGACCAGACGGCCTGATGATTACCCAATTCGAGTACTTTGCTACTCAGATCATCTAATCTAACATGTGCAGGACTGATCAAATATTAGATCTAAAAATAAAACTTATTTAGATCTAATCTAAATAATATAAAATTAAATCTAAAAGCATATGAAATCATATCATAAGGAACCAGGCTCTGATACCAATTGAAGGAAAAGTCGGGCAGTTCTATGCATGCAATTTTAAAATTTTTGCGACGGATCTTCTAAGATTAAATACTTTAATCTATTATACATGCATAAAATCTAATCTAAGACTACCATGCCAAGATTTATGATATGATTTAATATGATTTTAAGATCTAAAAAATAAAAATCTTCATCGAACTAATCTATGCTGCAGATAAGATCTAACCCTTAGATCTATCAAAACCAATCAAATAAGTTCATCTCATTACCAGATTGTGGGTTGCTGATCTCCATAAGAGTTTCACATAGAAAAGAGTTCCTTCAAATTTCTCACAGCTTCATTAAGGAGTTCGGCCTCTACAAATCATCCACATGAAGGATGGATACTGATCAAGCTCCTCAAGAGTGCTAGCTCGTAAGGATCTTTAAGGCTGATCTTTTTCTTCTTCTTTTGATCTCTTGGATGCTCCAGAGGGGAAGAAGAATTAGAGGAAGAGGAGAAGAACAAGAGAGGCTATGGATAAGAAATAATTTTCAATTGAAAATCACATGGGGCATCGAAGTATTGGACCCCTTTCTTATAGATGGGAACTAGGGTTTAGGGTTTGGAGGGGGCACCAACATTCACCGCGCCAACACCATATGGGTGTCCCATTTTTTTGTTAATTTTTGTGATGGTGTGAGAAAGAAATCAAAACTTTCTCATGCCTTCCAAAATTCTAATGCATATGGGGAAATTAATCTTGGCACCACCCATCCTTCCAATTTAAATGAAACTTTTTCCTTCTTATCTCCTTATCTCTAATTCGGATCGCATTCAAATTAAGAAGAAGAAAAGGGCCATGTCTCATCATGGTTGCCGCCCACCCTATCTATGCCCTATCTCCTCATGCCCAAAAATTACATGCCAAAATCCTTTTGGCGTTGAGAAGAGAGGCATGGATCCAAGGTGGTGCAAGGGAGAAAGATAGAGTCCCTATTAGTTGGGACTCTTCATTTTCAATTTAATTCCAAATCAAATTAAATCTAGTTTGAACCTAATAAGAGAAAGAAACCTAATCTAATTAGAAATCCAATCATCTTAATAAATTTATAACCTAAATAGGAATTAACTGAGCCTAAGTCCTGATCAAATCAGGAACAACTTTTTCTTGTAATTAAGCTTAATCAAATCAAATCCAATCTAAGTTAAACTAAATCCAATTTAATTAGACTTGAACCAAACCTCTTTGCTCAATCAAATTAAGTCAATTAGCAATCTAATTGCTAATAAATCTTTCATTAATAGTAGAGTCTCAGTCTAATGGAACTCTCCTCCAGAGTTTCAATTCAGTGAGACTCTACACTAGGGTCCCAATCTAATTGGACTCTTCAGCCATCCGATCAGACCAAATCTTCTAATATGTGTGACCCCATAAGTTCGAACCTAAGTCGGTAGCATAGAAATAATTTTTTATACTAATCGATGTAACTATCTAATAATGAGATATGATGTTCGGATGGGCCAAAAAATTGCAAAGTAACATTCTAGAATCTACTGGTATATGATTATCATATAATTCATTCCTTTGATCCTAATACTCAAAGTGACCTAGGGTTTGACTATCAATCCTAAAATAGTCAACCACATTATATTTCAACCTTTCAAATCTATCACATGGATTATCCTGACCAAGGTTTTACTAAATTGAAATATGCTGATGCATAACTTTTACTTTTTCAGAGAGGTCAATCCCATCTTGACTCATGCACTGACTTGATAAGTATTTGACTATACCCAGTAACTTTTCATTATTGAATTAAAAATTCAAATGGTCTGATATTAAAGTATAGTGAGTTGCTTACAAGTCATCATGGTGATCTCAGGTTGGAGGGATACTTATACCAATATCTTTCATGAGCTACTCTTAACAGTAGAGTGCTCGGCAAATGTCACATTTGGTGTGAATGTATTCCTACATTTCACTTGCATACCATTCTAGTGTCTCCATACTCCTTGGTTAAAAGGACAACCAATCCATATGGCACACAACGACCTATACTTGATATTGCTATCATCTTTTTAATAGTATATTATTTGGTTGTGAACATATTTTAAGGACTAAATAATAAATCCTCTTTTATCAATTAAATATAGTCCTAAGCACTTCATTATGACATAGGAGTTCAAAGAAGATGAACAAAATATGATGAAAAAGTCAAATAATTTTTATTAATAAAAATTTATATGTAATTTATAAATATGAGCACAATCATTAATAGACTGACGATTGACTTTGGGATACAATTTCCAACATATGTGGTACCAAAGGCTAGGTCATATAGGAGAAGAAATGATGTACAGACTGAAAAAATATGGGCTCTTAAGCTCATTGACTATTGAGTTATACCTAGTCTGTGTATCATCTTTTTGAGGATAAATAACTAAGCTCCCCTTTATGGGACAAGGGGAAGGAACCACTAACATACTTGCCCTTATACACATTTGATGTATGCAGTGCATTTGTGCATTTGATGTGCTAGATAAGGGACATTATCTCTACTTCATTATCTTTATCGATGATCAGTCATGGTATGGGTAGATGTATGAGATACAAATCTAATATCTTTAAAAAGTTTAAAGAGTTCAGATGTGAAGTAGAAAAGTAAACAGAAAAAATCTTAAAGGTACTTCGATCAGATCGAGGAGGTAATATCAAAGTAGAAAATTTCTCGATTATCTCAAGTAAAATATCATAGTTTCATTATGAACCCCTCCTAGTAAACCTCAGCTTAATAGATATTTAAGAAAAAGAATAGGACTATATGAAATATGGTCCGATCCATGATGAACTTCACTGATTATCTTTGTTTCTTTAGGGACATGCTTTAAACTTACCTATTAGATAAGGTATCCTCTAAATCCATTCTTACTACACCATATGAGATTTGGTAATGTGAGAAACTGAGCCTTGATCTTTTCAAAATTTAGAGATGTCCAGCCCACATCGAGGACAGCAGGTAGAACAAGTTAGAGGCTAGATCTATGAGAACTCATTTCATCAGGGTATCCTAAAAAGTTTAGGATACTACTTTTCTTCCTAGAGGATCACAATGTGATTTTGACCTATCATGCTATCAAAAAATAGTTTATCCTAGATAGAGATAAAGGGAGGATAAGATCAAAGAGAGAGTCTCTCAAAGCAACGAGTTATAGGATCTGTAGAATCTATTCATAATGAGCCAGTACATGTAGTACCTCCTACACCTCATTGATCAAGTAAGATCTTCCATCCTTATGAAAGGTACTTGGTATGCTTATAGAGGATGTAGAGAAAATATTTCTTATGAGAGATAAAAATATAAAGATAATCTCAAGACCTACAATGAGGTAATGTTGGACATCAACTTCGAGAAATAGATGTGTAGGTAGCCTTTCTGAATGGATATCTTGAGAATATATCTATATAGTATGGACTATGAATTTCACTTTCAGTGATAGAGATCATAATGCAAAGGTCCATACTTGGACTTAAGGAAACATCTTAGAGTTGGAATTCTCATTTCAATGGTGTGACCAAATTGTTTGATTTCATCGAGAACGAGCAGGACCCATATGTTTACATGAAGGTCAGTGGAAGTGCTGTCTCGTTCCTCATATTATATGTGGATGATATCCTTCTGATTGAGATTGTCCTATACAAACATCGATTAAAATATGATTGTATATAGACATCTCCATGAAAGACCCCGGGCAAGCATTCTATATTTTGGGAATGAAGGTCTATAGAGATAGATCTAAGTGGATACTTAAGTTTTTACAGAAAAGTATATAGAGGAGATGCTGAAAGGGTTCAACATGAAAAACTCTAAGAGGGATCTGCTATCCTCTTGGGCATAGGAGTATGCTATGCTATATATTCGACTTGATATAGTACTTGCTGTGAGTGTCACGAGCAAATATCAATCAAATCCAGGCTAGGTGCACTGGATTGCTGTGAAAACATCCCTAAGTACTTGAAAAGCACTAAGAATTTATTTGTGGCCTTTGGAGAAGGGTAAAAGCTAAAAGTAGGAGAATACATGGATACTGATGATAGAATGTCTACATCA
The DNA here is from genome assembly GCF_000442705.2 of Elaeis guineensis. NCBI lineage: Eukaryota > Viridiplantae > Streptophyta > Magnoliopsida > Arecales > Arecaceae > Elaeis > Elaeis guineensis. Next base: position 83,495,412 of record NC_026003.2, read on the forward strand.
TGGTGTGTGCTTGGTTCGGTATGTTGGAAAGGTTTCAAGCAACCATTCAATGGAAGCTGAATATGCTGTAGATGTGTGGGACTTATTTTGGATCTTATGTTAGTTATGGAACTCGATGTCATGCCATTAGATACCATGATACTGTACCGTAAAGATAATGGCCCATAGTCCTTGCTAAGAAGCCTAGGTCTCATCAGAAATTCAAACACATAGATCAGTGGCATATGCAACTACCTTGACTAGAAATACATAAGGATGCAGAGAGTAGACTCCCTATAGGATGTGGTTGGCCCAAGTCACTTAACCAGCCAAAAATCTTAGCCTGTCTTGAGAAGAGAAGGCTTAGGCATAAGGCAGATTAATTTTAGTGCAAATAGGAGATTGTTAGATGTATACCCTAGAAGCCAATTTTGACTGACACATATCATATTTTTAGGATATGATTTTATACTTAACGGATAGTTTTATAACCATTCATATTGTATGTGTCCATGAATCATCCAAAGGATTAATAAGATGATGACACATATTCTCAAAGAGTTGAGAATTTGAGGCATATGTCATTGATGGTTAATTTTTTAATTGCTCCTGGACATAGGTGAAGGAACCAGATCTAGAGTTTCAGGGTTAGATCTTGAAACTTTTTCAAGATCATGCAGCGGAAGATTAAAATAAATTAAAATTTATTTTATAAAACTAGAGAATCTCTAAATCTAAGATCCTATTACATGATTATTACATGACATTAAATCAAAAATTAAAACATATAGAGAATGAACTACATGTTGATCATATCAACATGTTTCTATGCTACATCTAATGTATGTAATAAACAATAGATCAGATCTATTACCTTGCAAGTTAGATGTTCTAACCTTGCTAATCCAAGCTTGAGGATGATGTTGTGAGCCATACATGCGTCCGACCTCTAGGAGTCATCCATACGAGCCCACGAATCTCGATCAGAAGTCCTGCTCCAGAAAATCAGCACAGTATGCTAGTACTGCACTGATCCTTCTTCGATGGTTGATCAGGTGCCTCCTTCTTCTTAATTTGGACTCTTCCAAAGATGAGAAGTAGGAGGAGTTTCAGATATGAGATGCTCTCAGAAAACTCAAGATGGAAGAAGGGAAGAGATGAACACAACAACCCTAGAAGAAGACCCTCTTCTTCTTCTCTTTGCTCTCTCTAGACACCCTATCTTGTGTCTATTATATCTCCATGCTCGAACCATCTTTCTCTCTAATTTTTGGATGCCCTGAAGGTCTCTCTTTGGTATATTTTCCATTAAAATTTTATAAATAAATTTATTTTATATAGAGAGATATAATAGAATTTTTATCTAGGTCAAATACCTAGTCAAGGTTTATCCAAACATGGCAAGATAAGGGGTGCCCAACTCTTGGGTTCCCCCTCCTTTCTTTTGTGTGTGGACCAACAGCAAAGGGTGCCTATCAAGTGCCATGAAAGCCACAAAAATCTCAAGAAAAATTTAAATAAAATCGGTGCAAAAAAGAAAGAGTTTTGGATTTCTAAAACTCTATCTCATAGAATTTGAAATCCAAACTTATTCCTACTTTGATTTGATCCACAACCATCTTCCATGTAAGAAAGAAGAGAGAAAATCTTTTGAGTGTAGTGAAGACCTGGGAGAGGATTTTTGTTGCTCAAAATAAGAGAAAATTGGCGTGGAATAAGAGAGAGGGTGTGGGGGGCTTATGTGGAACAAGGTAGAAATCCTAGTCTTACTAGGATTCTATCTTATGACTTGCTTTAATTTGGTTTCTCAAACCAAATCAAACCAAAATTAGATCCACCCAATTAAAATAGATCTTAAGCCAATTAAAAATATAATTTAATCATATTAAATTATATTTAAATCTATTTTAATTTTTTAATCAAATTAAAAATTAGGTTGACCCAAGTTCTAATTGAACTAGGACTAGTTTTTCCTTGCACTTGGCTTATCCAATAAACCAATTGGACTTGATCCAATCAAACCCAAACTATATCTAATTAAATTATATTCAATTAAACTTAACCTCAACCTATTGGCTTAATCAAATTAAGTCAATTAGCAATCGAATTTCTAATCGATTCTCCAGCAACACTTGCACTAGGTTAAATGTCAATCATATTGATCGTTTAACCCTAGAACGATTCTTAATCATTGATTAACCATCTAATTGGATCGTGAACTCTAATGTGTGTGACTTCATAGGTCTGAACCTAAATCGATAGCATAAGAATAATTTTTTGTACCAATCAAAGTGACCATCTAGCAATGGTACCCGACAGTCGGATAGGTCGAATGTGTAGAACAACATCCTTAGAACCCATACGGATATAGTTTCCATATAATTCATCTCCTTGACCAAAATGATCATAGGATACCTCAAAATTTAATTGTCAACCCTGATCAGGTTGTCTACATTGTATTTCAAAATATCAAATCCATCTGATGGATTACCCTGGTCAAGGTTTTGTTAAATTGAAATACAGTGACTCATTCTTCTCCAACTCTTGGAGTGGTCAATCCCATCTTGATCACACTCTAACTTTCCAAGTACTTGACTGTGCCCAAAAGTCTTCTGTCACTGAATTAGAAATTTAGTTAGTCCAGTACCAAAGCACAGTGAGTTGCTTGCAAGTCACTGAGGCGATCTCAGGTCTAAGGGATACTTATACCTATATCCCATCAGAGACATTCTTGACAGCAAAATGCTCTAAAGTTGGTCATGTTCAATGATGATGTACCCTTACATCTCACCTATATGCCATACCAGTGTCTCCATACTCTTTGGTTAAGAGGACAACCAACCCATATGGCCTACAGCGACCTATGCTCGATAGAAGCTGTCGTCCTTATTAACAGCCAATCATTTGGTCGTAAACAGTTTTAAGGACTAATCGATAAATCCTCTCTTTATCAAACCTAAATAGTCCTAAGGACTTCATCACAACAATGAAGTTCATTAGAAGAAAAAACTTATGATGAAAATGTCAAAAATATATTTTATTTATTAACAAATCAATTACAATACTTGGTTGCTCAACCGTCAACAGCTTGACGATTGACTTTTGAGACATATTTTCCAACAACTCCCACTTGTCCTAAAGCCACTTGGCACAGTATCTAATATCCATCTTCGACTTGTGGTTGTCGAACTCCTTTATCGCCAGGACTTTAGTGAAGGGGTCGGTCAGGTTCTCCTTTCCGTCGATCTTCTAAAGGTCAACGTCACCTCAATCCATGATCTCTCAGATCAGGCGAAAGCAATGCAAAATGTGCTTCGTCCGCTGATGTACTTTGGGTTCCTTCACCTGAGCTATGGCACCAGTGTTGTCACAGTAGAGCAGGACCGAACCATCGAGGGAGGATGCTACTCCGAGCTCGGTGATGAATTTTCTCAACCACACAGCTTCCTTCGCGACATCCGATGCTGCATGTACTCTGCCTCGCAAACAGAGTCTGCCACAGTATGCTGTTTGGAACTCTTCCAGTAGATGGCTCCACTATTCAGAGTAAAGATATAACCCGACATACTTCTGCTGTCATCATGATCAGATTGAAAGCTAGAGTCTGTGAACCCTACAAGTTTCAGATCTGACTCACCATAAACCAACCATTGGTCCTTAGTATTTCTCAAATATTTAAGGATAGCTTTAACCACTTTTTCATGATTTTCTCCAGGATTAGATTGGTATCTACTCACTACTCTTAGTGAGTATGCCATATCTGGTCTTGTACATGTCATGGCGTACATGATAGATCCCATGATCGAAGCATATGAGACTCTACTCATATGCTCTATTTCTTCAGGAGTTGTCGGACAATCCTTTTTAGAGAGAGAAATTCCATGGCCTATCGGTAGATAGCCCTTCTTGAAATTCTCCATGCTGAACCTCTTCAGCACAGTGTCTATGTACGTGGACTGGGATAACCCGAGTATCTTTTTAGATCGATCCCTATAGATCTTCATCCCTAGGATGTAAGATGCTTCACCCAAGTCCTTCATGGAGAACTGCGATGACAACCAAATTTTTATTCCTTGTAGTGCAAGGATGTCATTCTCGATTAAGAGAATGTCATCCACGTATAAGACAAAGAATACCACAACTGGACCATTTGCCCATTTATATATGCAGGGCTCTTTTTCATTCTTAACGAAGCCATACATTTTGATCACTTTATCAAAACGTATGTTCCAACTCCGAGAAGCTTGCCTCAATCCATAAATGGATCTCTGAAGCTTGCACATCTTGGACTCATTTATGGATGTAAACCCCCAGGTTGTATCATATACACCTCTTCGGTCAGCTCTCCATTCAAGAAAGCTATCTTTATATCCATCTGTCAGATCTCATAATCCAGATGGACAGCTATTGCAAGCATTATCCGAATGGATTTGAGCATTGCCACAGAAAAAATGTCTAGTCATAGTCAATACCATAACGTTGATAATATTCCTTGACAACCAGATAGACTTTATAGGTCTTCACCTTTTCATCTGCACCCCTCTTCCTTTTGAAGACCCATTTACACCCAATGGGTTTAACCTCTTCAGGTGGGTCAACCAATGTCCATACATCATTGACCTTCATGGACTCCATTTCGGATTTCATGGCTTCAAGCTATTTTTTAGAATCAGATCTCTGCATTGCATCCATATAGGTGATCAAATCCTCATCATTCTCATCGAGTTCGATGGGATCACCATCTCGACCAACAAACCGCAGTATCTATCCGGCTGATGCGGTACTCTATTAGATTGCCTTAATAGTGCAGGTACATTGGGCTTCGGATCTGATCTAATCAAATTTGACTCAGGTTCAGCTGTTGGTGTCAGTCCTTCTACCTGTTGAACTTCATCAAGTTCAACCTTAGAGGCAACGATTCCTTCACCAAGGAACTCCTTTTCTAAAAAGGTTGCCTTAAGACTGACGAACACCTTTTGTTCATCAGCATGGTAGAAAAAATATCTTTTGGTCTCTTTGGGGTACCCTATGAATGTGCATTTGTCAGATCTAGATCCGAGTTTATCTATAACTAACCGTTTGATATAGACCGGGCACCCCCAACCCTAAGGTGTGAAAGTGCTAGCTTATGCCCTGTCCATATCTCATATGGATCTTAATTACAGACTTACTTGGAACCCTATTTAATAGATAACAGGCTGATTCGAGTCTGATTTCTCCTTTCAGATATCTCAGAAGGATATCGACAAGCTGGCAAAACCCATCATGGATCAAACAAGTTTAATAGAGTCTGATTTCTCCTTTCAGACACACCATTATGCTGTGGTGTTCCTGGAGGAGTCCATTGAGAGAAAATCTCATTTTCTCCTAGGTATGTGAGAAACTCACTAGAAAGGTATTCTCCTCCTCGGTCAGATCGAAAAGTTTTAATACTCTTCCTAGTTTGTTTTTCTACTTCACTTCAAAATTATTTGAACATTTCAAATGAATCTGACTTATGTTTCATCAGATAGACATATCCATATCTGGATAGATCATCCGTGAAAGTGATAAAGTAGAAATATCCACCTCTAGCACTTATGCTCATGGGCCCACATACATCAGTATGTACTAGGCCCAAGAGCTCAGTAGCTCTCTCACCTTTTTCAGTAAAAGGTGACTTGGTCATTTTACCAAGAAGACAGGACTCACAGGTTAGAAGTGATTCACAATCACTGACTTTGAGGATTTTCTCTTGAGTCAACCTGTTTATTCTGTTCTTGTTTATATGACCTAACCTACAGTGCTATAAGTAGATATCTGACACACTATCTAATCTAGGGTGCTTGCTAGTAGAATAGACTACATTAATAGGTTGTGATAACATATACACACCATTGTTCAAATATCCACAAAAAATAGTAACATCATTCATAATGATATTACAAACTTATTTCTTTATTGAAATTTTATAATCATTTTTGGCTAGAAGGCCTACAGAAATAACGTTTTAAAAGAAATTGAGACAGAAATGATAATCATTAAGAACAACGGTATAGGACTCAAATACAAGTTTCAAGATTTCTAATGCTAGAACTGAAATTGGTCTTCCATCTCCAATGTTCAAGAACCTCTCGTCTTGCTCGAATCTCCTACTGACCTGCAACCTCTGCAACGAATTGCAAATATAGTAAGGACTACCGGTATCCAATACCCAGTCAGTTATATCACAAATAGAGAAATTGTAAGGAGTTATCATATAAATACATTGCCCAGTAATAGCTTGCTGCTTTCTCTGCCTGTTTGGGTCTAATGAGGTAATGTACTGAGGACAGTTCCTCTTCCAGTGCCCCCACTTCTTGTAAAAGAAGCATTCAGCTTGACTCTTATCAGGCTTGATCTTTTTGGTTTAACCCTGCACTGATGTCCCAACCTGAACTTGCACCTTCTTCACTTTCTTCTTCTTATTCTTCTTCTCTTTCTTAAAGGATCGAGAACCAGAAGATGAACCTCCCACTAAGTTCACCGACTCCTTGTGGAGTTGGTGATCCTTCTCAAAGTTCTGAAGCAACCCCAGTAACCCATGGTAGTTTACTTCAGGCTTTGTCATTTTATAATGAGTGAGGAATGGGAGATAAGACTTGGGCAGCGAATTCAATGTTGCATCTTTCTCAAGCTGCTCATGCAAGGAAAGCCGAGCTTGCTCAAATGCTCTATCAGCTCGATCATGTACAATACATGATCAGTGACAGAGGCACCATCCCGTATTTTGGTGTTGAAAATGACACAACTAGTCTTGTGCCTTTCCACGTCATTGGGTGTGCCAAAGGCATCCTCCAACACTTGAAGCATGTCCTTTGGCTGAGCCGACTCAAATTTGCGACTGAACTCATCGCTCATGGTAGCCAGCATGATGCAACGCACCATGGTCCGGTCACTGAGCCACTTCTGGTAAGTATCTCTAACTGTTCCATATGCATTGACAGCTGGCTCCTCAGGTGCAGGATCCGTTATCACATATAGGATCCGTTCATGCTCCAGAACTATCTTCAACTTTTGGTACCAGCTACCAAAGTTGGATCCCACCAACTTATCATTGTTCAACAATGATCGGAGCGATAGGGAAGTGGCCATATCTGCACAAAGAAAAACCATAACCTAATTAGTAATTGATTCATTAAACCTAAAGATTTGGACTTTAATCAAAAGATTTCTCCCACTATTTTATTCGAATTGGTAGCCTCTACCTCCAATTCAAGAAATTATCCAAATTTCTTAGTGGGTACTAGAATCCACTTAGACTGCACACAAGTCCAACTTTGGTTGGCTAACCCATGTACATCTAATGGTAGGTTCATGATCAATTATTTCTCTAAATAATTTTTAGTAATTTTAATTTTACCCCAGTCCCTAATCAGTAGGCTTTGGCCTCCACTGAAATGGTCTGGTTAGGTCCAACTATTAACATGACCATACTTGGCCCATCTAGCCAATGAATGATTAGGCCCAACTTTGGTTGGCTAACCTAACCACCATTTATAAAGATACAGTCAAGAAATCATATTATGAATGATAATTCCATCAGCCGATAAGCACCAGGCCTTTAGGCCTCCAATGATTATCCAACTGATGGACCCATTATCATCCACTTAATGGGAGGCTATGATCTAGTTATCCCCATAACTATTTCATTTTAAGGACCTAATAATTTTAGAAGATTTAATTGATTTAGAGGATGAGGTCAAATGAACCAGCTTATCATAATCCTCCCACTGGCTTCACCAAGTCAGCTTAAGGGGGACCATTAAAAGGGCTGGTCTAGGAGCACCTAAATCAGTTACACTAATTTATCTAGCTGAAATGGGTCAGCTTGAATAGTCAAATGATCCAATCAAAATATAATTTCACCAAGAGGTCAGGTAAGTTCGATTGGTGGGAGGGTCTGCCAAAGCTTGCCTTAGACACCATCAGAAATGATCAGGTAAACGGGCTCCCAATTAAAAACCACCGATCTGGTTTACCTTAGACACTAACTGGTTTAATTAGTTTCAATTGGATCAACCTAATAGTTCATGCTAGACCGCTTAGCCAAGAATCAAGTCCATTTGGTTCTCGTTAAAGACATGGACTTGACCAACTACAACTATTGTAATTGATCTAGAGAATCCTTGATCTAATCTAAGACAACAAATGATTAGATTTAGTCAATTATCTAATTAAGTCCATCTTTAATCTAACCTTAGGTCTAACCCAATTAATAGACCTAATTCTCACTAACCCATTAACCCAATGTGTTATGGTTTGTGTCTTAGGTTCTTCAATTCACAATCCTAGAACCTAATCAAAACAACTTCTTAATTCTCAATTAAGTTTTGGACTGAGGGTTGGGGTTCAGCTTTTTGAAAATAATTTTTATGTTTCTAAAATAATTTTACAACATGGTTCCACAAACCAAGTTGTATGTTTGATTCATAATCAAGATGCAAATGAAATAAACATGAAACTACTTTAGATCTAATCTAAACAGGTTCATGTAATTGAAACAATTTTAACTTTAAACTGCACAAATTTTTCAGACAAAAATTTGATGGTTCTTTGTGCAGGTTATATTAACAAAGAGATTTTATTTTAGATTTAAATATTTTTTAAATCTAATAAATCATAAATTTAATCTAGATCACATCTAACAAATTTATGATTAAAGATAAATTTACACGAAATAGGACAACCTTTGCACTGCAAGGGGTAAACCTTACAGCAGGACAACTTTGCAGTTCATGATTGATCTAAAAATTTTAATTTTAGATTTAATAATCAGATTATAAATTAGATTTAATCTAAAAAATAATCTAAGTATATATAAATAATCATGTAATAAACAACCTAGCTCTGATACCAATTGAAGGAACCAGATCTAGGATTTCAGGGTTAGATCTTGAAACTTTTTCAAGATCATGCAGCGGAAGATTAAAATAAATTAAAATTTATTTTATAAAATCAAAGAATCTCTAGATCTAAGATCTTATTACATGATTATTACATGATATTAAATCAAAAATTAAAATATATAGAGAATGAACTACATGTTGATCATATCAACATGTTTCTATGCTACATCTAATGTATGTAATAAACAATAGATCAGATCTATTACCTTGCAATTTAGATGTTCTAACCTTGCTAATCCAGGCTTAAGAATGATGTTGCGAGCTGCACATACATCCGACCTCTAGGAGTTATCCACACGAGCCCACGAATCTCGATCAGAAATCCTGCTCCAGAAAATCAACACAGTATGCTAGTACTGCACTGATCCTTCTTCAATGGTTGATCAGGTGCCTTCTTCTTCTTGATTTGGACTCTTTCAAAGATGAGAAGTAGGAGGAAGAGTTTTAGATATGAGACGCTCTCAGAAAACTCAAGATGGAGGAAGGAAAGAGATGAACACAACAACCCTAGAAGAAGACCCTCTTCTTCTTCTCTTTGCTCTCTCTAGACACCCTATCTTGTGTCAATTATATCTCTATGCCTAAAACTTCTTTCTCTTTGATTTTTGGACACCCCAAAGGTCTCTCTTTGATCTATTTTTCATGAAAATTTTATAAAGAAATTTATTTTATATAGAGAGATATGATAGAGTCCTTGTCTAGGTCAAATATCTAGTCAAAGTTTATCCAAACATGACAAGATAAGGGGCGCCCAACTCTTGGGCGCCCCCTCCTTCTTTTTGTGTGTGGACCAATAGCCACAAAAATCTTAAGAAAAATTTGGATAAAATCGATGCAAATGGGAAAGAGTTTTGGATTTCTAAAACTCTATCTCATAGAATTTGAAATCCAAACTTATTCCTACTTTGATTTGATCCTCAACCATCTTCCATCTAAGAAAGAAGAGAGGAAACCTTTTGGGCATGGTGAAGACCTGGGAGAGGGTTTTTTTCACTCAAAATAAGAGGGAATTGGCGTGGAATAAGAGAGAGGGCGTGGGGGGCTTATGTGGTGCAAGGTAAAATCCTGTCTTATTAGGATTCTATCTTATGACTTGTTTTAATTTGGTTTCTCAAACCAAATCAAATCAAAATTAGATCAACCCAATTAAAATAGATCTTAATCTAATTAAAAATTTAATTTAATCAAATTAAATTATATTTAAATCTATTTTAATTTTTTAATCAAATTAGAAATTAGGTTGACCCAAGTCCTGATTGAACTAGGACTAGTTTTTCCTTGCACTTGACTTATCCAATAAATCAATTGAACTTGATCCAATCAAGCCCAAACTAAATCTAATTAAATTATATTCAATTAGACTTAATCTCAATTAATTGGCTTAATCAAATTAAGTCAATTAGTAATTGAATTGCTAATCGATCCTCCTACAATACTTGCACTAGGTTAAATGTCAATCGTATTGATCGTTTAATCCTAGAACGATTCTTAATCATTGATCAACCATTCGATCAGATCGTGAACTCTAATGTGTGTGACCTCATAGGTTCGAACCTAAATTGATAGCATAAAAATAATTTTTTGTACCAATCAAAATGACCATCTAGCAATTGTACTCGACGGTCGGATAGGTCGAATGTGTAGACCAACATCCTTAGAACCCATGCAGATATAGTTTTCATATAATTCATCTTCTTAACCAAAATGATCATAAGACATCTCAGAGTTTAACTGTCAACTCTGATCAGGTTATCTACATTGTATTTCAAAATATCAAATCCATCTGATGGATTATCCGAGCCAAGATTTTGCTAAATTAAAATACAGCGACTCATTCTTCTCCAACTCTTGGAGTGGTCAATCCCATCTCGATCATACTCTGACTTTGCAAGTATGAGACTATGCCCAGAATCCTTCTATCACTGAATTAAAAATTTAGTTAGTCCAGTATCAAAGTACAGTGAGTTGCTTGCAAGTCACTAAGACGATCTCAGGTCTAAGGGACACTTATACCTATATCCCATTAGAGATATTTTCGACAGTAGAATGCTCTGGAGGTGGTCACGTTCAATGATGATGTACCCTTACATCTCACCTGTATGCCATATCAGTGTCTCCACACTCCTTGATTAAGAGGATAACCAACCCATATGGCTTACAGCGACCTATGCTCAATAGAAGCTGTCATCCTTATTAACAACCCATCATTTGATCGTGAACAGTTTTAAGGACTAATCGATAAATCCTCTCTTTATCGAACCTAAATAGTCTTAAGGACTTCGTCACAACAACGGAGTTCATTAATTGATTGAAACTTGTGATGAAAATATCAAAAATATATTTTATTTATTAACAAATCAATTACAATATTTGGTTGCTCAACCGTTAACAGCTTGACGATTGGCTTTTGAGACATATTTTCCAATAATAGGATCATCATGGAGATAGTGATTGATTCAAACAGATCGATGCAAGATCACTTTCTTCGAATAAATAAGTCTCAAGTCTGCAGTGTAGGGACACTGGAGTGAGAGTGCAAGTGGTGTTAAAGAAAAACTTGCACTAAGCGTGATCAATACAAGAAGTCATATAGATGTTTGCTTACTCGTTAGTGACTTTCTTGATGCTACAGTAGTATGACTGGTCCTTTAACCTGCAGTGCCACGGCTGCTCACAGTGAGGCTGCTGGAGTTTAACTACACATAAACATGACCTCAATGAGTCCTTATAGTGGATGTTGGTGATAGCTGGTCCACTGTAGGAGCAGAATATGCATCTAGATGGGATCTATTGATCTTAGTAGAAAGGAGTAGTCCTATATAATTTATGAGACTGAGTTCAGAAGTCCTTGGCCGAGATAGTGTGATTGATGGAAAAGAGTTTTCATGGAGATTTATAGTATGAACTCAAGTCAAATAAATCTTATATATGACTGACGATGGTGTTTGACGAATTATCTATAACCTCCATCAAGTCGGGACTAATAATAGAGGGATTGTATCATATAGTAACTGCAGTTAAAAGTTTATCATTTTTATTCTGCTGGGTTATCACTACATACTACTAGATGTCACTAATAGATTGTTGAGCTCATGAGCATTATCTTGATGATCGATGATTTTTGATGGGTTGAGTTAGAATGGTTCCAATCCATTGAAAGAAGTTTCGATGATATTGTGATAAGGATCACAATATACCTCACTACCAGGCAGAATAGAATCTATGGGGTCACACATAAAAGAAACTTTTGACTGATCAGATGATTGAGTTACGATTATGAATCATAATAGGATTTAATTATCAATTTAATTGATGATTAAATCAATGTAAAATTTATGATATTAAATTCACTAAGGGTTAGTGAATTTTTAAGAAGATTCAATTAGCAATTGGATTGCAATAAGACTCAATATAATTGAACTATAGGGTTCAATCAGATTTAATTAAATTCGATTTAATTTAGTTTGATTTGAATTTGATTGAATCAAGTCCTATTAGATAATAGGCTTGATTGGATCAAGCCCTATTGATTATGAGATGACCTTATATCCAAAAAATCAATCCCTAATTTGATGGGGTTTAGCCTAACTAATTTTCTAATTAGATTATGACCTAATTGGATTCCTAATTGGGCTAGGACCTGATTAGTTATTTGGTTATAACTAATTTCTACGTTGGTTAGGATTGGTTCATGAATTAGTTAGGGATTTGACCAAGAATCAAGATTTCCTAGTTTGACTAGGAATCCACATGATCTTGGCTACCTACCCCATATTCCACGCCACATCTTTGAGGCCACCCCAAAGCTCCACACTATCTTTTATTTGCATGAGATTTCTCATGCTCTTCTCCCCACAAAAAAAAAGTCATGCACACCCCTCTTCTTAATGCCATAAAATTAGGAATTGGATTCCTATTAAAACTCCTATTTGAAGCCCTATTACACGGCTATATAAGTGGGACTTCTTGGGTGTGGGCTATTGGTTTTTAATGGGAGACATTTGCTAGTTGGTTGTTGGTTTTGATGCGGAAATCAGAGGTCTTTGGCATTAGATAAAGAGAGGAAGAAGGTCTTCCTCTTGGGCTAAAAAAGAGAGGAATTGTTCCTCCTCCTAGGTGTGAGAAAAAGGTGAGGAAGACGGTCTTCCTCATGGGATGAAGAAAGGAAGAAAATCTTCCTTCTTGTGATTTGATTTTAGAGAGAAAAAATTCCTTTTAGAGGCATGCAAAGGAAGAAGAAAAACATATTTTCTTCATGGCGTGAAAAAGTAAGAGAGAAGAGCTCTCTCATATGTGGAAGAAAAGAGAAGAAAGGATTCTTCTTTAGATCTTCAATGTAGAGATCATGTGTGTGATTTCAAGAAGAAAAAGAAAGGGTATCCTCATTCTTCTTCATCTTTCCTTCCATCCTTCTAATCTTCTTCTTCTCTAAGAGTGTCTTGAGAGAAAAAAAAAAAATTATCAACCATCAAGATGTGATCTCTGTAAGAAAACTAGTACCTTGGTGAGATCAAAGGCTTCTGATCAGATCAAGACTTTGTGTGGATATGCATAGAGGTCGAATGCTTGTGCAGCTTCAATAGATCTGTTAAAGACATCTGAGATCATCAGATCGTAGATGAAGATTAGCCCATGCAAAGATCTAGACTTGAAGATAGGAAAAGCGAAATAGGTACACGATCCGATCACATATTTATTTTCAGATTAAAATCAGATTGTGTTATTTTCTACATATGAACTAGATCTTTAGGCGTTTACATATGATGTATACATGCTTAGATTAAAAGTATTTTATTTTGTTATTCTATTATATTTTAATTTTAAAAAAAATTTAAAATCCACATACACGAGTGTTGGGTATAAAATACCCACAGCCGAAGTCCTTAGTGGAATCGACTACATGACAACTCCGCCCGGACTCCTACGGGAGCCGGGCTCCATCACCGACAACTCCAACAGCTACGAGCAGACTCCGCCCGGACTCCTACGGGAGCTGGGCTCCGCCGCCGACATCGACTACAGGACAGCTCCGCCCGGACTTCTACGGGAGCTGGGCTCCGTCCTCAGCGTCAACTGCTGGTAAGCCCCGTCCGGACTCCTACGGGAGCCGGACTTCGCCTTTAACCTTGATTGCAGGAAAACTCCATCCGGACTCTTATGGGAGCCAGGCTTCATCCTCGACGCCAACAACTTCAGCCGCAAGCAGACTCCGCCCGGACTCCTACGGAGCCGGGCTCCGCCGCCGACATCGACTACATGACAACTCCGCCCGGACTCCTACGGGAGCCGGGCTCCGTCACCGACAACTCCAACAGCTACGAGCAGACTCCGCCCGGACTCCTACGGGAGCCGGGCTCCACCGCCGACATCGACTACAGGACAGCTCCGCCCAGACTTCTACGGGAGCCGGGCTCCGTCCTCAGCGTCAACTGCTGGTAAGCCCCGTCCGGACTCCTACGGGAGCCGGACTTCGCCTTTAACCTTGATTGCAGGAAAACTTCGCCCGGACTCTTATGGGAGCCGGGCTTCATCCTCGACTCCAACAACTTCAGCCGCAAGCAGACTCCGCCCGGACTCCTACGGGAGTCGGGCTCCACCGCCGACATCGACTACAGGACAGCTCCGCCCGGACTTCTACGGGAGCCGGACTCCGTCCTCAGCGTCAACTGCTGGTAAGCCCCGTCCGGACTCCTACGGGAGCCGGACTTCGCCTTTAACCTTGATTGCAGGAAAACTCCGTCCGGACTCTTATGGCAGCTGGGCTTCATCCTCGACGCCAACAACTTCAGCCGCAAGCAGACTCCGTCCGGACTCCTACGGGAGCCGGGCTCCGCCGCCAACATCGACTACATGACAACTCCGCCCGGACTCCTACGGGAGCCGGGCTCTGTCCTCAGTGTCAACTGCTGGTAAGCCCCGTCCGGACTCCGACGGGAGCCGAACTTCGCCTTTAACCTTGATTGCAGGAAGACTTCGCCCGGACTCCTGTGGGAGCTGGACTCCATCCTCAATTCCAACGGCTGCAGACAGTCTTCGTCCGGACCTCTATGGTGGCCGGACTCCGACCACTGTCGAGCTTCAGCCGACAGATCTGCACTCTCAGGCCACAATCACGGCCGCGATTCTGCTACATTTCCTGCGACGGATTCCGCGCAGCTCCACCACTCCCTGACAGGCCGCAGTAACGATCGCAGCACTGCTCCACTCCCTATGACGGATCCCACGCGGCTCCATTACTACCTGACCAGCCACGATAAACGGCCACGATCCTGCTCCACCTCCTGCAACGGATACTGTGCGATTCTCCCATCCACTGGCAAGTCACGATGACAAACGCCGCCCCACTTCATGCGGCAGACTCCACGTGGCACGCCCCAGCGATAGCCACGGGTCCGTTCCACTACACTTCACAGCAAACTCTGCCTGACCCTGGGCAGTCCGCTGCCAGACGGTTACAAACGTCGCCATCAATCCGTTACTTCCTCCACCTATAAAAGGGGGACCCAAATACGTTATTCTACAAGCTCATTTTCTTATCTCAAAACTCTGCTAAATTCTCCGTTCGAGCACTCCATTCTTGTTGAGGCAGAGAACTGACTTGAGCGTTGGAGGATCTTGCCGTAGCAACCCCACCTCCGGTTTAGACTTCCTTTGCAGGTCCCGACGACGACCGTGACTTCCCCGACTCCAGCTTCTCCGGCGCAAGCAGATTTTTGCACCAACAGGATTGGCGCTAGAGGAAGGGCTGAACCTTCACAGTACCCTTGTTCTTAAAGGAGTGTTCAACGGAGCCACCTCCGATCGTCTCTCTGACACCCACTCCTAATATTCTCCAGCGAGATCCACGCTCGATGCCTCCACGCAAGGCGTCCACACGACGGTCCACGGCCTCCGCGGCCAGATCTCAGGCTCCGGCCTCCCCTCCTGTTTTCCAGCCTCCTCCTCCTCCTCCAGCGGCAGCGGTCGGCGCGGAGCAATTTGACTTGCTGGCACAGCAGGTCAAAGGCCTCATCGAAGCTGTGCAAGCAATGCAGCAGCAGCAACCGCAGGCGTCGGCGCACCCGGAAAGGGCATCTCCGGAATGTCAGAACCCGACGGCGGGGTGGGCCACCTGGGCCAGCCGCCCCGTCCTTCCAGGGAAAACAAATCCGAGGGTAGAGAGCCCTCAATCGAACCACGATTCCACCCCTGGAAGATCCCTGCCCTCGCTCTGCCAGAGGACCCTCGAGACTCGAAGTCGAGAGGATTTCCTGGACCAGAGGCTCCAAGAGATGAATCGGCAGATTGAAGAACTCCGCCACGCGCCCCCCGCTCATGGTGAGGATATTTGTACTAACCCTCCCTTCTCTCAAATGATCATGCAGGAACCGATCCCGTCAAACTTCAAGCTTCCTCAGTTCGAAAGCTACGACGGGACTTCGGACCCGGTTGATCATCTGGAGGCTTTCCGGATGATGATGCAACTTCACGGCGCTCCTGACGCCATCTTATGCCGGGCTTTCCCGTCTACTTTGAAGGGAGCAGTGAGGAACTGGTACTCGGCTTTGAAGTCGGGTACCATCTTTTCCTTCGATCAAATGAGCCACCAATTTGTGGCCCATTTTGTCAGCAGCCGGCGCCCCCGGAAGGGTTTGGAGTCCCTCATCAACATCAAGCAGAGGGAAGGGGAGTCCATACGGGCCTACGTCAACCGCTTTAACATCGCGGTGTTGGAGGTCCGAAACTTGGACCAATCAGTTGTCATGGTCGCCCTGAAAGGTGGCCTTCAGAAGAATGATCTTTTGTTCTCCCTGGAGAAGAAGTACCCCAGGGATTTTGCCGATTTACTGGCTCGGACTGAAGGATACGCCTGAGTGGAAGAAGCCTTCAAAATGAAGGATGAAGAGACAGCAAGGGAGCGGCAAGCGGGAGATTCGAGTAAGCTCGCAGTTGAGAAAAGGCCAAAGGAAGCCCAGCCGCGTTTCCGATCCCCTCCTGGACATAAGCGCGCCCATACTCCACCCGGGCACGCAGGCAGAGAAGCCCAGACCGCGGGGTTCGGCGGGGCTCCCCACCAGGGAGATTTCGCAACTACGCCCCCCTCAACGCCTCGAAGGCCCAGGTATTAATGGAGGTCAGGGAGCAGCTCCCTAGACCAGAGAGGATGCGCACACACCCCGGGAAGTGCAACCCCAACAAGTTCTACCTCTACCACCGCGACCACGGCCACGACACAGAGGAATGCATCCAGCTCCAGGATGAGATCGAGGAGCTCATTCGGCGAGGTCGACTCGACAGATTCATCCGCCGCAGGCCTGAGGGTAGAGAAGACCGGCCAAGAGCCCTTCCACAGCCTGAACCGCAGAGAAGGGAGGAGCAACCCGGGGATCGGCCTCCCATCGGGACCATCGACTCCATCACCGGAGGGCCTCAAGGAGGAGCGAAAAAACTGTAAATGTATCACTTACGATTTCACCTTGAATCTACTTTCCTTTCTACCTAACGTGCCCTTCCCACCTGGCGTGGATTTATTATGACTGGATATGATCCCTCCAAAAACAAAGCCATGTCAGGAACAGGAGGAGAACCTCATCCTGACATGAGCAAAGTCAAAGGCCCGGTTCTTTTAGACCGGATGGGGGGAGAGGCCTTACAACACCCTAATGTGCCCCCACAGCCATGTCAGGAATAGGAGGAGAACCTCGTCCTGACATGAGCAAAGTCAAAGGTCCGGTTCTTTTAGACCGGATGGGGGGAGAGGCCTTACAATGCCCTAATGTGCCCCCACAGCCATGTCAGGAACAGGAGGAGAACCTCGCCCTGACATGAGCAAAGTCAAAGGCCCGATTCTTTTAGATCAGATGGGGGGAGAGGCCT
Organism: Elaeis guineensis; assembly: GCF_000442705.2. NCBI lineage: Eukaryota > Viridiplantae > Streptophyta > Magnoliopsida > Arecales > Arecaceae > Elaeis > Elaeis guineensis. The sequence goes on from NC_026003.2 coordinate 83,513,174, forward strand.
TACAATGCCCTAATGTGCCCCCACAGCCATGTCAGGAACAGGAGGAGAACCTCGTCCTGACATGAGCGAAGTCGAAGGCCCGATTCTTTTAGACCGGATGGGGGGAGAGGCCTTACAGTGCCCTAACGCGCCCCCACAGCCAGGCTGGTAACGAGGGGAGAACCTCACACCGGCTCGAGCAAAATGGAAGGCCCGGACTCCTACGGGAGCCGGGTTCCATTCACGATGCAAAGGAAGACTTCACCCGGACTCCTACGGGAGCTGGGTTTCGCCTACAAGGAAGACTTCGCCCGGACTCCTACAGGAGCCGGGTTCCGCCCGCAAGGAAGACTTCACCCGGACTCCTACGGGAGCCGGGTTCCACCCGCAAGGAAGACTTCGCCCGGACTCCTACGGGAGCCGGGTTTCGCCTACAAGGAAGACTTCACCCGGACTCCTACGGGAGCTGGGTTCCGCCTGCAAGGAAGACTTCACCCGGACTCCTACGGGAGTCGGGTTCCGCCTGCAAGGAAGACTTCACTCGGACTCCTACGGGAGCCGGGTTCCACCTACAAGGAAGACTTCAGTCGGACTCCTACGAGAGTCGGGCTCCATCCATGACTTCTGCAGCAAGGGTTAATGGTGGCGAAACCTGGCCGGCTAACAAGATCAGATGAAAGGAAAAAGCCCCCTCCCAACGATGTCAACATCAGGCAAGTCAGATGGCAAGAAAGGATCGGCAGACAACGATATTAGTGCAGCGCGCAGACGAGGTAACGCAAAATGCTCTTTTCATTCCATTTTTGATATACACACTACAAAGCCAGGAAGGCCAAGGAAAGAAGGGCAAAACGACAAAAAGGAAGTAACTACATGATAAGACAGAAAGACAAAAAGAGCTTTAAGGAGGCCCTGCTCCCTCCAACCTGGAGTTATCTATTCCGTCCCTCAACCAGGACTGCCTCAGATTCTCTATTTCTCCTTCTAGCTCTTCCCTCTTTCGCAGTGCATCCTGGAGCGCCCGACGAAGTTGCTGGCTCTCAGCCTCCGCTTCTCGATGCCTCTTCCTCAAAACTTCAGACTCTGCCTCCGCGTCTGCGACGGCCCACCGCTCAAGTGCCAGTTGGATCTTCACTTGTTGCAGCTCGGCTGTCTTCTCCCCAAGGGAGACAGAAATCCCTTCAACAGTGCCTCTCAGGGCTTGGAGCTCTTCAGAATCTTGGGCGGAAGTAAGCTGCACCCTGTTAGCCAGCTGCCTCTGGAGACGAACGACTTCGTCGGCCGCCGTCCGGAATCTCCCTTTATACTCTTCCACTTGCCTGCGCCAGCTAGCCCGCTGCACGTCGTGACTCATCTCGGCGTCTTGAAGCTGCTTCTGAAGGTCGGAGACCTTCTGCGACCACTTCTGTTCATCATCGACCCGGGCCAAGAGCCGGGATGAATTTCCTTCCAGCTGGCCGATCTTCCTCTTCGTAGCTGATAGTTCCACCTTAAGGGCGCTGATCCTGGCTTCTTGAGCCCAAATACGGTCGCTGGTGCTCTTCTTGCACTCCTCGAGTTCCTTTGTGAAGTTCGCCTTCCTCTGGCTGTAATCTATGATCGCCTTCACATGGAGACTCCGAAAGTGGGCGGCCTCAGCGGCGGCTTCAGAATGGCCTTCTCTCGATTTGCGGAGCTCTCCTTCCATCTTCTTCAACTTCTTCATCAGGTGAAGGACCTCCTTTTTCAACCGCTGGATTGTCGATTTCAGCGGGACCCCCAGGGGCAAGGGGAGTGCTTCTGCAGGGCACTGCCATCGGAAGGCAAAAGCATCAGGGAACGACTCATTGCAAGGAGAAAAGCAGAAAGAAGGAGGAGGGGGAAGGAGAAGCCATCCACAACAAGAAATTCGACTTTATTGATTGAATAATTCTGAAGACAAACAGAAAGGAAATATTGTGACAAAATAAAGGCACAAGATCAGAGGTCTCAGACCTCAGGGGTGGGAGGTGGAGAACTCGGTGCGGGGGGTGCGATCGCGGTGGCGGCAGACGAGGGACCGGCCTCGTCTTCAGACTCCTCAAGGAATCCGAGGTCGAGCTCGGGGAATTTGCTGGCCACCTTCTCTTGGCAGAGCTCGAACCCCTTGGTGAACGCCTCCTGGCCGAACTGGACATTCAGGTCTCTCATCTCCGCGGAGGCCTTGAATTCCTCCACCGCAAGGGCCCTGGCCTCCGAGACCAGGACCGGAGTTTGCTCGAGCAAATGGGCGACCTCGGCCTCCGCCTTCCTCGCCGACTCCTCCAAGATCTGCCTCTCCTCCTCCCGGGCTTGCTTCTCTCTTTCCAGGGCCTCCTGGAGGGCGGCTACTTCAGTCGACTTCGCTTGGAGGCGGGTAACCTTGGCTTGGCAGCGTCCCTCCGCCTGGAGGATGTCCCTCCTCATGCGGCTCACCGCCTCGATATAGGCGAAGAGCTGGTGCCCAATCTGCAAGGACGGATAGAGAATTACGACAAAGGCCGAGTGACCGTGTAAATAAAGATCCGTTTACCTCGAGGAAGGACCCCAAAGAGTCCCAGGCCCGCTGCTCAGGATCGGTGCAGTCGATCCTCTCCATGACGTCGGACAGGATGCAGCCATCGATCAACCGCCTGATCAAGTCCCTATCATTGAAGGGATTCTCCGATCCCTCCTTGGAGCAGACGGACTCGTCTACAGCAGCTCGGTGGCTACTCGCCCTGTGAGCCACCGATTTCCTCCTCCTCCCCGCGGCGGGCGCCTCCGTGGAGCGAACCCCCGGAGCGGGGGCCCCAGTCGGCGAGCTCCTCGAGGAGGCCTGGAGAGCCACTGGCTCGGCATCTGAGGGAATGTCGATGGCCGGGGCCGCCTGGATGGGTGCAGCCAAGCTCGTCTCCTCCGCCCTGGCCCTCTTCGCTGATCCGGAGGCCGCCGCACCCTTTCTCTTCTGAGCTCTCATGCCCCTGGCGAGCATCCGCGCTGCTTCGGCGTCCATTCCTAAAAAAAAAAAAGAAGAAAGAAGAAAAAGGGGAAAAAAAAGCAACATCGATCAAACAAGAGTCAAAAAAAAAAAAAAAAAAAAAAAGAGAAGAAAGAAAAAGAAGAGAAGGGGAAGGAAAAGGTAAAGAGAAGAAGAGGAGAAAGGCAAGAAAAGAAAAGATATGATGAATACTCGCTGGATCCTGGGGGCTCAGGCCGACGTTGAAAAGAAGCTGCTCCCTCAGAAGATTAGGAAGGGAAGGAGCGGGATAAGTTAGAAGCTTCTGGGCAGCCTGGAGGTCGTCCTCCCCCAGGCTGGGAGCCCGACGGACAGAATCCCTCAGAGAGCCCCAAGGGGGCAGGCTCAGTTCCAGGGTCGGGCAGTGGATGAAGAGGTATTTTCCCTTCCAATTGTGGATCGAAGAAGGAGCGCCTTTCAGCAACCCCTTCTTACTGAACTGGGGGGAGAAGTACCACCAGTCTTTCGCCGAAGGATGGTGTTTGAAGGTATAAAAATGCCTAAACAAGGAGAGAGACGGCTGAACCTCGACTACGTGGCAGAGGGAGAGAAACCCTATCAAAAACCTAAAGAAATTCGGGGCCACAGAAGCGTGGGAGATGTCCAAGAAGTGGAAGAGGGTAGTGACAAAGGAAGGAAGCGGAAGCCGGAGTCCGACACAGAACGCTTCCTGGTACAAACAAAAGCGATCGGGAGGGGGAGTGCTAGCCTGGTCAGAGGGCCTGGTAGCTCCAAGTCATACTCCGGAGGAACTCCATACTGAACCCTTATCAGAAGGAGTTCCTCCGAAGTCAAGGAACATGGAATAACGCCCGGTGTGAAAATCGAGCGAAGCCCAGCCCCAGACGCGGGTTCGTCCACAGAGACAGGGACCTGGGGGTTTGAGGCAGAAGAACTCTCAGAACTGCTGGGAGCAGAAGAGCCAGAGGACATTTTGAGTAGTTTCGAAGGGGGATCTAAAGGACCCTAAAAAGATGGACCGAAAGGGGAACGAGAGGCCGAAGACTAATTCAGAGGGATGCACAAAAGTAGTGACAAGAAAAGAAGCCCCTAGGCGGTGAGAGGAAGGTTGGCACTAACCTATATTACTCTGAGGGACCTGAGGGACGAAAAACGGGAGGCGCCTACGGCTCGAGAAGACGCTCACTGAAGCACGGCTCTCGAAGAGAAGACAAACACTAGTGAGAACTCAGGAATGGAGTAGGGCGCCTAAAGGTGGGAGGACGGGTTTAAATAGACCCTAGGATCTGGCGCCATAATGATCGCGAATCCCCCGGGCCAGTCCGCATCCGACACGTGTCCCTCTCCCCCTGACAGACGGCTAAAAGCGGCTGACGGTTGGCAGGATCATAATTGCACCGTACCTAGGCCAGTGTACCTGTAGGAATTTCGAAGCATCCCCTCATACCACTCCAATTCGAAAAGACTCCGGCACGCGCACATTTAATGCCAAAATATCTAGAGGCGGCAGTGCGCAGGATTCGAAGGGACGGTTTCGGCTGTGCCCATCTCTTTCTCTGTACTTCCTTCGTTTGAAATTCAAACTCGAAAGTAGGAGGACTGGTGTTGGTTATAAAATTCCCACAGCCGAAGTCCTCATTGGAATCGACTACATGACAACTCCGCCCGGACTCCTACGGGAGCGGGCTCCATCACCGACAACTCCAACAGCTACGAGCAGACTCCGCCCGGACTCCTACGGGAGCCGGGCTCCACCGCCGACATCGACTACAGGACAGCTCCGCCCGGACTTCTACGGGAGCCGGGCTCCGTCCTCAGTGTCAACTACTGGTAAGCCCCGTCCGGACTCCTACGGGAGCTGGACTTCGCCTTTAACCTTGATTGCAGGAAAACTCCGTCCGGACTCTTATGGGAGCTGGGCTTCATCCTCAACGCCAACAACTTCAGCCGCAAGCAGACTCCGCCCGGACTCCTACGGGAGCCGGGCTCCGCCGCCGACATCAACTATATGACAACTCCGCCCGGACTCCTACGGGAGCCGAGCTCCGTCACCGACAACTCCAACAGCTACGAGCAGACTCCGCCCGGACTCCTACGGGAGCCAGACTCTGCCGCCGACATCGACTACAGGACAGCTCCGCCCGGACTTCTACGGGAGTCGGGCTCCGTCCTCAGCGTCAACTGCTAGTAAGCCCCGTCCGGACTCCTACGGGAGCCGGACTTCGCCTTTAACCTTGATTGCAGGAAAACTTCACCCGGACTCTTATGGGAGCCGGGCTTCATCCTCGACGCCAACAACTTCAGCCGCAAGCAGACTCCGCCCGGACTCCTACGGGAGCCGGGCTCCACCGCCGACATCGACTACAGGACAGCTCCGCCCGGACTTCTACGGGAGCCAGACTCCGTCCTCAGCGTCAACTGTTGGTAGGCCCCGTCCGGACTCCTACGGGAGCCGGACTTCGCCTTTAACCTTGATTGCAGGAAAACTCCGTCCAGACTCTTATGGGAGCCGGGCTTCATCCTCGACGCCAACAACTTCAGCCGCAAGCAGACTCCATCCGAACTCCTACTGGAGTCGGGCTCCGCCGCCAACATCGACTACATGACAACTCTGCCCGGACTCCTACGGGAGCCGGGCTCCGTCACTGACAACTCCAACAGCTACGAGCAGACTCCGCCCGGACTCCTACGGGAGTCGGGCTCCACCACCGACATCGACTACATGACAACTCTGCCCGGACTCCTACGGGAGCCGGGCTCTGTCACCGACAACTCCAACAGCTACGAGCAGACTCTGCCCGGACTCCTACGGGAGCCGGGCTCCACCGCCGACATCGACTACAGGACAGCTCCGCCCGGACTTCTACGGGAGCCGGGCTCCGTCCTCAGCGTCAACTGCTGGTAAGCCCCGTCCGGACTCCGACGGGAGCCAGACTTCGCCTTTAACCTTGATTGCAGGAAGACTTCACCCGGACCCCTGTGGGAGCCGGGCTCCATCCTCAATTCCAATGGCTGCAGACAGTCTTCGTCCGGACCTCTACGGTGGCCGGACTCCGACCACTGCCGAGCTTCAGCCGACAGATCTGCACTCCCAGGCCACAATCACGGTCGCGATTCTGCTACATTTCCTGCGGCGGATTTCGCGCAGCTCCACCACTCCCTGACAGGCCGCAGTAACGATCGCAGCACTGCTCCACTCCCTATGATGGATCCCACGCGGCTCCATTACTACCTGATCAGCCACGATAAACGGCCACGATCCTGCTCCACCTCCTGCAACGGATATTGCGCGATTCTCCCATCCACTGGCAAGTCACGATGACAAACGCCGCCCCACTTCACGCGGCAGACTCCACGTGACACGCCCCAGCGATAGCCACGGGTCCGTTCCACTACACTTCGCAGCAAACTCCGCCTGACCCTGGGCAGTCCGCTGCCAGACGGTTACAAACGTCGCCATCAATCCGTTACTTCCTCCGCCTATAAAAGGGGGACCCAGATACGTTATTCTACAAGCTCATTTTCTTATCTCAAAACTCTGCTAAATTCTCTGTTCGAGCACTCCATTCTTGTTGAGGCAGAGAACTGACTTGAGCGTCGGAAGGTCTTGCCGGAGCAACCCCACCTTCGGTTTAGACTTCCTTTGCAGGTCCTGACGGCGACCGCGACTTCCCCGACTCCAGCTTCTCCGGTGCAAGCAGATTTTTGCACCAACAACGAGCATCTTAAAAATCCCACATCGAGTGGATGGATGAGTACCAAACCACTTTCAAAGATCTCAAGCGGTACCTCAGATCTCCTCCACTTCTCTCCAAACCAGAAGGAGGTGAGCAGTTGTCATTATACTTAGCTATTTCACCTAACATTATTAGTTTGATTCTAGTCTGAGAGGAGGTAGGAATTTAAAAGTCAGTGTACTACACGAGTAAGATTCTTCAAGATGCGAGACTAGATACTCCAAGGTTGAGAAGATAATCTACGTGCTTCTCACTTCTATACGGCATCTTCAACCCTACTTCCAAGCTCATGCAATGGTCATCCTAATTGATTAGCCTCTAAAGGTGATCTTCCAAAGGACTGACACCTCTGGCCGCATGGCAAAGTGGGCAATAGATCTTGGAGAATTCAATATCAGCTTTCGACCCCGACCAACAATAAAGGCCCAAGTACTTGCTAATTTCCTCATGGAATGCACCATTCCAGATGAAGAACCATTCTTGATGAGATCTAAGGATGGTGGCAAACTATCCTTGACAAGGTCTAAGGATATTGGAAAATTTTTGCAATGAATCCTGCACATCAATGGAGCTTCGAACGCGCATGGATCTAGAGCAAGAATCATTCTAGCTAATCTGAAAGGACTCATAATAGAGTATGCCCTCCAATTTGACTTCAAAGCCTCTAAAAACAAGGCTGAGTATGAAGTCCTGATCGTTAGGCTTCATCTCATGAAAGAGCTAGGAGTGAAGGACATTAAAGTCTTCACCAATTCATAGCTCATCATTGGATGAGTCCAAGATGAATATGAAGCCTAAGGTTCAATAATGAAAAAATATTTGCAAAAGGTCAAGGAGACATTGCAACCTTCCTGAAAGAATTATGCCCTACAAGCCAATCACATATGGGATGCGATAAGCTATATTTTATAATTTATCTTTCAGACTCATATAATTAACATTTATTATTAATAAAATAAGATATTTTTGATTCATTATATGCTGCATCTTATTTATTTTAAGATGATAATGAACTCCATAGGTCAAGGCAATGATTTTAGGACTGTGATGAGATTACACCAGTGAGACCTAATTCCTTGGTAGCCCTAACCTAAAATATTCCTAGTCGTTGGTACATTGAGTCAGAAATCAATGATACCGATAAGACTGGCATGTCCTATGTATGTTCAGAAATGAGGGTAGTTGATCTCACAACCACTTGTGTGGAGACACTAATACAAAGATATGGGTGCTCATTAAAGAATGAGTTCACTGAATTGACCTATGAGAGAATATCAAATGAAGTCTTATTTATATATCAACTGATGATTCTCTAGTAGGAGTTGTGTAAGTGATCCTTAGACCTGAGGTCACCATGGTACCTTGTGTATATGAATCCATATTTTGGTTCACTACCTGGCTTGATTCTTTGATCCTTGTATGGGGTGTTCTGAATATGGTGAAGTGTACATGGAGATTGTGAGTGATCAATAAGGAATCAGACACTCCTAATAAGGAGAGCAAACATCCTATGTGATCTTATAGGACGATAATTCTGGAAGTCTTTGATCAAAGCAGGGTGATAATTAGAAAAATTTTTTAATATATCATTAATTGAATCATCACCTTTAGATCGAGATACATAAAGATAAGTGATTGGATTTGACATATTTTCATATCCATAGCTCATCTGGGATATTGTTTGACTGAAAGATTGAATTACATGGGAACTTGCCACTGAAGGATATTTTGATAATTTTTTATCAAAATTTTAAATTTTTTGGATAGTCATGATATATTGTTAGACATCAATCTTAACTTATGGATTCATCAAAATTAAAAGAGTTTAATTCTGGAGTCAATTTGGAAGAGTCCAAGTTGATTGAGACTCTTCGGGTGACCTAATCTCATCAGATTAGGGTTACGTCGAAGTCTTGATCCATTGCTAGCTAGATTTGAAACCCAATAGGTCACATACTTTAAGATTTGACCTTGATCTGATCTAATTAGAGTTTAATATAAATTTTATCGATTAATTTGATATGCTAGCATATTGTATTAACCCAAGTTCTCAAATTGGTTTAGATCAAAGTGTTTGAGCTAACCTAGACCAGTTGGCTTTGACCTAATGGGATTGGGTCAATTTGGATTGGATCCTTATCCAACTTGAAAGAGTTTTAAGTGGAGAAGGAGTCTTCTATGCCCACAAGAACCCACAGCAAAAATAAATGCCACCCACTTTATTTTAGGCATGTGAAAGGAAGAGTCCTTCTTAATGAGGACTCTTAATTTTCTATGTGTTATCTTAAATTCCTGATCAGAAATCTTATGTTTTGATATCAAAATTTATTAATTTTTTATGACACATAGAAGACTAAAATTTCTTCTACTCCAAATAATTGGATTACTAAAAATTTACTCAGTGAATTTATTTGGCACATGGGAAGTTGGAGTGCCAAAAGTTGGTGCCCTTTCATCCCATGTGACGTCCCCTGGTCCCCTATTTATAGTAGATGCCCCACATAGCTTCTGATGGTGATTTTAGCTAAAGCTAAGAAGAGAGATGTGGTAAACATTAAAAAAAAAAATTTGAAAAAATTTTGAGAAAAAAAAGAGAGAATTTTGAGTGGCAAAAGTTGCTACAAGGGTAGTGAGATTTTCAGCAAGTGTTGCTTGAGTGCCCTAGGATTTGATTTTTTCATATGTTGAGGCTAAAAATTAAGTCTTAGGTTGTGTGATATCTGACAAGTGTCTTCTTGATGTTATTTTGGTGGTGAGATCGAAAGCAAATGGGCTTTGGTGTGATCGTGATACAAGTTCGAAACCGATAATATTCTTGAGAAGACAAGGCTGCGACAGCGCACCTGTTGGGAAGGACTTTGGCCAACTTCCATGTAGATCACCATTGGAGGACTTCTACCTTAGGGTCTTATGGAAAACACTAATATACTACTTTTTTATATTGGTTAAAGTATAATTTTTTATCTTTTTGCATGCTTGAATTTGCTTTGATCGTGATCGATAAAGTGATTCTAGGGTTTTGGATTTGGCCGATAGTTTTATTTGATAAAGCTATTGATTTACTTATTTTAAATTTTTTAAAAATTATTTTTTACTGTGTGGCCAGAACTCAATAGTAGTATCAGAGCCACCTTTGTCTGATTCAATCAAACAAATGCAATAGTTGTGCATAGAATCGTTCTTGTGCATATCTTACTAAAAAATTTTGCATTGATTTATAGCATCAATCCTTTAAACTCAAAAATTATTTTTGACTTTATATATGCTGTGATATTTAATTTTAGTTATTAAATTATTAATTTTTGATAATTTTAAAATTTGTATTATCATGGTTGTATGATGCTCAAATTGATGCATTGTTAAGGGTGTAAAGCATGCCTAATGTGATTAGAGTTTGCTATTTTATTTTCAATATGCATGACATATGTTTTGATATCTATTGCACTCTTATATGATTTTAGCATATTATATGATTGCTATTTAGAATAGTAGAAACATGTCAAGTTGCATAATTTGTAGTGTACATTTTATATGGTTGTAGTTAGGATGTGCCAAGATCAGTTTAAAGTCTCTCATCAAATTATATTAAGATGTAATGTCGGAATTCATTTTTTAAACAAAAGTCAAATTCTTAAGATCAATTGATGTCAAGAAAAGTATGATAGGTGATTTTCTAATTAGGTCCATATGCTGGTCTGACCAACTTTGTTAGTGTCTAGAAAAACTACGGGGAGCCTCCCACCTACTTACCTGATTAATTTGATCTTATTGATTTTCGACTTAGATTGATTAGTGATGTAGATATTACAAGGGCCTTCCTTTAAATTTGATCGATAGAGTATGTCAAAATCTTAGTGAGCTTGTTGTGCTACCCATAAGGCTTACTATAGAAATTGACATGATGTGGATCAAGTGCATATTGATACTTATAGCATATTTGAATAGTATTACTTTGTTGTACTATCCACAAGGACAGTATTGTTTAAGTATGACTATATAGATTGAAGAGTCAACTTAACTAGAACACTACAGTTTATTGTGCTATCCACAAGACTATATGTGATCTAGAGGTTAGAGTGAATGATATTGAGAATTGTAAAGATATAATTGGTAAAGAGTTACCTACTCTTGAACTCATGAATGCTTATTATGCTATCCACAAGGTATTTGTGAGAAATAAAGATCTCAACCCCACTAAGAAATATTAGTATGTTTCTCGATTTTCATATTTGAGGGATATGAAGTTCGATAAAATAGTGGGAGATACAATTAGATAAAAGTTCTAGTCTAGTTGTGCATGTCATCATGAGTAGTCTACTTATATTATGTTCTTGTTGTTGTAGATTAACTACACTCATGGCATCCCCACTTTCACTTAAAGGTTTCTAGATGTAAATAAGTTGACTGGACCCAACTATGTCGACTGGTTAAGAAACTTGATATTGGTTCTCACTCAGAAGAAAGTCTCCTATATTCTGGATACACCTGCTCCAGTTTCTTTTGGAGAAGATGCTTCGAGGAGGAAAAGACCATATATAAGATGTGAAAAGATGATAGTATGATAGTCAAATGCATCATGCTTGCTTCTATGAGCAATGAGCTTCAGAGGCAACATGAGGACATGGATGTTTCCTCTATTATCCTTAATCTTAAGAAGTTATACGGAAAACAAAGTTGAACTGCTCGATATGAGATATTAAAGTAGTTGTTCCGTGCTTGCATGACTGAAGGTACCTCCATGCAAATGCATGTCCTAAAGATGATTGATTTGATCACTCGTCTAGGATAGCTGGGTTTTGCCATGGATGGTGAACTGAGTCAGGATTTGATCCTGCAGTCTCTTTCTAACTCCTTTTTACAGTTTGTTATTAATTGTCATATGAGTAAACTGAATATCAGCTTGCTAGAACTGCTAAATATGCTGAAAATAGTAGAGAGCCATTTCAAGGATGAAAAGGCTCAAGTCCTTCATGTTGATAAGATCAGCAAGAAGAAGACAAAGAAGGATTCTAAGAAAATAATGAATCCTAAGGTTGGCATCTCCAAGAAGAAGGTGAAGAAGGTCTCTGCCAAAGGTACTTGTTATTACTATGGTAAGGAGGGCAATTGGAAGAAAAATTATAAGGAGTACCTTGCAACCGTGAAATCGACAAGCATTGTTCAAGGTTTGTATATGATACAAATTAATTTATCATTATATACTTTATTTTTATATTTTTAGATATTGAATATCGCCTGTAGCTCATACTTTTGCAAATCATGGTAGGGTCTATAGAAAATAAAAAATCTGAATAAAAGTAACTTCGAGCTATTCGATGCTAGTGGAGAGTCCATTCAGGCTAAAGTCGTAGGAACCAAAATTTTGAGGTAGTCTTCAGACAAAATTTTAAAACTGAAGACTTGTTATTATATTCTAAATATTGTTAAAAATATTATTTCTATACCATTGTTATTGGAATAAGATTTTAAAATAATTACAAAGATCAATAGTTGTTCTATATACTTTTATAATAAATATTATGGAAGTACTTTTATTAATAATGGTCTTATGTTTCTTTCACTTAATGATAATGTGCTTCATATTGATAATATGAAGAAAAGAAAGAGAGAGGATATGAATGTCACATACCTTTAGCACTACTGACTTGGCCCTATAAATGAGTCAAGGATTAACAAGTTATACAAAGATAATTTTTTTTATTCTTATGATTATGAATCATATGGAACTTGTGAATCTTACCTCATAGAAAAAATGATCAAGACTCCATTTACTGGATATGGAGAAAGGGCGAATGACTTATTAGATCTTGTACATACTGATGTATGTGGTCCGATGTCAACTCAGGTCAGAGGTGGATACTCTTACTTCATCATATTTACTGATGATAAGTCTAGGTTTGGATATGTATATTTAATAAAATAAAAATCTAACAAATTTAAAGAGTATCAAAGAATGGTCAAGAAATAAACTGGTAAAAATATTAAAACTCTTCGATCAGATCAAAGAGGATAATACTTATCCAGTGAGTTCCTTGATTATTTGAAACAAAATGAAATACTCTCTGAATGAACACCTCCTTATACTCCATAATTAAATGAAATTGTAGAAAGGATAAATCTCACCTTATTAGATATGGTGCGGTCCATGTTGTGTTTCATGGATCTTTCGATATCTTTTTGGGGATATGCCCTCGAGGCTACAGCATATATCTTAAATAAAGTACCTTCGAATCTATTTCTAGCACTCCATATGAAATATAAAAAGATAAAAGACCCAATCTTAAGCATCTTAAGATTTGGGATTGTCCAGCTTATGTAAAAAATATTAATGGACATAAGCTAGATGCTAGATCAGAAAAATATAGATTTGTAGGTTATCCCAAGGAGAGTATAGGATACTACTTCTATAACCCTACTCAACAAAAGGTGTTTGTTGGTAGGCATGCCATTTTCTTGGTGAAAGAGTTTATCCAAGAAGAGGCAGTGGGAGGTCTGTTGAACTTGAGAAATTCAAAACTTACAATACATCCAGGATTCATCAAATAGTTCTCAACCAGATGCACCCATTATTGAGGCACAACCACTACACACACCTCTTCTCCGAAGGTTAAGTAGAATGCGTAGTATACCACTCAGGTATGGATTTATCATTGAGAATGATAACACAATCCACATCATTAAGAATGATGATCCTACGACCTATTCGAAAGCTGTCATAAGTAGTAACTCTGACAAGTGGCAAAATGCCATAAAATTCGAAATGGATTTCATGTATGCCAACCAAGTATGAAATTTGGTTGATGCGCCTGAGGGTGTGACCCTAATAGGCTACAAATGGGTCTTCAAAAAAAAGATTAGAGCAGATGGCCAGGTAGAGACCTATAAAGCAGGCTTGTGGCAAAAGATTTTAGACAAAAATAAGGTGTTGATTATGAAGAAACTTTTTCATTGGTAGTCATGCTCAAGTCTATTCGGATAATGCTTGCTATTACAGCATACCATGACTATGAGATCTGACAAATAGATGTCAAGACTGCCTTCCTCAATGAAAACCTTGAGAAAAAAATCTATATGACTCAGCCAAAGGGATTTATCCCAATTGGGAGAGCAAATCAGGTATGCAAGCACAATAGACCCATTTATGGATTAAAGCAAGCATCGAGGAGCTGGAACATCCATTTTGATGAGACAGTCAAATTGTTTGATTTCATCAAAAATATAGATAAACTTTGTATGTACAAGAAGAATAGTGAGAGTGCTATTATCTTCTTGATTTTGTCTGTGGATGACATACTGCTCATTGAGAATGATATCCCGATGTTGCAATCAGTCAAAACTTGGCTATCATAAAAGTTTTTCATGAAAGACTTGGGTGAGGCATCTTATATACTTGGTATAAAGATCTATAGGGATAGATCAAAAAAGATGCTTGGCTTGTCTCAATCTAGGTACATTGATCTGGTGTTGAAGAAGTTCAACATGGAGGAAAGTAAAAGAGGTTACTTGCCCATAGGTCATGGCATACAACTCTCTAAAAAGATGTCTCCTAAGACACCTGAAGAGAGAAATAAAATGAGTTCTATTCTTTATGCTTCGACTGTAGGATCAATAATGTATGCTATGTTAGGTACTAGACCTGATGTTGCTTATGCCTTGGGTATTGTAAGTAGATTTCAGGCTGATCCTGAGGAGGATTATTAAAAAGCTATGAAAAATATACTCAAGTACTTGAGAAGGACTAGAGATATTTTTCTAATATATGATAGATCTAATTTAAAACTAGAAGGTTATATCGATTCTAGTTTTCAATCTGATCTGGATGATAGCAAATCGATATCTAGATATGTGTTCACCTTGTATGGTGGTGCAGTAAGTTGAAAAAGTTTCAAACAATAAACGGTTGCTAACTCAATCACTGAGGCTGAGTATATTGCTGCAAGTGAGGCCGCTAAGGAGGCCATCTGGATGAAGAAATTCATCACAAAGTTGGGAGTGATTCTGAAGATTGAACAACCAATGCCCCTTTATTGTGATAATACTGAGACTGTTGCTCAAGCCAAAGAACCAAGGTCTCATCATAAATTTAAGCACATCCTAAGACGGTTCCACCTCATTCAGAAAATTATCGAAAGACACGATGTGATCGTGGAGTGAGTTGACACCAAGAACAATATAGTAGACCAATTCATTAAGGCCTTGTCAATACAGTATTTTGACTACCATCTTGATAGCATGGGCATCAAGTATAAGGATGATTGGTTTTAGTGCAAGTGGGAGATCGAAAAAATTATGCCCGACAAGTCAATTGCATATGGGATGCGATAAGGTGTATTTTATAATTTATCTTTCAGACTCATGTAATTAATATTTATTATTAATAAAATAAGATATTTTTTATTCATTATATGCTGTATCTTATTTATTTTAAGATAATAACGAACCCCATAGGTCTGACAATGGTTTTAGGGTCATGATGAGATCACACTAATGAGACCTAATTCCTTGGTAGCTCTAACCTAAAATATTTTTAGTCATTGGTACATTGAGTCAGGGATCAATGAAATCGGTAAGACTGGCATGTCCTATGTATGCTCAAAAATGAGGGTAGTTGATCTCACAACCACTTATGTGGGGACACTAATATAAGGATATGGGTACTCATTAGAGAATGAGTTCATGGAATTGACCTACGAGAGAATATCAGATGAAGTCTTATTTACATGTCAACTGATGATTCTCTAGTGGGAGTTGTGTAAGTGATCTTTAGACCTGAGATCATCATGGTACCTTGTGTACATGGATCTATATTTTGGTTCAGTACCTAGCTTGGTTCTTTGATCCTTGTGTGGGGTGTTCTAAATATGGTAAAATATGCATGAAGGTTGTGAGTGATCAATAAAGGATCAGTCACTCCTAATAAAGGGAGCGAACATCCTATGTGATCTCATAGGATGATGATTCTGAAAGTCTTTAGCCAAAGCAGAGTGATAATTAGAAAAAAATTTTTAATATGTCATCAATTGAATCATCACCTTCAGATCGAGATACATAAAGATAAGTGATTGGGTTTGATATATTTTAATACCCACAGCTCATCTGGGATGTTGTTTGACTGAAGGATTGAATTACACAGGAACTTGCCATTGAAGGATATTTTGTTAATTTTTTATCAAAATTTTAAATCTTTTGGGTAGTCATGATATGTTGCTAGATATCAATTTTGATTTATAAATTTATTAGAATTAAAAGAGTTTAATTCTGGAGTCAATTTGAAAGAGTCCAAGTTGATTAGGACTCTTCGGGTGACCTAATCTCATCGGATTAGGGGTACATCGAAAGTCTTGATCCACTACTGGCTAGATTTGAAACCCAATAGATTATAAACTTTAAGATTTGGCCTTGATCTAATCAAATTATAGTTTAATATAAATTCTATAAGTTAATTTGATATGCTAGCATATTGTATTAATCTAAGTTCCCAAATTGGTTTAGATCAAAGTGTTTGAGCTAACCTAGACCAGTTGGCTTTGACCTAATGGATTGGGTCAATTTGGATTGGATCCTTATCCAACTTGAAAGAGTTTTAAGTAGAGAAGGAGTCTTCTATGCTCACAAGAATCCACAGCAAAAATAAATACCGCTCCCTTTATTTTAGGCATGTGAAAGGAAGAGTCCTTCTCAATGAGGACTCTTAATTTTTTACGCGTTACCTTAAATTCCCGACCAAAAATCTTATGTTTTGATGCCAAAATTTATTAATTTTTTTATGGCATGTAGAAGACTAAGAGTCCTACTCTAAGTAATTGGATCACCAAAAATTCACTTGATGAATTTATTTGGTGCATGGGAAGTTGGAGCACCAAAGGTTAGCACCCCTTCATCTCATGTGACGTCTCCTGGTCCCCTATTTATAGGGGATGCCCCACATGGCTTCTGGTGGTGATTTTTGACTGAAACCAAGAAGCAGGATGTGGTAAACATAGTAAAAATTTAAAAAAAAAATTGAGAGAAAAAAGAAAGAATTTTGAGTGACAAAATTTGCTACAAGGGTGGTGAGATTTTTAGCAAGTGTTGCTTGAGTGCCCTAGAATTTGATTTTTCCATATGTTGGAGCCAAAAATTAAATTCTAGCTTGTATAAAATTTGAAGAGTATCTTCTTGGTGTCATTCTAGTAGTGAGATCAAAAGCAACTAGGCTTTGATGCGATCATGACGCAAGTTCGAAGCTAGCAGTATTCTTGAGAAGACAAGGCTACAACAGCGCATCGATTGGGAAGGACTTTAGCCAACATTCGTGTGGATCACCATTGGAGGACTTCTATCTTGAGATCTTATGGAAAATACCAACATGCCACTTTTTCATATTGATTAAAGTATAATTTTCTATCTTTTTGCATGCTTGAATTTGCTTTGATCGTGATCGGCAAAGTGCTTCTAGGATTTTGAGTTCGACTTGATAGTTTTATTTGATAAAGTTATTGATTTGCTTATTTTAATTTTTTTAAAAATTACTTTCCACTGTGTAGCCAGAATCCAACACTTTCAATCTCTTAAGGTTTAATAGATTCCCAAGTCAGAGAATGCTTAAGCCGACGCCCTCTCCCATCTTGCCACCTCAGGGTTGACTGACCATAAAAAGTAAGTTTTTGTCAAGCACCTATAGATTTGGAGTATCAAGGAATCCATGGTGCTTCAAGTTGAGCATGAGCTGAGCTGGATGGACCCAATCATCAACTATTTGAAAAGGGAAGAACTATCTTCTAACCCCATTTAGGCTCGAGCAATCAAATGACAAGCATCGTGGTATGTGATTCTTGATAAAAGACTCTACAAGAAGTCTTTCTCCTTGCCTCTACTCCAATGTCTATGACCTTTTGAAGCCGGCTATGCTCTTTGGGAAGTCCTCAAGGGCATCTATGGCAATCACTCAGGGGGGAGGTTGCTCACTTGCAAGCTTATCTGATAGGATACTACTAGCCAACCTTATAGAGGGAAACCCTCAAGCTCGTCAAATGACGTGAGCAGTGCTAAAGGTATACCAATATCCAAAGAAGGTCTGCAATCGAGCTCACATCGACCGCCACCCCTTGCCCATTCATGAAGCAGGAAATCTATTAGAAAATATATCCCAAAGTCAATCGTCAGCTTATTGATAGTTGAGCTTATATTTATAAATTATATATGAATTGTTAATTATTAATAAAATATTATTTAACTTTTTTCATCACTTTGTATACATCTTTTATGAACTCCAGTATTGTGATAAAGTTCTTAAGACTAATTGAATCGATATAGGAGGATATATCATTTAGTCCTTAAAACTAGTTCACAACCAAATGATATGCTATTAGGATAATAGCTATATCAAGTGTAGGTCATTGTATGCCATGTATGTTACTTGTCCTCTTAACCAAGGAGTGTGGAGATAGTGGTATGATATGCAAGTGAGATATAGGAGTATATCTCACTAAACGTGATTAAATCTGAAGCACTCTACTATCAAGAGTTACTCTGAAGGGATATGGGTATAAGTATCCCTACGATCTGAGGTTACCACGGTGATTTATAAGCAACTCACTATGCTTTGGTATCGAACTATCTGAATTTTTAATTCATGATTGAAAAGTTTTTGGGTACAGTCAAGTATTTGTGAAGTCAGTGTATGAGTCAAAATGGGATTGACCACTTTAAGTCATTAGAGAGTATGCTTAAATGTGTTTTCAATTTAGCAAAATCTTACGTAGGATAGTCTTTGTAAGGAGTCACAAGATTAATTGGATTGAGACACAAGTAGGATGCACCGATCAAGAGTTGACAATTAACTTTAAAATCATCCAGAGCATCAAGGGTCAAAGAGATAAATTATATGATAACTATAGTCTATTAGATTCTTGGATGTTGCTTTGCACCCATTCAACCTATCCGGATGTCGGGTCCCATTGCAAGATGATAACTTCGATTGGTATAGAAATTATTCCTACACTATCTACTTAGGTTCGAACCTATGAAATTACATACATAAGAAGTACCTCTCTGATCATATGGCTAATGATAATTAAAAATCATCCGAGGATAAAATCATCAATGTGATTGATGATTATCCCTGAGCAATAGTTGTTGAAAATTTGGGGTTTCAAGCATGCATATGTATTTCAAAACTTAATTTTCTAAACACCACAGTGGAGAATAAGATTAAAATAATTTTAATCTAAATTTTGTATGTATAAAAATATAAAACCACATGGATCTATTTCATATGCTGAATTTGATATATGCTGAAATTTAAATTGTGATCATATCTGTTTCGCAATCCCTTTCTTCAAATCTGGATCTGAAAGAGATGAGGCTCTCTGTTTGCTACACAAATATCTGACCTCTACGAGTGTTGGGTATAAAATACCCACAGTCGAAGTCCTCAGTGGAATCGACTACATGACAACTCCGCCCGGACTCCTACGGGAGCCGGGCTCCGTCACCGACAACTCCAACAGCTACGAGCAGACTCCGCCCGGACTCCTACGGGAGCCGGGCTCCGCCGCCGACATCGACTACAGGACAGCTCCGCCCGGACTTCTACGGGAGCCGGGCTCCGTCCTCAGTGTCAACTGCTGGTAAGCCCCGTCCGGACTCCTACGGGAGCCGGAATTCACCTTTAACCTTGATTGCAGGAAAACTCCGTCCGGACTCTTATGGGAGCTGGGCTTCATCCTCGACGCCAACAACTTCAGCCGCAAGCAGACTCCGCCCGGACTCCTACGGGAGCCGGGCTCCGCCGCCGACATCGACTACATGACAACTCCGCCCGGACTCCTACGGGAGCCGGGCTCCGTCACCAACAACTCCAACAGCTACGAGCAGACTCCGCCCGGACTCCTACGGGAGCCAGGCTCCACCGCCGACATCGACTACAGGACAGCTCCGCCCGGACTTCTACGAGAGCCGGGCTCCGTCCTCAGCATCAACTGCTGGTAAGCCCCGTCCGGACTCCTACGGGAGCCAGACTTTGCCTTTAACCTTGATTGCAGGAAAACTCCGTCCGGACTCTTATGGGAGCCGGGCTTCATCCTCGACGCCAACAACTTCAGCCGCAAGCAGACTCCGCCCGAACTCCTACGGGAGCCGGGCTCCACCGCCGACATCGACTACATGACAACTCCGCCCGGACTCCTACGGGAGCCGGGCTCCGTCACCAACAACTCCAACAGCTACGAGCAGACTCCGCCCGGACTCCTACGGGAGCCGGGCTCCGCCGCCGACATCGACTACAGGACAGCTCCACCCGGACTTCTACGGGAGCCCGGCTCCGTCCTCAGCGTCAACTGCTGGTAAGCCCCGTCCGGACTCCTACGGGAGCCGGACTTCGCCTTTAACCTTGATTGCAGGAAAACTTCGCCCGGACTCTTATGGGAGCCGGGCTTCATCCTTGATGCCAACAACTTCAGCCGCAAGCAGACTCCACCCGGACTCCTACGGGAGCCGGGCTCCATCCTCAGCGTCAACCGCTGGTAAGCCCCGTCCGAAGTCCTACGGGAGTCGGACTTCGCCTTTAACCTTGATTACAAGAAACCTTCGCTCGGACTCCTACGAGAGCCGAGCTTCGTCCTCGACTCCAACGGCTGCAAGACAGACTGCGTCCGGGCTCCTACGAGAGCCGGACTCTGCTGATAACTTCAGCAGCGAGCAGACTCCACCCGGACTCCCACGGGAGCCGGGCTCCGTCCTCAACGTTAACTGCTGGTAAGCCTTGTCCGGACTCCGACGGGAGCCAAACTTCGCCTTTAACCTTGATTGCAGGAAGACTTTGCCTGGACCCCTGTGGGAGCCGGGCTCCGTCCTCAATTCCAACGGCTGCAGACAGTCTTCGTCCGGACCTCTACGGTGGCCGGACTCCGACCACTGTCGAGCTTCAGCCGACAGATCTACACTCCCAGGCCACAATCACATCCACGATTCTGCTACATTTCCTGCGACGGATTCCGCACAGCTCCACCACTCCCTGACAGGCCGCAATAACGATCGCAGCACTGCTCCACTCCCTATGACGGATCCCACGCGGCTCCATTACTACCTGACCAGCCACGATAAACGGCCACGATCCTGCTCCACCTCCTGCAACGGATACTGCACGATTCTCCCACTGGCAAGTCATGACAACAAATGCCGCCCCACTTCACGTGGCAGACTCCACGTGGCACGCCCCAGCTATAGCCACGGGTCCGTTCCACTACACTTCGCAGCAAACTCCGCCTGACCCTGGGCAGTCCACTGCCAAACGGTTACAAACGTCGCCATCAATCCGTTGCTTCCTCCACCTGTAAAAGGGGGACCCAGATACATTATTCTATAAGCTCATTTTCTTATCTCAAAACTCTGCTAAATTCTCCGTTCGAGCACTCCATTCTTGTTGAGGCAGAGAACTGACTTGAGCATCGGAGGGTCTTGCCGAAGCAACCCCACCTCCGATTTAGACTTCCTTTGCAGGTCCCGACGGCGACCGCGACTTCCCCGACTCCAGCTTCTCCGGCGCAAGCAGATTTTTGCACCAACAGGATTGGCGCTAGAGGAAGGGGTGAACCTTCGCAGTACCCTTGTTTTTAAAGGAGTGTTCAACGGAGCCGCCTCCGATCGTCTCTCCGACACCCACTCCTAATCTTCCCCAGCGAGATCCACGCTCGATGCCTCCACGCAAGGCATCCACACGATGGTCCACGGCCTCCGCGGCCAGATCTCAGGCTCCGGCCTCCCCTCCTATTTCCCAGCCTCCTCCTCCTCCAGCGATGGCGGTCAGCGCGGAGCAATTTGACTTGCTGGCACAGCAGGTCAAAGGTCTCATCGAAGCTGTGCAAGCAATGCAGCAGCAGCAACCGCAGGCGTCGGCGCACCCGGAAAGGGCATCTCCAGAATGTCAGAACCCGACGGTGGGGCGGGCCACCTGGGCCAGCCGCCCCATCCTTCCAGGGAAAACAAATTCGAGGGTAGAGAACCCTCAATCGGACCACGATTCCACCCCTGGAAGATCCCTGCCCCCGCTCTGCTAGAGGACCCTCGAGACTCGAAGTCGAGAGGATTTCCTGGACTGGAGGCTCCAGGAGATGAACCGATGGATTGAAGAACTCCGCCACGCGCCCCCCGCTCA
The DNA here is from genome assembly GCF_000442705.2 of Elaeis guineensis. Classification (NCBI taxonomy): domain Eukaryota; kingdom Viridiplantae; phylum Streptophyta; class Magnoliopsida; order Arecales; family Arecaceae; genus Elaeis; species Elaeis guineensis. The sequence continues at coordinate 83,534,982 of NC_026003.2, forward strand.
TGGTGAGGATATTTGTACTGACCCTCCCTTCTCTCAAATTATCATGCAGGAACCGATCCCGCCAAACTTCAAGCTTCCTCAGTTCGAAAGCTACGATGGGACTTCGGACCCGATTGATCATCTGGAGGCCTTCCGGACGATGATGCTGCTTCACGGTGCTCCTAATGCCATCTTATGCCGGGCTTTCCCATCTACTTTGAAGGGAGCAGCGAGAAACTGGTACTCGGCTTTGAAGTCGGGTACCATCTTTTCCTTCGATCAAATGAGCCACCAATTTGTGGCCCATTTTGTCAGCAGCCGGTGCCCCCGGAAGGGTTCGGAGTCCCTCATCAACATCAAGCAGAGGGAAGGGGAGTCCATACGGGCCTACGTCAACCCTTTAACATCGCGGCATTAGAGGTCCGGAACTTGGACCAATCAGTTGCCATGGCCGCCTTGAAAGGTGGCCTTCAGAAGAATGATCTTTTGTTCTCCCTGGAGAAGAAGTACCCCAGGGATTTTGCCGATTTACTGGCTCGGGCTGAAGGATACGCCCGAGCGGAAGAAGCCTTCAAAATGAAGGACGAAGAGACAGCAAGGGAGCGGCAAGCGGGAGATTCGAGTAAGCCCGCAGTTGAGAAAAGGCCAAAGGAAGCCCGGCCGCATTTTCGATCCCCTCCTGGACATAAGCGCGCCCATACTCCACCCCGGGCATGCAGGCAGAGAAGCCCGGACCGCGGGGTTCGGTGGGGCTCCCCACCAGGGAGATTTCGCAACTACGCCCCCCTCAACACCTCGAAGGCCCAGGTATTAATGGAGGTCAGGGAGCAGCTCCCTAGACTGGAGAGGATGCGCACACACCCCGGGAAGTGCAACCCCAACAAGTTCTGCCTCTACCACCGTGACCACGGCCACGACACAGAGGAATGCATCCAGCTCCAGGACGAGATCGAGGAGCTCATTCAGCGAGGTCGACTCGACAGATTCATCCACCGCAGGCCTGAGGGTAGAGGAGACCGGCCAAGAGCCCTTCCACAGCCTGAACCGCAGAGAAGGGAGGAGCAACCCGGGGACCGGCCTCCCATCGGGACCATCGACTCCATCACCGGAGGGCCTCAAGGAGGAGCGAGAAAACTGTAAATGTATCACTTACGATTTCACCTTGAATCTACTTTCCTTTCTACCTAACGTGCCCTTCCCACCTGGCGTGGATTTATTATGACTGGATATGATCCCTCCAAAAACAAAGCCATGTCAGGAACAGGAGGAGAACCTCATCCTGACATGAGCAAAGTCAAAGGCCTGATTCTTTTAGATCGGATGGGGGGAGAGGCCTTACAACGCCCTAATGTGCCCCCACAGCCATGTCAGGAACAGGAGGAGAACCTCATCCTGACATGAGCAAAGTCAAAGGCCCGGTTCTTTTAGACCGGATGGGGGGAGAGGCCTTACAACGCCCTAATGTGCCCCCACAGCCATGTCAGGAACAGGAGGAGAACCTCGTCCTGACATGAGCAAAGTCAAAGGCCCGATTCTTTTAGACCGGATGGGGGGAGAGGCCTTACAACACCCTAATGTGCCCCCACAGCCATGTCAGAATAGGAGGAGAACCTCGCCCTGACATGAGCAAAGTCAAAGGCCGGTTCTTTTAGACCGGATGGGGGAGAGGCCTTACAACGCCCTAATGTGCCCCCACAGCCATGTCAGGAACAGGAGGAGAACCTGTCCTGACATGAGCGAAGTCGAAGGCCCGATTCTTTTAGACCGGATGGGGGGAGAGACCTTACAGTGCCCTAACGCGCCCCCACAGCCAGGCTGGTAACGAGGGGAGAACCTCACACCGGCTGAGCAAAATGGAAGGCCCGGACTCCTATGGGAGCCGGGTTCCGTTCACGACGCAAAGGAAGACTTCACCCGGACTCCTACGGGAGCTGGGTTCCGCCTACAAGAAGACTTCGCCCGGACTCCTATGGAGCCGGGTTCCCCCGCAAGGAAGACTTCGCCGGACTCCTACGGGAGCCGGGTTTCGCCGCAAGGAAGACTTCGCCCAGACTCCTACGGGAGCCGGGTTTCGTTCACGATGCAAAGGAAGACTTCATCCGACTCCTACGGGAGCTGGGTTCTGCCTACAAGGAAGACTTCGCCCGGACTCCTACGGGAGTCGGGTTCCGCCCGCAAGGAAGACTTCGCCCGGACTCCTACGGAGCCGGTTCCACCCGCAAGGAAGACTTCGCCCGACTCCTACGGGAGCCGGGTTCGCCTACAAGGAAGACTTCACCCAGACTCCTACGGGAGCTGGGTTCCGCCTGCAAGGAAGACTTCACCCGGACTCCTACGGGAGCCGGATTCTGCCTGCAAGGAAGACTTCATCCGGACTCCTACGGGAGCCTGGTTCGCCTACAAGGAAGACTTCACCCGGACTCCTACGGGAGCTGGGTTCCGCCTGCAAGGAAGACTTCACCCGGACTCCTACGGGAGCCGGGTTCTGCCTACAAGGAAGACTTCAGCCAGACTCCTACGAGAGTCGGCTCCATCCATGACTTCTGCAGCAACGGTTAATGGTGGCAAAATCTGGCCGGCTAACAAGATCAGATGAAAGGAAAAAGCCCCCTCCCAACGATGTCAACATCAGGCAAGTCAGATGGCAAGAAAGGATCGACAGACAGCATATTAGTGCAGCGCACAGACGAGGTAACGCAAAATGCTCTTTTCATTCCATTTTCGATATACACACTACAAAGCCAGGAAGGCAAGGAAAGAAGGGCAAAATGACAAAAAGGAAGTAACTACATGATAAGACAGAAAGACAAAAAGAGCTCTAAGGAGGCCCTGCTCCCTCCAACCTGGAGTTATCTATTCCATCCCTCAACCAGGACTGCCTCAGATTCTCTATTTCTCCTTCTAGCTCTTCCCTCTTCCGCAGCGCATCCTGGAGCGCCCGACGAAGTTGCTGGCTCTTAGCCTTCGCTTCTCGATGCCTCTTCCTCAAAACTTCGGACTCCGCCTCCGCGTCTGCGACGGCCCCCACTCAAGTGCCAGTTGGATCTTCACTTATTGCAGCTCGACTGTCTTCTCCCCGAGGGAGAAGAAATCCCTTCAACAGTGCCTCTCAGGGCTTGGAGCTCTTCAGAATCTTGGGTGGAAGTAAGCTGTGCCTTGTTAGCCAGCTGCCTCTGGAGACGAACGACTTCGTCGGCCGTCGTTCGGAATCTTCCTTTATACTCTTCCACCTGCCGGCGCCAGCTAGCCCGCTGCACGTCGTGACTCATCTCGGCATCTTGAAGCTGCTTCTGAAGGTCGGAGACCTTCTGCGACCACTTCTGTTCATCATCGACCCGGGCCAAGAGCCGGGATGAATTTTCTTCCAGCTGGCCGATCTTCCTCTTCGCAGCTGACAGTTCCACCTTAAGGGCGCTGATCCTGGCTTCTTGAGCCCAAATACGGTCGCTGGTGCTCTTCTTGCACTCCTCGAGTTTCTTTGCGAAGTTCGCCTTCCTCCGACTGTAATCCATGATCGCCTTCACATGGAGACTTCGAAAGTGGGCGGCCTCAGCGGCGGCTTCAGAATGGCCTTCTCTCGATTTGCGGAGCTCGCCTTCCATCTTCTTCAACTTCTTCGTCAGGTGAAGGACCTCCTTTTTCAACCGCTGGATTGTCGATTTCAGCGGGACCCCCAGGGGCAAGGGGAGTGCTTCTGCAGGGCACTGCCATCGGAAGGCAAAAGCATCAGGGAATGACTCATTGCAAGGAGAAAAGCAGAAAGAAGGAGGAGGGGGAAGGAGAAGCCATCCACAACAAGAAATTCGACTTTATTGATTGAATAATTCTGAAGACAAACAGAAAGAAATATTGTGACAAAATAAGGGCACAAGATCAGAGGTCTCAGACCTCAGGGGCGGGAGGTGGAGAACTCGGTGCGGGGGGTGCGACCGCGGTGGCGGCAGACGAGGGACCGGCCTCGTCTTCGGACTCCTCAAGGAAGCCGAGGTCGAGCTCGGAGAATTTGCTGGCCACCTTCTCTTGGCAGAGCTCGAACGCCTTGGTGAACGCCTCCTGCCGAACTGGACATTCAGGTCCCTCATCTCCACGGAGGCCTTGAATTCCTCCACCGTAAGGGCCCTGGCCTCCGAGATCAGGATCGGAGTTTGCTCGAGCAAATGGGCGACCTCGGCCTCCACCTTCCTCGCCGACTCCTCCAAGATCTGCCTCTCCTCCTCTCGGGCTTGCTTCTCTCTTTCCAGGGCCTCCTGGAGGGTGGCTACTTCAGCCGACTTCGCTTGGAGGCGGGCAACCTCGGCTTGGAGCATCCCTCCGCCTGGAGGATATCCCTCCTCAGTGGCTCACCGCCTCGATATAGGCAAAGAGCTGGTGCCCAATCTGCAAGGACGGATAGAGAATTACGACAAAGGCTGAGTGACCATGTAAATAAAGATCCGTTTACCTCGAGGAAGGACCCCAAAGAGTCCCAGGCCCGCTGCTCAGGATCGGCACGGTCGATCCTCTCCACGACGTCGGACAGAATGCAGCCATCGATCAACCGCCTGATCAAGTTCCTATGTTGAAGGGATTCTCCGATCCCTCCTTGGAGCAGACGGACTCGTCTACAGCAGCTCGGTGGCTACTCGCCCTGCAGCCACCGATTTCCTCCTCCTCCCCGCGGCGGGCGCCTCCGTGGAGCGAACTCCCGGAGCGGGGGCCCCAGTCGGCGGGCTCCTCGAGGAGGCCCGAGGAGCTACTGGCTCGGCATCTGAGGGAATGTCGATGGTCGGGGCCACCTGGACGGGCGCAGCCAAGCTCGTCTCCTCCGCCTGGCCCTCTTCGCCGATCCGGAGGCCGCCGCGCCCTTTCTCTTCTGAGCTCTCATGCCTTGGCGAGCATCCGGCTGCTTCGGCGTCCATTCCTAAAAAAAAAAAAAAAAAAAAAAGAAGAAAGAAGAAAAAGGGAAAAAGAAGCAACACCGATCAATCAAGAGTCAAAAAAAAAAAAAAAAAAAAAGAGAAGAAAGAAAAAGAAGAGAAGGGGAACGAAAAGGTAAAGAGAAGAAGAGGAGAAAGGCAAGAAAAGAAAAGATAAGATGAATACTCGCTGGATCCTGGGGGCTCAGGCCGACGTTGAAAAGAAGCTGCTCCCTCAGAAGATTAGGAAGGGAAGGAGCGGGATAAGTTAGAAGCTTCTGGACGGCCTGGAGGTCATCCTCCCCCAGGCTGGGAGCCCGACGGACAGAATCCCTCAGAGAGCCCCAAGGGGGCAGGCCCAGTTCCAGGGTCGGGCAGTGGACGAAGAGGTATTTCCCCTTCCAATTGTGGATCGAAGAAGGAGCACCTTTCAGCAACCCCTTCTTACCGAACTGGGGGGAGAAGTACCACCAGTCCTTCGCCGAAGGATGGCATTTGAAGGTATAAAAATGCCTAAACAAGGAGAGAGACGGTTGAACCTCGACTACGTGGCAGAGGGAGAGAAACCCTATCAAAAACCTAAAGGAATTCGGGGCCACAGAAGCGAGGGAGATGTCCAAGAAGCGGAAGAGGGCAGCGACAAAGGAAGGAAGCGGAAGTCGGAGTCCGGCACGGAACGCTTCCTGGTACAAACAAAAGCGACCGGGAGGGGGAGTGCTGGCCCGGTCAGAGGGGCCTGGTAGCTCCAGGTCGTACTCCGGAGGAACTCCATACTGAACCCTTATCAGAAGGAGTTCCTCCAAAGTCAAGGAACATGGAATAACGCCCGGCGCGAAAATCGGGCCAAGCCCAGCCTCGGACGCGGGTTCGTCCACAGAGACAGGGACCTGGGGGTTTGAGGCAGAAGAACTCTCGAACTGCTGGGAGCAGAAGAGCCAGAGGACATTTTGAGTAGTTTCGAAGGGGGGATCTAAAGGATCCTAAAAAGACGGACCAAAAGGGGAAGGAGAGGCCGAAGACTAATTCAGAGGGATGCACAAAAGTAGTGACGAGAAAAAAGCCCCTAGGCGGTGAGAGGAAGGTTGGCACTAACCTATATTACTCTGAGGGACCTGAGGGACGAAAAAGGGAGGCGCCTATGGCTCGAGAAGACGCTCACTGAAGCAGGGCTCTCGAAGAGAAGACAGACACTAGTGAGAACTCAGGAACGGAGTAGGGCACCTAAAGGTGGGAGGACGGGTTTAAATAGACCCTGGGATCCGGGCCATAATGATCACGAATCCCCGGGCCAGTCCGCATCCGACACGTGTCCCACTCCCCCTGACAGACGGCTAAAAGCGGCTGACGGTTGGCAGGATCATAATTGCACCGTACTTAGACCAGTGTACCTGCGAGAATTTCGAAGCATCCCCTCGTACCGCTCCAATTCAAAAAGACTCCGGCACGTGCACATTTAATGCCAAAATATCTGGAGGCGGCAGTGCGCAGGATTCGAAGAGACGGTTTGGCTGTGCCCATCTCTCTCTCTGTACTTCCTTCGTTTGAAATTCAAACTCGAAAGTAGGGGGATGGTGTTGGGTATAAAATACCCACAGCCGAAGTCCTCAGTGGAATCGACTACATGACAACTCTGCCCGGACTCCTACGGGAGCCGGGCTCCGTCACCGACAACTCCAACAGCTACGAGCAGACTCCGCCCGGACTCCTACGGGAGCCGGGCTCCACCGCCGACATCGACTACAGGACAACTCCGCCTGGACTTCTACGGGAGCCGGGCTCCGTCCTCAGCGTCAACTGCTAGTAAGCCCCGTCCGGACTCCTACGGGAGCCGGACTTCGCCTTTAACCTTGATTGCAGGAAAACTCCGTCCGGACTCTTATGGGAGCCGGGCTTCATCCTCGACGCCAACAACTTCAGCCGCAAGCAGACTCCACCCGGACTCCTATGGGAGCCGGGCTCCGTCACCGACAACTCCAACAGCTACGAGCAGACTCCACCCGGACTCCTACGGGAGCCGGGCTCCGCCGCCGACATCGACTACAGGACAGCTCCGCCCGAACTTCTACGGGAGCCGGGCTCCGTCCTCAGCGTCAACTGCTGGTAAGCCCCGTCCGGACTCCTACGGGAGCCGGACTTTGCCTTTAACCTTGATTGCAGGAAAACTCCGTCCGGACTCTTATGGGAGCCGGGCTTCATCCTCGACGCCAACAACTTCAGCTGCAAGCAGACTCCGCCCGGACTCCTACGGGAGCCGGGCTCCGCCGCCGACATCGACTACATGACAACTCCGCCCGGACTCCTACGGGAGCCGGGCTCCGTCACCGACAACTCCAACAGCTACGAGCAGACTCCGCCCGGACTCCTACGGGAGCTGGGCTCCACCGCCGACATCGACTACAGGACAGCTCCGCCCGGACTTCTACGGGAGCCGGGCTCCGTCCTCAGCGTCAACTGCTGGTAAGCCCCGTCCGGACTCCTACGGGAGCCAGACTTCGCCTTTAACCTTGATTGCAGGAAAACTTCGCCCGGACTCTTATGGGACCAGGCTTCATCCTCGACGCCAACAACTTCAGCCGCAAGCAGACTCCGCCCGGACTCCTACGGGAGTCGGGCTCCGTCCTCAGCGTCAACCGCTGGTAAGCCCCGTCCGGACTCCTACGGGAGCCGGACTTCGCCTTTAACCTTGATTGCAAGAAAACTTTGCCCGGACTCCTACGGGAGCCGAGCTTCATCCTCGACTCCAACGGCTGCAAGATAGACTGCGTCTGGGCTCCTACGGGAGCCGGACTCCGTCGATAACTTCAGCAGCGAGCAGACTCCGCCCGGACTCCCACGGGAGCTGGGCTCCGTCCTCAACGTTAACTGCTGGTAAGCCTTGTCCGGACTCCGACGGGAGCCGGACTTCGCCTTTAACCTTGATTGCAGGAAGACTTCGCCCGGACCCCTGTGGGAGCCGGGCTCCGTCCTCAATTCCAACGGCTGCAGACAGTCTTCGTCCGGACCTCTACGGTGGCCGGACTCCGACCACTGTCGAGCTTCAGCCGACAGATCTGCACTCCCAGGCCACAATCACGGCCACGATTCTGCTACATTTCTGCGGTGGATTCCACGCAGCTCCACCACTCCCTGACAGGCCACAGTAACGATCGCAGCACTGCTCCACTCCCTATGACGGATCCCACGCGGCTCCATTACTACCTGACCAGCCACGATAAACGGCCATGATCCTGCTCCACCTCCTGCAATGGATACTGTGCGATTCTCCCACTGGCAAGTCATGACAACAAACGCGCCCCACTTCACGCGGCAGACTCCACGTGGCACGCCCCAGCGATAGCCACGGGTCCGTTCCACTACACTTCGCAGCAAACTCCACCTGACCCTGGGCAGTCCACTGCCAAACGGTTACAAACATCGCCATCAATCCGTTGCTTCCTCCGTCTATAAAAGGGGGACCCAGATACGTTATTCTATAAGCTCATTTTCTTATCTCAAAACTCTGCTAAATTCTCTATTCGAGCACTCCATTCTTTTGAGGCAGAGAACTGACTTGAGCGTCGGAGGGTCTTGCCGGAGCAACCCCACCTCCGGTTTAGACTTCCTTTGCAGGTCCCGCGGCGACCGTGACTTTCCGACTCCAGCTTCTCCGGCGCAAGCAGATTTTTGCACCAACAACGAGTATCCACTTAGGATCAGTCTGGAACAGTCTTCTATAATCTAAATTTTGAATCTCCAAAATTCAGCCTGCTGAATTTGAAAGAAGCCTGTATCACGATCAACACTTGATCTTTCTTCTTGATCTTCTTCTTCTTCTCTTCTCTAGAGTTTCTCCTTGCTATGTGCTGCTACCAGATGCTAGAAACTAGCAAGGAAGATGTACCCAAATTTTTTTGGACATGGAACACCTTGGGACACGCGTCCCAAGGGAAGGGCATGTAGAATGCCCAAGAGAAGAGAAAAGGGAGGAAGAGAGGGCGTGGGGAGAGCCTTTGGGTGTGAGGGGCTACTGATTTTGATACTCTGGGGACTTTAGGAGAGGTCCCTTGAAATAGACATAAGGATTGAATCCTATTCAATCTCATAATACAAGTCCTACTTGCATTAGGATTCCTATTAACTTAAGTTATCCAACTTACATTAGGAAGCCCATTAGGTGCCAACTATTGGAGCCTTTGCACCTATAATTAGACATCCTCTTTTGCACCCAAGAGATATCTCATATAAAAATTAAAAGCCCTCTAATTAATGGACACACCCAAATTGATCAAATCAAAGTGGCACCCCATAATAACTATCAAGGAGATTCATAAGGGACTTGCACTCTTAATTTATATGATCCATAACCTTAGACACCCAACAATTGAGTCTCATAAATCTTATTCATGTAGGTTATTAGCAGGTAATTAGTTAGAATTATCAAATAAGTAATTCCAACAGAAAGAGGAATGGGATCCAACTATGTGCTAGCAAGATTACCATGAACCCAATGGGTTTTCCTAAACCCAATTAATACTTCATAAGCTCAATTATTTATTTCAGACCTAATCTCTTTGTTGTGTGACCTCATAGGTTCAATTCTATCTGGTAGTGAGATATACAATGATCTCTATTATCATATCATTGAAACTTTTTTCAATGGGTCAGAATAATTTCACTCTAACTCAATAAAGATTGTTAATCTAGAACAATCCTAGTGAGCTCTCACAATCCACTAGTGACACCTAGCAATATATAGTGGTAACTCAGTAGAACTGAAATGAATCTCTAGATGTAGTTAACATATAATTTAGTCTCTCTATCATGAGTCCCAACTAGATAGCAGGTCATAGATAAATTGTCAAACCTCAACATCGGTCATATGATAGATTCAATCAGCTTAAGTCCATATGTGATTCTATGAAAATTCTTTTCCATCAATCACACTACTATGACCATAGACTTAAGGACTCAGCCTCTTAAATTCTATAGGACTACTCCCTTCTACTAGGATTGATAGATCCCATCTTGATGCACATCCCACTCCTACAGTGGACCAACTGTCACCAGCATCTACTACAAAGACTCATTGAGATCCATGTTGATGTGTCAGTCAAACTCCAGCAGTCTCATTGTGAGTAGTAGTATTATCTCAGATCAAAGAATCAGTCATACAACTACAGCATCGAGAAACTCACTAATGAATGAGTAGACATCCATGTGACTTGTTGTGTTGGTCACTTTCAATGCTAGTTGTTCTCTAACAACCACCTGCACTCTCGCTCCAGTGTCTCTATACTGTAGACTCGAGATCCATCTGTCCGAAGAAACGATCCGTGTACTGGTCTATCTGGATAATTACTACCTCCATGATGATCCTATGACCAGAAGTAATTTAGAAATCAATCATCAATGACATATGCCTCAAATTCTCTACTCTTTGAAATATGTGTCATCATCTTATTAATCTCTTGGATGATTTATGGACACATAGACATGAATGATAATATAACTGTCCAATAAGTACAAAATCATATTCTAGAGATATGAAATGTGTCAGGCTAGATTAGGTTCTAGGGCATACATCCAACAATCTCCCACTTGCAATAAAGCCAATCTGCCATGTACCAAGTCCTGTCTTCACAAGACAAGCTATAGTCTTAGGCTAGCTAAGTGACTTACCAGTGGGTCATCCACATCACATGTGAAATTTGCTCTCTGCACCTCTATGTATTTTTACTTAAGGTGGTCGCATATTCTGCTACTCTATGTGCTTGGATATCTGGTGAGACCTAGGCTCCTTAGCAAAGGCTATGGTGCCATTGTCTTTGCAGTATAGTGTCACGGCATCCGATGGCATGACAACCAATTCTGTAATTAACATTAAAACCAGAATACATCCTACACATCTACAGTGTACTAGGCTTCCATTGATCAATTATTTAGAATCCTTCCAAAATATCGACATAGAAACACTCCCATGATGTAGACATTCTACCATTAACATCAGACATAAAATCTGAACTGGTGTATCCTATCACTCCTAGCTTTGATCCAAATTAAGAATATATCCTTAGTTCTTCTCAAGAGCGTAAGGTCGTTTTCACAGTAATCTAGTACTCTCAGCCTAGATACAACTGATATTTACTTGTGACATTCACAGTATAATCAGTTCAAGCACTACGTGGCATACGACTATGCTCGATAGGGTAGCAGACCCCTCTCTGAGATTTTATTCTGAATCCTTTCAATATCTACTCTCTGTACTTTATTTGTGAAAACATAAGCATCCAATTGCATCTATCATTATAGATCTTTAGGACACTCGCTTTATATCTTTTATGGAGAAATCTATATTTAACCATATTTTGATCGATGTCAGTTTTGGACACTCCGACTGACCCTTTTTAAACCCATAATTTTTCATATCTGATCAAACAATTTGACTATTCCAACTCCAAGATTTTTTATAGACTTTGTGATCTTCTATCATAAGAAGTGAAATCTATAGACTATTTCATACAGAAATCTTCAGAAAATCTCTATTTAGGAAAGCTATTTCACATCCCTTTCTCAGAGTCGATATCGTACATCACCTCGTTGTATGTTCTGAGATCATCTCTATGCTCCCCATCTCCTATGAGAAATAATTTTCTCTACATCCTCTGCTAAGTATACCCGAGAATCTTTCGAGAGGATTGGAGATCCTACTATATGTATGAGGTGGAAGAGGAATATACGTCTACTGGCTCATAAGTTCTTAAGGTCCCAAGGCTCGCTGCTCTTCAGAGATGCTCTCTTTGAGCTTAAATTTTCTCCCACTGCTTCATCTTAGTTAAATAATTTTTTGAGAAGATAGCAATGAGTCACAATCATATTGTGATCCTTTCAGAAAGTAGTATCCCAAAATCTTTTAGGATGAGCTTTATAGACCTATCCTCTAATATATCCACCTACTGTGTTAAACACAGGCTGGACATCTCTGAATCTCAGAATAACCAAGATTTAGTTCTCACCATGCCATATCTCATACGGTATGGTAGGAATAGGTTTAGAGAGAATCTAATTTCATAAAAATAAAGTATGTTCCTAAAGAAACATAAATTAGTAATATTCATCATAGACCAGACCATATCTCAAATAGTCCCTTGACTCTTCTTATCTCGTCGAGTTGAGATTTACTAAGAGGGATCCAATATGAAACTATATCATTTTATGAGATAATAATTTTTTTTCTTAGTATTGCATCCTCGATCCGATCAAAGTACTTTTAAAAATTTTTGATTTGTTTCTCTACTTACATCTGAATTCTTCGAACCTTTCAAAAATTTTAGATTTGTATCTCATATACAAAGTAAAGACAACTCTTTGATTAGCACATCACATGAGCTATACACATCAAATGTGTATAAGGATAAGTATCTCAGTGGTCTTTTTTCTCTTATCCTACAAAAATAGTTTGATCATATTTTCTCAAAGAGATGATACACAAACTAGATTTGACTCAATAGTCAATGAGCCCAAAAATCTATATTTCTCTAATTTGTTAATCATTTCTTCTCCAATATGACTTAGCCATAGGTTTCACATATACTTTAAATTTTATCTCAATTTTGGATCTCTCAGATCCAATGATATTTACTGATTGCTCATGCATCACCAAGTAAATGATAGAGACCGTCTCTAAAAACTAAATCCAAACGATGATCGCGAAGGATAGATACTCATGGCTGCAGCAGCAACTGTTGCCCTATAGCCAATTCAAGAGTTACTTCCTCAGCCTTCTATCTTCCCATCGACTCTACACTAGAGTCCATAGCTCAACTAAGAGAAGAAAAAATTGTAAGGATAGTATTGAGCAATCTTGACATGCTTACTCTAGGCGTATCTTTGTTTCTTTAGGCTCTCTGAGTATTTACCTCTAAACTCTTTCAAGATTTCTTTGTTAGCAATACTTTGACCAATTCAGATGAGGTGCCACAATAGTCTTTCATATGATAGTTTATCACAAACTACTCATATAAACTAATCAGGGATCACAGGATCAAATCTATAAGCAATTCCTTATGCATGATCATGTTGAGCCTTTTTAGGCTCCTTAATATCCTTAATCATTATCAAATAACAATCATAGATTGACTGTCCATCATGTATCATATGCACTGTGTGACTCTGATCACCTTACAATACTTGCAGATGATTCAACGTGTCGTAGGAAGTGAACATGTGCTCATGCATAGCACCTATCTTAATTATCATTATCCATCCACTCATCAAGTATAACTCGTTGACTATGAGTTGGATAAGTTGTTAATAATAGAATAACTTGATAGAGAATATTATTTAATTTTCTAAATTAAAAATAATTTTTAAATTTGTGAGCCAGTCTATGTAATCGATTTTGGTTAATCTGTTGATATCTAAGATTTGAGTTAGACAGTTGGAAGCTAACACAATGAACAACAGAGAGTAAAGATTCTAATTGGATGTTTGTACTTATTTTTATAATTTACTCTAAAAATTTTTAGATTCAAAAGGAGACTCTCACTATTTCATCAAAACTCTCACACTCTCCAAGTGGAGAAACAAAAATCCTAATGTAATAATTGAGTTTTTAATGGGCACTGCGGTCCCATCGATGTCGTACACCTCACCTAATAGTTATTGGTAATATGAATAAACACTGATGCATGGACAACTCTTTGTCCAGATACTTCTCTAAGTATATTGCAGCCACTTGGTCTCTAAGTTATATGGGCTCACCTAACAATTATTGCTCCTACTTCTTAGTTAAGTCAGACCCATCATTCATAATCAGGTGTAAAACCGTCATTGGGTTCCTTACCTAACAGTTATTGGGTCCAACCCCATCTTTATCCTGCAGCAACTCTTTGCTAATAGAGTGGTTGCATGTTTGTGATGCAACTGAACCACTGTGATCAGCCAAGAACAATCAACGCCAGTAGCACGCCCGTACATCTACAACGGTGGAAGACTTTGGACTTAATATTTTGTGGAGAGATTTGGATTTAGGTCTCATCTAATCTATCATCATATGACTGATGTAATTGACATAGGCTAAATCAAACTACCAAGCAACCATATTTGTGACTCAATCTTTCAAATTGGTCAGATAAATAGAGATTGGTGGGCGTCCTCCATTGCTTTTCTTAGACACCAATAAATTGACCAGGTAAGCGAACGAAACCAATTAAATAACAACCTTTCAATTACTTATCTTAAATACCAATTGGATAATTGATCAGAATTGGTTAGCTCAAGTGAATCGGGCTCAAATCAACAAGCCAAATTAGGTCCTTAGGTTAATCGATTCTATAAATGAGACTCAATCGATTTGATCATCAATAATTGTATGATCATTAACTTAATTGATCTAACTCAATTCAACAGTTGATTTAGTTTAATCAATTACTTAATCTAATTAGACCCATATGACTCAAATCAAAAATCTTAGATGTAATCTTATTACATGACCTAATTTTTGATTTTTTTCATGACCAAAATCCTCATGACAAACATAAATTTTAGATACTAAAATCATATTTTAGATCTAAATTCTTTACATGAAAGTAAGTATTAAAATATAAAAATAATTTTTAAGTTCTAACATGCAAACATATATCACATATATGTATATAAAATCAGATCTAAATAAAATTTTAGATCTAAACATGATATCATATATCTCATATACTAATCATAGATCAGACTAAAATCAAATTGATGATCTAAATATACAATCATATATCATACATATGATTCAAAATTTAGATAAAAAAAAAATTCAAGTTTCATGCATGTATCTATTTCACATGAACTAGAACTCTTTCTAGATCAATTTTCAGATCTATGCATACATCAACATATCAATTATATATTTTAAAATTAAATTTAAAATTAAATTTAGATTTGAAGATCTATCCATACATCTCATGTATCAAGAAAAATTAATTTTGAAATATTTTCAAAAATATATATATTAAAATTTAGTATATGAAAATCCGTGGCTCTGATACCACTGTTGAAAATTTGGGGTTTGAAGCATGCATATGTATTTCAAAATATAATTTTCTAAATACCACAGTGGAGAATAAGATTAAAATAATTTTAATCTAAATTTTACATGCATAAAAATATAAAATCACATGGATCTATTTCCTATGCTGAATTTGATATATGCTAAAATTTTGATTGCGATCACATCTGTTTCACAATCTCTTTCTTCAAATCTGGATCTGAAAGAGATGAGACTCTCCATTAGCCGTACAAGTATCTAGCCTCTATGAGTATTCATTTGAGATCAACCTGGAACAGTCCTCTATAATCTGAATTTTGAATCTCCAAAATTCAGCTTGCTGAATATGAACGAAGTTTGTATCACGATCAACACTTGATCTTTCTCCTTGATCTTCTTCTTCTCCTCTTCTTTAGAGTTTCTCCTTGCTATGTGCTACTATCAGATACTAGAAACCAGTAAGAAAGAGGTATCCAAACTCTTTTGGGCATGAAACACCTTGGGATGCGCGTCCCAAGGGAAGGGCATGTAGAACGCCCAAGAGAAGAGAAAAGGAGAGGAAGAGAGGGCGTGGGGAGAGTCTTTGGGTGTGAGGGGCTGCTAGTTTTGATGCTCTAGGGACCTTAGGAGAGGTCCTTTTAAATATGTATAAGGATTGAATCTTATTCAATCTCCTAATACAAGTCCTACTTGCATTAGGATTCCTATTAACTTAAGTTATCCAACTTACATTAGGAAGCCCATTAAGCGCCAACTATTAGAGCTCTTGCACCCATAATTAGACATCCTCTTTTGCACCCAAGAGACACCCCATATGAAAATCAAAGGCCCTCTAATTAATGGACATGCCCAATTGATCAAATCAAAGTGGCGCCCCATAATAACTATCAAGGAGATTCATAAGGAACTTGCACCCTTAATTTATATGATCCATAACCTTAGACACCCAACAATTAGAGTCTCATGAATCTTATTTATGTAGATTATTAATAGGTAATTAGTTAAAATTATCAAATAAGTAATTCCAACAAAAAAAAAATTGGGTCCAACCATGTGCAAGCAAGGTTACCATGAACTCAATGGGTTTCTCTAAACCCAATTGACACTTCATAAGCTTAATTACTTATTCCAAGCCTAATCTTTTTTTTGTGTGACCTCATAGGTTCAATTCTATCTGGTAGTGAGATATACAATGATCTCTATCATCATATCATTGAAACTCTTTTCAATGGGTCGGAATAATTCTACTCTAACTCAACAAAGATTGTTGATCCAGAACAATCCTAGTGAGCTTTCAAAATCCACTAGTGACACCTAGCAGTATGTAGTGATAATTCAGTAGAACTAAAATAAATCTCTAGGTATAGTTAACATGTGATTTAGTCCCTCTATCGTGAGTCCCGACTAGATGGCAGGTCATAGATAAATCGTCAAACTCAACATCGGTCATATGATATATTCAATCAACTTAAGTCTATATGTGATTCTATAAAAATTCTTTTTCATCAATCATACTACTATGAACATAGGCTTAAGGACTCAGTCTCTTAAATTCTATAAGACTACTCCCTTCTACTAGGGTCGACAGATCCCATCTTAATGCACATCCACTCCTACAGTGGACCAACTGTCGCCAACATCTACTACAAGGGCTCATTGAGATCCATATTGATGTGTCAGTCAAACTCCAGCAGCCTCACTGCAAGTAGTAGTATCATCTCAGATCACAAGATCAGTCATACAACTACAGCATCGAGAAAGTCACTAACGAGTGAGCAGACATCCATATGACTTCTCGTGTTGGTCACACTCAGTGCTAGTTGTTCTCTAACAGCCACCTGCACTCTCGCTCCAGTATCTCTATAGTATAGACTCGAGACCCATCTATCCGAAGGAAGCGATCCATGCACTGGTCTATCCAGATCAATCACCATGTCCATGATGATCCTATGATCAGGAGTAATTTAGGAATCAACCATCAGTGACATATGCCTCAAATTTTTAACTCTTTGAGAATATGTGTCATCATCTTTTAATCCCTTGGATGATTTATGGACACATAGACATGAATGGTAATATAACTACCCAATAAGTACAAAATCATATCCTAGAGATATGAAATATGTCAGCCAAGATTAGCTTCTAAGGCATACATTCAACAATAGTTGCAGTAAATTAATTCGCTAAAAGTTAGTGATATTCAAAAAGATTAGTTAGCAATTAGATCATTGATTAGCTCAATTTGATTGAGCATTAAAGTTTGAATTTAGTCTAATGGAATTGGATTCAATTAAATCAAATATAATTAGATTATAGGATGACCTAATCGCTAAAGAGATTAAGTCCTGATTTGATCAGGACTTGAACCCACTTAATTCTTAATTGAGTTAGGATCAAATTAGATTGAGTTCAATTATTTCTAATTAGATGGAGTTTGATTAGATCAAACTTGGTTTGAATTTGAAATTAACTTGAATTTTGAATTCAAGATTAAATTCAAAATTCAAATGTTTGAAGTCCCTTGCACCACGTTATCTTCTCCACACCTTTCCTCATCGCATAAAACTTATTTATGGATGAGATTTCTCTAACAAACTCTCCACTCTATCATCCACTTGGATAAGATGTGGTTGGTTTTGATTTGAATTTAAAAATAGTTTTAAATTTGATTGAAACCTCATCCTAATCCCTTCCACCCGTCGGCCACTTTTGAGGAGAAGCTCTTGGTGTTTTTCCATATCCATATGCTCATGTTCGACACTTCTTTATTCAAAGGATAGATGGGGATAAGATTGGCTTGGTTTGAGTTCAAATGAGATTTGAATTCGAACTTGAATGGGAACTTATCCTATCATATCACCTTTGATTGGCAACCATAAAAAGAGTCATTTTTGTGCATTGAACCTCAGGTTTTTTCCATTGAGAAATAGAGCAAGAAGAGAGGGGTTGAACTAGGGATCTTGGGTGGGCGATTTTTTTTTTAGCATGTGATTAGAAAAGAACAATCTCTTCTTTGGTGAGAGTTCAGCCTTGGCATTGAGTTATTTTGGAGAGGGAGATCTAGATTAGATCTAGGTAATTTCCTATCATTCCTCCATCCTCCAATGACTTTTATGGATCTATCTTCAACCTCGATAGGGTCTGAGGTAATTGAAGAAGAAGATCCAATCAGATCAGCCATCAGAAGCAGTTTTCGTAAGCTAGCACTCTCGAAGATAGTAGATTGATACCAGGGCTTCATGTGGATGATTCGTAGAGGTCAGACATGTTGTATGGCTATGAGCAACTAGTGAGAACCCTCAAATCCATATTCATGATTATGACGTTCGACTACCCACACTCGGGTATTAGGTTCGGATCCTTGGTTATAGTAGATTAGATCTACTGCTTTACTAGATTTCATGCACATCATGCAGATTTTATCATTCAGATTTTTTACATGCACATATACGTATCATAGATCCATATGTAGGATGTTTTATGAATAGATCATGTGCTTGCATTATAAATTAAAATATTTAATCTAAATTTATTCCACTGTAAAATTTTCGAAATGCATGCATGAAACCCCTACGGTTATCCAACAGTAGTATCAGAGCCGCATTTCTTATGACATGTATATTCTGCAGATATCTTTATAAAATTTGAATTTTAATTATTTAGATTAGATCTAAATAACTAGTTTTAATTCTAAGTACTGCAGTAGTCGGATTGGGTAGATCACCATAGGAGAAAGTAGAGTTTCATGGCCCTCTCCTCCCATTCGATGGGGTTCTCCAATGGCATGTAAGAGTGCTGCATGATTTTTTTCATGAAAATGAACAATGAAAAGAGCTTAAAAAATTATTTTAGGTTTGATATATTATATGTTAGATCTAAAATTAATTTACTATTGATTGCATAAAAATTGTGAAATATTTTACAAAACTGGAAACCATTTTTAAATACCGAACTCCAACCCATGTCAGCCCTAAATTTAATTGAAAATTAAGTGATCTAGATTTGAGAATCAAAGATCTAAAGCCATTTTTATAAATCATGGGTTTATGGGTTAGCTCAAGGAGATCCATTTAACTAGGTTGGACCTAGGGTTTGAAATCACAAAGATAATGGACTATGTTAAGTAATTGATCAAATCTATTAAACTGTTAATTCTAATTAGGTCAATTCTTCTCTTGATCAATTATTAATAGTTGTAGTTAGTCCAAGTCCATGTCTTTGATTAGATCAAGACGGACCTCGATTTGGCTCAGTGGTCGAGCCCGAGTCTTTAGGCAGACCAAATTAAAATAGATAAACTGATTGGAGTCTAAGGTAAGTTTGGCAGTCTTGATCAATTGTCATTAATATTAGGTTTCGATCATGTAGTAAAATATGATTTTTAAAATTTTTTACATGTATTCAACTATTGAAAACAAGTATTAACAATTAAAATATGACTACCGGAACACAAACCCTAGGAACTCCTGGATGATTACAATCAAAAAATTCTAGCATGCATATTAATGAGAGATTAGAAGTTATATACCAAATATGAAGATGAAGATCTGGTAATAGAATGATCTCCACAAGGCTTCAAAGTAGAAACCCTCTAACGATGATCCACACAAGATAAATCAGGGTCCTTTCCAATTCAATGTAGTGTTGTAGCCATCTTCATAAATCCATTGTCGATCATCCTTCTCAAGAACAGATTGCACCACTACTAGTATGCCTTCGATCCTCCACTAGGACCACACAAGAAACTATTTCTTATAAGAACTCACCACCCAAATTAGGTTTAGAACTTCAACACTTGAAAAATCCAAATCCTAGGACAAGCAACCTTTTGCTTTCTATTTCTCTCTTACCTTCCTTTCTATTTTTCTTTCTCTCTTTTTCTTATCTTTTTCTCTGAATTTTTTTTATCTTTTTCCCTTCATTCTCATGCCTAACAAGTAGAGAAAACCATGCCTTATCACATAAGGGGCATCGCTTTTATAAGGAATAAAAGGGTGCCTCCAAGGGACGCCAACAATTGGTGTCTCATTATTTTCACCGGTGAATTAATTCCAATTAAGAGATTTTGTTAGGTATTTAATCAGTAGAAGGACTCTCCTCTATACACACCTCCCAAGGCATCATCTGATGCTGCCACCCATAGGAATTTGTGTGGAATAAATGAAGAAAATGGAAGGTTTGTTAAGAGTTTAATGTGAGATGGACTCTTCCTTTCTCATCGCACAAAAGAGTGGGTGTCCCATTTATTATTTGGAATGTGAGATCCTTCATAGAGAAGGACTCTTCTCTCTTCTGCATCCACATATCCCAAAGCACCATCTTATGGTATGAGAAACAAAAGAATGCATGGAAAATAAGGAAAGAGTTTTAAGAGGAGTGATCCAAAAGGACTCCTTTATTTTATTTATATGAGGTATTATATTTTATCATTTGCTGTATCATATTCTTGTGATTATGATAAATTCCATAGATTAGGATAATAATTTTAGGATCATGATGAAATCATGCTAGTGAGATCTAAAATCTTGATAGCCCCAATCTAAAATATTTTCAGTCATTGGATCATCGAGTCGAAAATCGATGATTCTGATAAGACTGATACATCCTATGTATGCTCCATGGAGAGGGTGGTTGATCTCACAACTATTTATGTGGTGATACTAATACAAGGATGTAGGTGCTCATTAAAGAATGAGTTCACTGAATTGATCCACAGGAAGAACATCTGATAGAGTCTTACAGCATGTCGACAGATTGTTCTTCAGTGAGAGTGGTGCATGTGATCCTTTGACTTGAGATCACCATAGTACCTTATGTGCATGGACTCTTACTTTGGTTTATTCCCTAGCACACCACTTTGAGATGGGTATGGGATATTTTAGGTATGGCAAAGTGTGCATGGAGGTTATGAGTGATCAACAAGGAATCGATCACTCCTTGTAAGAGGAGAGAACATCCTATGTGATCTCATAGGATAGTAACTTTGAAAGTCTCTGGCTAGAGCAGGGATGAACAGTAAAAAGAGTTTCTACTGGTTCATTGAATCGAGATACATATGGTTAGGTAATTGGGTTTGACATATTTTCATACCCATGATCTTTTCAGGATGTTGTATGATTGAAGAATTAAATTGTATAGTAACTCACCACAGAAGGATAATTTTGGTATTTCCACCAAATTCTAAATCTTTCGGGTTGTCATGACATATTGCTAGATGTCAATCTTGACTTATGAATTTATCAAAATTAAAAGAGTTTAATTCAAGAATCAATTAGGAAGAGTCCTAATTGATTAAGACTCTCAAGCTGACCTAATCCAATCGGATTAGAGTTACGTCGAGAGTTTGGGCCCAATGCTGGCTAGATTTGAAACCCAATAGGTCACACACAATAGAGATTTGGTCTTTATCCAATCTATTTAAATTTATTATAAATTCAATGGATTAATTGAATTACTAGCACATGAATTAACTCAAGTTTCCAATTGGGTTCAGTGCAAAGATGTTTGTGCTAACCTAGACTTGTTGCCTTGTCCTAATGTGATTGGGTTTGAACCTATTTTTAAATAAATGGCTTATCTTATTTTTAATGGAAGAGTTCCATTTAAATCCATCATCTCCACATCAAAACCACACAAAAAATTAAAGGTGGCATCATATTTATTTTGGGTTTAAGGAGAGGAGTCCTTCTCTTCCACTCTTAATTTTCTTACATGTTCCATGCATTCCTTAATTTTGTGCACCATCAGATGGAGCCTTGGGATGTGGGATGTGGAAGATGAAGTGGAGTCCTTCTCTTGGAAGGAACTCCATGCTAAAATAAATGCAGGACGCCCCATGTTTGGTGATGAAATGGAAGAGTCCATTTCTACATGGACTCTTATTTCCTTCCATTAATTTCTATGCATTTATTATTTCCTCATGACATCAGATGTCTCTTGGGATTATGAGTGCAGAAGAGGAAGGAGAGTCCTTCTTCTGGAAGGAGTTTGAACACCAAATATTATGGGATGCCACTTTTATGCATTGGATATGATAGAGTCTTAAGAGTTAAGGACTCTTAATTATTTCATACGTTCTCCCTTTCCTCACGCCATATTATGGTGTTCAGATTTTTTATAATAGAGGAAGAGTATTTCTATAGGTAAAACACTTCATTTTCCATGCCTTAACCCATGGGATTACATGCAAAAAATTCATATGGAGCATGTAAGGGAGTTGGGACGCCAAGAGTTGGAGCCCCTTGATGTCTTGTGTGGCATCCCTTCATCCTTTATTTAAGGGGTGCCCCATATGGCATAAAAATTATCTAAAAATAATTTTATATGTGGGATTAGATAAGGATGAGGTGAAAAAAAATCTGAAGTGAAAATAGAAAGGGAAAGGGAGAGAAAATTAGTAAGAAAGAGAGGAAGAAAAATGGAAAGCATGAGATGCTTGTCCAAAAAATCAGATTGTTCATATGTTGAACATAAAATCTGATTTGTGTGTAGTGAGATCTTTTGGAAAAGAGTTCCTAGAGAGGTCTTAGTGAAGGTCATGAAGGCATACAAGTATTGGTGCAATCTGTTCTTGTGAAGGATAATTGGCAGCGCACTTACGAAGAAGGCTGTAGCAGCATGTCGAGTTGGGAAGGACCCTGATAAATCCTATGTGGATCATCATTGGAGGGCTTCTGCTTGGAGATCTCAAAATCATCAGTTTATGGTCTTCATGGTAGTGTATGACTTCTGGTATTTTCTTGATATACATGCTTTTGTGGTTTGATTGTAATCATCAAGGGGTTCCTAGTTTTTTTGTGTTCCGATGGTCTTGTTTAAATCTTAAACATTATTTTCAACTGTTGGATGCATGTTAAAATTTTTTAAAATTCATATTCTGCTACATCATCAGAACCCAACAGTGCTATCAGAGCCATCCTTGATAGATTCAGTCAAATTTCATGTTATTCTTATGATATGGATTTGGTCCAGTTCAAACTATGTCAAAATCAATTTTTCTAATTGATGTTTAGTTGATGTTTATGATGCATTTTTGCAAATGATAAATTTTATCAATCTATGATCAGACCTTGGATATGAAATTCCATGGTTTATAGACTTGTGTGATAAGTTTAATTTAGATCCTATGATCTATTTTTCAATGAAACTAAAATCCAGTGCATGTGATGTGCAGGGGTCTTGGAATGCTATATATGGATGTACATTGCCAAGGCTTGAGGTTTTTGTATTTGATGCATTTACCTAAAATCCAAAGGCTGACCATAATGTTATCGGGCACTCACCATTGTGGGTTGACCATTTTGGTTATTGTCTAAAGTGTGTGTGGGGTCAGAAAATTTTTGATCATGAATAGGATGCATCAGACAATGTATTAGAATTTTTGTACTGATAGATTGGTTTAACTATAATTCATTGTTCTAATGTGATTAGAGTTTAATGATTATAAATTAAATCAAGTTCATAGTTCTAATTTAATTAGAAGTCATGTTTAATTTTGGTTAATCAAATTTATTATTTACCTAATTTGATTATGGTCTGAGTTATGGGTGATCGAATCTGTGTTAACCTAATTGAATTAGGTTTAACCTAAGAATTGATCAACTCAACTTAAATGAATGACAAATGATTAACTTAAAAGTTAAAATTGGATCAAGTGTTGAACTCGAATCAAAAATCCTAGATGGGTCTTATACCCATAATTTTGTACATCTTTATTGACATATGTTTGAATGATATCGCAATTAAAATAACATGAGTTGTTTGTTATAATATTTTATAATTATTATGAAATATTATGTTAATTTGTTATGGACTATGAAACATCCATGTGATGGATATATGTATGAATGCTTACATGCTAGTTGATTATATTAATGCATTTGCAAGAGTTGCAATAGGGGCTGGGTGTCCCTGATGCATTATATTATCAGCTGAACCTTTCTTTTCTATATTTCTAACTATTGATTGAGATTTTTACATAATGATGTAAAATTATAGAAAAAAAATTATTTGAGAACAGATAGAAATTATTTATTTTTATTTTCAAATAAAGGTCAAGCATTCATGGTAGTCTTCATAGCGATGAAGACTGGACTACCAGACTTTTGGAGAGCTGAGGCGCATTAAGATTGATCATGAGATGATTCAAGCTATAATGCACCTAGGGTTAGATCCAAAGATCATCTTGTGGCTCAGATGATTTTTTCGAAAGTCCATAACTATTTGTTTTTCTTTATATTTGCTCTTACATGCTGGTAGTTAGGAGTTTGATTTTACATAGCATTTGATGCATATATATGTTAAGGATGTGCCTGAGACCTAAATCTCTCATGTAAATTATATTAAGTCATAATAGTGAAGTGTTAAAAATACTACCCATGCCTTCCTTCATGTTAAGCCAGTATTATCTCAAGAACTATAGTAGGCTTGTTGTACTATCTACAAGACTTGCTGTGAGGACTGATTTGATACATAATGATGCTAATGGTATTTAGCTCATACTAGGTCAATAGAATACATCAAAAACTGTAGTGAGTTTATTGTGCCATCTATAAAGCTTGCTATAATGATTGGTATGATGTTGATCTAGTGATGCTAATGGCATATTTGATAGTGCTGTCTTGTTGTGCTATCTACAAAGATAGTATTTTTAGATATGATCATATAGGATTGAAGAGTATGACTTAACTAAAATACTATAGTTTGTTATGCTATCCACAAGACTATAAGTATTTTAGAGGCAAAAGTTATGTTGAGAGTTGCATGAGATGTAATTAGTAAAGAGTTACTTACCCTTGAACTCATAGGAGCTTGTTATGCTATCCACAAAATTTTTTATGAGAAATTGGGGTCTCAACCCCACTAAAGAACTTTATGATAAGGTTCCTCATACTTAAGGGCTATAAAATTTATTAAAAAAGTGAGAGATATAATTAGATAAAAATTTTCATCTAACTTGTGCATGTCATCATGAGTAGTCTTTTTTTTTATGTTCTTATATACATATTTATATCTTTACATTCACTGCTTAGGATATTTTTAAAATTGATCAAACTTAAAAGAATGGTTGAGGAATTGAAGGTGAAGAATGTCTTCACTATAGGTATCTAATATTGTTACAGCATTGATGAGCAATAAATTATAAGAATTATCTTGCAAGCATGAAACTATTGCAGGATGCAAAAGTTATATCTGCTAATAGTTTGTATATGATACAAACTAATAATCATTGAGGGTTTCAACTTCAGAATTTTTAGGTATGTGATACCTATTATAGGTTCCTCATATGCAAAGTGTTGCTAGACCTATAAAGCTGAAGTGAGGTGACTACTTATCTTTTGGCACTGATGGATAGTTCATTCATGCTAAGACTATAGAAACTTATTTATTTAGAAACTAGTAGACCATTGTTTATCAAAAATATTATTTCAATCCCTATGTTATTATAACATAGATTTGAAATTAATGTTAATAGTAAAAGTTACTATTCTTCTAATAAATTTTATGGTTATAGTCTTATGTTTCTGTCACTCAATGATGTTGTTCTTCATGTTGATGAGAATAAGAAATATATATATGATGGTCACATATCTTTGGGCAAGCCAGGTATTAGGTCTTGAATATATGGATGTTTGAAGACTAATAATATCTCAACCCAGAGATTGACACTTCATATGTGATATGATGTATTTTCTAAAATACTTCACAAATATTATTGTCTCATTCTAAAAATATATCCTAAAAATTGCTGTATATGTTAGATATTATCAAAATCTGTTATGAGCACTCCATAAGAGATACGGAAAGGGCAAAAAGTAGGTTGCCCGCTTATGTGAAATATATTGATGTACATAAGTTTGTGCTAGATTAAGATTTTTATAAGTATGTAGGTTATCGTAAAAGAATAGTATATGATACTATTTCTACCATCCTACTTGACAAAAAGTGTTTTGTTAGTAGGTATGCCACTTTTTAGAAAAAAAAAAATTCTAAAAGGGAACAGTGGGAGGATAATTGAACTTGAGAAGTTCAAGACCTGTAAACTATCCTATCATAATCTATGGAGTATCCACAAGTTAATCCTCAACCAGGTGCTCAGTGATGAGGGACGACCATGATACACACCTCCTCATCGAAGGTTAATTTGAGTGTGTAATATACCACTAAAATATGGGTTTGTCATTGTGAATGGCAGTATACCATACATCATTGTATATGATGTTTTACTTGACCCATTCGGAGATTGTTATGAGTAGAGACTCTAATAGTTGGCTTGAAATCTTGACGTCCGAAATTAACTCCCTGAACTTCAACCAAGTCTGGACTATGGTTGAAGCACCTATGGGTATGTCCCAACAGGTTGCTATCAGAGATGCCTATTTGAATTTTTGCTATTGCCATATTCCATCTAGAGAAGTAGTCTCTAGTGGGAGGGCAAATACTTCTAAAAATTCAGGCAGTTTATGAGGAGTAGGTACTTCTATTTTTGATAGGACAGTCAAAATATTTGACTTTATCAAATATTGATGAACCATATGTGTGTGCAAGAAGATAAGTAGAAGTTTTACTAACTTCTTGATTATGTATGTGGGTGACATACAGCATATTGAAAAGGTAGTCTCGATATTGCACTTGATCAATAACTTGCTTATCACAGAAATTTTTATGAAAAGACTTGGATTAAGCATCCAATATACTTTGCATCTATAGGGATAGGGTAAGTGGATGTAGGCTTGTCCCAATCTAGGTACATGGAATTAATGTTGAAAGAATTCAACATTAATAGGTGTAAAGGTGTTTACTTACCCATATATTCAATGTACCAAGCCTGATGTAATTTATACCTTGAGCATAATTGTTGATTTTAGGTAGATCCATGATAGAATCTTATGAAAACTATGAAAAGTATTCTTAAATTACTTAAAAAGTACTAGAGAAGCAATAAATTGAAAAAGTTTCAAACAATATACTATAGTTGTTTCAGTTAAATATTGTTAGTAAAGTTTGCTTAGAAAAGTCACCAGATGAAAGGGTTCATTACTAAGTTGGGTGTAATCTCACTAGGTACCCATGCATATCCTAGACACTTTCACCTTATTCATGATATTATCATAAAATGAGTTATTATTATTAAGAACATCATAACGGACTTGTTCACTAAGCCTTACACAACAGCAGTGTAACGCCATCCTGATTGCATGGACATCAGGTACAGGGATGATTGGCTTTAGTGCAAGTGGGAGATTGAAAGAATAGTATCCTACAAGCCAATCACATGGAGATGTGAAGAAACTTTTCTATGATATCTTCCTACTCATTTGCATGATATTAATTATTTTATTTATATGAGATATTATATTTTATCATTCCCTATATCGTATTCTTGTGATTATGATAAACCCTATAGATTATGACAATAATTTTAGGACCATGATGAGATCATGCCAGTGAGATTTAAAATTTTGATAGTCCCAATCTAAAATATTTTTGATCATTGGATCATCGAGTCAGAGATCGATGATTCTGGTAAGACTGGTACATCCTATGTATGCTCGATGGAGAGGATGGTTGATCTCACAACTACTTATGTGGTGACACTAATACAAGGATGTAGGTGCTCATTAGAGAATGAGTTCACAAAATTGATCCACAGAAGAACATCTGATGGAGCCTTACAGTATGTCAACAGATGGTTCCTCAATGGGAGTGGTGCATATGATCTTTTGACTTGAGATATCATGGTACCTTGTGTGCATGGACTCCTACTTTGGTTTATTCCCTAGCACATCACTTTGAGATGTGTATGGGATATTCTGGGTATGACAAAGTGTACATGAAGGTTGTGAGTGGTCAACAAAAAATCGATCACTCCTTGTAAGAGGAGAGAACATCCTATGCAATCTCATAGGATGGTGACTCTGAAAGTCTCTAGCCAGAGCAGGGATGAACAGTAAAAAAAATTTCACTGATTCATCAATTGAGTCATCATCATCGAATTGAGAAATATATGGTTAGATATTTGGGTTTGACATATTTTCATATCCATGATCTTTTCGGGATATTGTATGATCAAAGATTGAATTGCACGGTAACTCACCACAAAAGGATAATTTTGGTATATCTATCAAATTTAAATCTTTCGGATAGTCATGATACATTGCTAGACATCAATCTTAACTTATAAATTCATCAAAATTAAATGAATTTAATTCAAAAATTAATTAGAAAGATTCCTAGTTGATTGGGCCTCTCGAGCTGACCTAATCCAATCAGATTAGGGTTACGTCGAGAGTTTGGATCTACTGTTGGCTAGATTTGGAATCCAATGGATCACACACAATAAAAATTTGATCTTAGTTCAATCTATTTGAATTTATTATAAATTTAATGGGTTAATAGAATTGCTAGCACATGAATTAACTCAAGTTCTCAATTGGGTTCAGTGCAAAGGTGTTTGTGCTAACCTAGACTTATTGCCTTGACCTAATGTGATTGCATTTGAATCTATTTTTTAATAGGTGGCTTATCTAGTTTTTAATGGAAGAGATCCATTTAAATCCATCATCTCCACATCAAAACCACATGAAAAATTCAAGGTGGTGTCACATTTATTTTGTGTTTAAGGAGAGTAGTCCTTCTCTTCCACTCCTCTTAATTTTCTTACATGTTCAACGCATTCCTTAATTTTGTGCACCATCAGATGGAGCCTTGGGATGTGGGACATGAAAGAGAAAGTGGAGTCCTTCTCTTGGAAGGAACTCCATGCCAAAATAAATGTGAGACACCCCATTTTTGGCATTGAAATGGAAGAGTCCATTTCTATGTGGACTCTTATTTCCTTCCATTAATTTTTATGCGTTTATTATTTTCTCATGACATCAGATGTCTCTTGGGATTATGGGCATAGAAGAGAAAGGAGATTCCTTCTTTTAAAAAGAGTTTGAACACCAAATATTGTGGGATGCCACTTTTATGCATTGGATAAGATAGAGACTTAAGAGTTAAGGACTCTTAATTATTTCACGCGTTCTCCCTTTCCTCGCACCATATTATGGTGTTCAAAATTTTTTTGATAGAGTAAGAGTCCTTCTACAGGTAGAAAACTTCATTTTTTATGCTTTAACCAATGGGATTACATGCAAAAAATTAATATGGAGCGTGCAAGGGAGTTGGGATGACAAGAGTTGGCACCCCTTGATGTCTTGTGTGGTGCCCCTTCATCCTTTATTTAAGGGGTGCCCCATATGGTATAAAAATTATCCAAAAATGGTTTTAGATGTAGGATTAGATGAGGATGAGGTGAAAAAAATTTGAAGTGAAAATATAAAGGGAAAGGGAGAGAAAAATAGTAAGGAAGAGAGGAAGAAAAATGAAAAGCATGAGATATTTATCTAAAAAATCAAATTGTTCATGTGTTGAACAAAAATCTAATTTGTGTGTGGTGAGATCTTTTGAAAAAGGGTTCCAAGAGAGGTCTTAGTAGAGGTCATGATGATATAAAAGTGTTGGTGTAACCTATTCTTGCGAAGGACAATCGGTAGCATACTTACAAAGAAGGCTGCAGCACCATATCGAGTTGGGAAGATCCTGATCAATCCTGTGTGGATCACTGTTAGAATGCTTCTATTTTGGAGTCTCATGGAGATCTCAAAATCATTAGTTTATGATCTTCATAGTGGTATATGACTTCTAATCTTCTCCTGATATACATGCTTTTGTGGTTTGATTGTAATCATCAAGGGGTTCCTAGTTTTTTTTATGTTCCAGTGGTCTTGTTTAAATATTAAATTTTATTTTCAACTATTGGAATCATGTTAAAACTTTTTAAAATTTATATTCTATTTCATCATCTGAACCCAATAGCTAGCAATTTAATTAACCCATAGGATTTACAACAAATCTAAATAGATGAGACCAAGATCAAATTTCTATTGTGTATGACCCATTGGGTTCCATATCTAGTCAGTAGTGGATTCAGGCTCATGATCTAGTCTAATTAGGTCGGCCCAAATACAGCAATTAATCAGAATATTTTTTAATTAATTTTTGAATTAAACTTTTTTAAATCAAGTAAGTCTATAAATCAAGATTGATATCTAGCAATGTATCATGACTATCCAGAAGATATAGAATTTGATAAAAATATCAAAATTATCCTTCCATGATGAGTTATCATACAATTCAATCCTTCAATCACACAATATTTCAGACAGGCCATAGGTATGGAATCATGTCAAGCCCAAATACCTATCTATATATATCTCAATTTGATGATGATGATGACTCGATTAATGAACTATTAGAAATCTTTTCTGCGTTCATCTCTGCTCTGGCCAGAGACTCTCAGAGTCATCATCCTATAAGATCACATAAGATGTTCTCTCCTCTTACAAGGAGTGATCGATTTCATATTGATCACTCATAACTTTCATGCACACTTCATCAAACTTAGAATATCTTATACACATCTCAAAATGGCATGCTAGAAAATAAACCAAAGTAAGGATCCATACACATAAGGTACCATGATGATCTCAAGTCAAAGGATCACTCACACTACTCCACTGGAGAACCATCTATCGACATGCTGTAAGACTTCATCAGATGTTCTTCCTATAGATCAGTTTAGTAAACTCATTTTCTAATGAGCACCTAGATCCTTATATTAGTGTCCCCATACAAGTGATGGTGAGATAATTACCCTCTCCGTCGAACATACATAGGATGTACCAGTCTTACCGACATCATCGATCTCCAATTTGATGATCCAATGATTGAAAATATTTTAGATTGGGGTTATCAAGATTTTAGATCACACTGATATAATCTCATCATGACCTTAAAATCATTGTCCTAATCTATGAAGTTCATCATAATCATAAAATATGATGCAGCAGATGATAAAACACAATACCTCACAAATAAAATAACCAATGTCATGCAAATGAGCAGGAAGATAACATGAAAAAGTCCTATCAAATCACCCATGCAATTGGCTTGTAGGGTACTATTCTTTTAATTATTTGGGAGCTACTCACATAGATTGAGTCTATGGCGAGTTAGTGGCATATTCCTCCCACCAATCTTACTTATCTAGCTAATGTGGTTGATCTGTGTTCAATTAGATGGCTCATTGACTTGACTTAACCTATGTTACATATGTGAATTAGTATGACTGATTTAGGTACCTCAGGATCAGCTTGTATCTAGTCTTCTTTGATCTAACTTGGTGAAGTCAGTGAGAGAATTATGATTAGTTAGTCAGTCCTTCTAATTCTCTTAAAATAATTTAATCAAATCTTCTAAATTATTAAGTCCATAAGATGAAATAGTTATGGTGATAACTAAGTCATAATCTCCCATTAAGTTGAATAGAATGGGTCCAATGGTTTGGATGATCATTGGATGGCGCCACACACCTGGTGCTCATCCAACTATTAAAATTATCATTCATAATATGATAATTTAGCTGTGTCTTTCTAATAGGTGGTCCGATTTGTTGGTGAATGTAGGCGATTTCATACATATATTTTGAAATTTTTTTGAATAAATTATATAAGAAGATGATTAGATTAATCAAATTAATCTAACATGCATATATTCTAATCATCAAATCAACCTACTCTAAGATCTATGATATAATATGTTGTATATAAAATCTAAAAAAAAATTAAAGATAAAATTAGCATGCATGCATGTAAGCAGTAGACCACATCTACTTCTAATCTGAGTTTAAAACTCGATACTTTTATGCCGATCGATGATTGCCGCTACTGAGAGACATGGTGAAGGAGATCCTTACTGGTTGCTTATAGTTGTACACATATTCGGCCTCTACAAAAAATTCACTCGAAGTCCTGATTTGATCGATCTTCTCGAGAGTGTTAGCTCGCACGAAGTGTTAGATGTATGTCCTAAAAGTCAATATGACTGACACATTATAATATATTTAGGATATAAATTTATACTTAATATATTAATATGATCAATAAAAGGGGCAAGTTCTTTTTCATTTAAGTATAATGTATCCTTGAACCATCCATGAAATTAGTTTCGATACATATTCTCAAAGTATTGAGAATTAGAGATATATATTTAATTCTTAAAGGCTCCCGATCATAG
This sequence comes from Elaeis guineensis, assembly GCF_000442705.2. NCBI lineage: Eukaryota > Viridiplantae > Streptophyta > Magnoliopsida > Arecales > Arecaceae > Elaeis > Elaeis guineensis. The sequence goes on from NC_026003.2 coordinate 83,566,989, forward strand.
AATCATCATGAGGATGATGATAAATCTAGATAGATTGATGCAAAAATTGCTTTCTTCGAGATAGATGGGTCTTTAATCTACTGTGTAGAGATACAGGGCGACAAGTGCGGATGATTGTTAAAGAATAACTGGCACTGAGTATGACCATATGAGAGATCACTTGAATTTTTATTCAATCGTTAGTGATTGTCTCGATCTATAGTTGTGTGACTGATCTTTTGACTTGAGATAGTACTGTTACTCACAGTGAGGCTACTAGAGTTTGATTGACACGTAAACATGGGTCTCAATGAACCCTTGTAGTGGATGTTGGCGATAGTTGGTCCACCGTAGGAGTAGGGTGCGCATCAAGATAGGATCTATCGATCTTGATAGAGAGAAGTAATTCTATGAGATTTGAGAGGCTAAGTTCAAGAGTCTGTGTCACAGCAGTGTGATTGATGGAAAAAAATTTTCATAGAAGTCACAACTGGACTTGAGCTAATCAATCTATCATACAACTGATGTTGAGGTTTGACGATTTATCCATGACCTGCCATCTAGTTGGGACTCACAATAGAGGGACTAAATCACACGTTAAGTACACCTAGAGATTCAATTTAGTTCTACTAGGTTGCCACTATATACTGCTAGTGTCACTAGTGGATTGTGAGAGCTCACTAGGATTATTCTGGATCGACAATCTTTGTTGAGTTAGAGTAGAATTGTTCCTATCCATTGAAAAGAGTTTTAATGATACGATGATAGAGATCATTATATGTCTCACTACTAGATAGAATTGAACCTATAAGGTCACACAATAAAGAGATTAGGTCAAAAATAAATAATTGAGCTTATAAAGTGTCAATTGGGTTTAGAGAAACCCATTGGGTTCATGGTAATCTTGCTAGCATATGTTAGACCCAATTCTTCTTTCTATTGAAATTACTTATTTGATAAGTTAATTTTAATTTAATTATCTGCTAATAATCTATATGAATAAGATTCATAACATTTCAATTGTTGGATGTCTCAGGTTATGGATCACATAAATTAAGGGTGCAAGTCCCTTATGAATCTCCTTGATAGTTATTATAGGATGCCACTTTGATTTGATCAATTTAAGCATGTCCATTAATTAGAAGGCCTTTGATTTTCATATGGGGTGTCTCTTGAGTACAAAAGAAAATGTCTAATTATGGGTGCAAGGGCTCCAATAGTTGGCACCTAATGGGCTTCCTAATGTAAGTTGGATAACTTAAGTTAATAGGAATCCTAATGCAAGTAGGACTTGTATTATATGATTGAATAGGATTTAATCCTTATACCTATTTAAAGGGACCTCCTCTAAGATCTCTAAAGCATCAAAACCAGTAGCCCCTTACACCCAAAGGCTCTCCTCATGCCCTCTCTTCCTCTCCCTTTCTCTTCTTTTGGGTATTCTATACACCCCTTCCTTGGGACACGCATCCCAAAGAGTTTCATGCCCAAAGAAGTTTGGATACCTCTTTCTTACTAGTTTCTAGCATCTGGTAGTAGCACATAGCAAGAAGAAACTCTAGAGAAAAGATGAAGAAGAAGATCAAGTGTTGATCATGATTTAGACTTTGTTCATATTCAGCAGACTGAATTTTAGAGAATCAAAATTCAGATTATAGAGAGCTATTTCAGACTGATCCTGAGTGGATACTCATAGAAGCCAGATACTTTTATAGCTAATGGAGAGTTTCATCTCTTTTAGATTCAATTTTGAAGAAAGAGATTACGAAACAGGTATGTGATTTGATCACAATCTGAATTTCAGCATATATCAATTTCAGCATATGAAATAGATCCATATGATTTTATATTTTTATGCATACAAAATTTAGATTAAAAATATTTTAATCTTATTCTTCACTGTAGTATTTAGAAAATAAAAATTTTGAAACACATATGCATACACCAAACCTCGAATTCCTACAGTGGTATCAGAGCCATAGATTTTCATATGCTGAACTTTGATATACATATTTTTGAAAAGAATTCAAAATCATTTTTTTTTGATATATAAGATGTATGGATGGATTTTTAAATCTAAAATTTAATTTTAAATTTAGTTTTAGAACATATAGTTTGTATGTTATTGCATACATAGATCTGAATTTTGATCTAGAAAAAGTTCTAGTTAATGTTCATGTGAAATATCGATGCATGCATGAAATCTAAAATTTTTTTTATAATCTGAATTTTGATTCATATATATGATATATGATTATATATTTAGATCATAAATTTATTTTTAATCTCATTCATGATTAGTATATGAGATATATGATATCATGCTTAGATCTGAAATTTTATTTAGATCTAATTATATATGCATATATATGATATATATTTGTATGTTAAAATCTAAAAATTATTTTTATATTTTAAAACTTACTTTCATGCAAAGAATTTAGATCTGAGATATTATTTTAAAATCTAAAATTTGTGTTTGTGCATGAGAGTTTTGGTCATGAGAAAATCAAAAATTAAGTCATGTAATAGGATTATATCTAAGATTTTTTATTTGAGTCATATGGGTCTAATTTGATTAAGTAATTGATCAAATCGAGTCAAGTATTGAATTGAGTTAGATCAATTAAGTTAATTATCATACAATTATTGTTGATCAAATCGATTAAGTCCCATATGTAGAATCGATTAACCTAAAAACCTAATTTGGCTCGTTGGTTTGAGTCTGATTCGCTTGAGCTAATCAATTCTTATCAATCGATCTATTGGTGTCTAAGGTAAGTTAATGAGACATGATTATTTAATTAGTTCTATTAGCTAACTTGACCAATTCATTGGTGTCTAAGGAAGGCAACGGGGGGACACCCATCGTTCTTCACTTACCTGGCTAATTTGGAAGATTGGATCTTGAATTAGATTGCTTAGTAGTTTGGTTTAGCCCATGCCAGTTAGATCAGTCATATGATGACTGATTAGATGAGATATAAACCTAAATCTCTCCATAAATATTAAGTCCATAGGTCTTCTATCGTTGTAAATGTGCGGACATATTACCGGCATTGATTATTTTCGGCTCGTCACAGTGGTTCAGTTGCATCAGAAACACAAAACCACTCTATTAGCAAAAAATTTCTCTAGGGTAAGGATGAGGTTGGGTCCAATAACTGTTAGATGAGGGATCCAATGACGGCCTTGCACCTACTTATGAATGGTGGATCAGGCTTAACTAAAAAGTGTGGGCAATAATTGTTAAATGAGCCCACATGACTTAGAAATCAGTGGCTACAACATGCTTAGTGAAGCATCTGGACAAAGAGTTGCCTATGCATCGGTGTGCATGTTACCAATAACTGTTAGGTGAGGTGCATATTATCGGTGGGACTGCAGCACCCACTAGGAATCCTTTATTATGTTAGAATTTTTATTTCCTTCCAAAAGAGTGGAGGGATCTAAAAAAGTAATAGAAGTCATTATTTGTATCTTAAAGTCTCTATAAGTAAATTAAAATATTAAGTACAAAAGTCTAACTTGAATCTCTACTCTCACAGTTAAACCATCATGTTAGCCTCAAACCCTCTTGTTCGCACCCTTGAAACCAATCGTTTGATTGATAATAATTACAAAGACTGGCTCAAAAATCTCAGGATTGTCCTGATCTCAAAAAAATTAAGCTATATTCTCGACCAGGATCCTATTGTATTACTAAACCATCCTACTGCTGAGCAGAGAGCTGCCTTTGAGAAGTGGATGGATGAAGACAGTCAAGTCAAGCATTATATGCTGGCATCTATGTCAAACGAGTTGTGCAGCCAACACGAGCATATGCCCACTACCCAAGCTATGATCACTCATTTGTTAGGAAATGTGTCCCAAAAATCAATCGTCAGCCTATTGATGGTTGAGCAATCTTTTATGGTAATTGATTTGTTAATAAATAAAATATATTTGGTATTTTCATCATAAGCTTTCATCTTCTAATGAAATCCGTTGTTATGATGAAGTCCTTAGGACTATTTAGATTCGATAAAGAGAAGATTTATCGATTAGTCCTTAAAATTGTTCACGATCAAATAATAGGCTATTAATAAGGATGACAGCTTCTATCGAGCATAGGTCGCTGTAGGCCATATGGGTTGGTTGTTCTCTTAATTAAGGAGTGTGGAGACACTGATATGGCATACAGATGAGATGTAGGGGTACATCGACATTGAACGTGACCAACTCCAAAGCATTCTGCTATCGAGAATGTCCCTGATGGGATATAGGTATAAGTGTCCCTTAGACCTGAGATCACCTCAATGACTTGCAAGCAACTCACTGTGCTTTGGTACTGGACTAACTGAATTTTTAATTCAGTGACAGAAGGCTTCTGGGCATAGTCAAGTACTTGCGAAGTCAGAGTGTGATCGAGATGGGATTGACCACTCCAAGAATTGGAGAAGAATGAATCACTGTATTTCGATTTAGCAAAACTTTGGCCAGAATAATCCATTAGATGGATTTGATATTTTGAAATACAATGTGGACAACCTGATCAGAGTTGACAGTTGAACTCTGAGGTGTCCTATGATCATTTCGGTCAAGGGGATGAATTATATGGAAACTATATCCGCATGGGTTCTAAGGATGTTGTTCTACACATTCGACCTATCCGATCATCGGGTACCATTGCTATATGGTCACTTCGATTGGTATAAAAATTTATTCCTGTGCTACCGGCTTAGATTCGGACCTATGAGGTCACACACATTAGAGTTCATGATCCGATCGGATGGTTGATCAACAATTAAGAATCATTTAGGGTTAAATGAATAATAGATTGACATTTAACCTAGTGCAAGTGTTGCAGGAGGATCGATTTGTTGGGAAATATGTCTTAAAAAGCCAATCGTCAAGCTGTTGACGGTTGAGCAACCAAGTATTGTAATTGATTTATTAATAAATAAAATATATTTGGCATCTTCATCATAAGCTTTCATCTTCTAATGAACTCCGTTGTTATGATGAAGTCCTTAGGACTATTTAGGTTCGATAAAGAGAGAATTTATCGATTAGTCCTTAAAACTGTTCACGACCAAATGATAGGCTGTTAATAAGGACGACAGCTTCTATCGAGCATAGGTCGCTGTAGGCCATATGGGTTGGTTGTCCTCTTAACCAAAGAGTGTGGAGACACTGGTATGGCATACAGGTGAGATGTAAGGGTACATCGTCATTGAACGTGACCAACTCCAGAGCATTCTGCTGTCGAGAATGTCTCTGATGGGATATAGGTATAAGTGTCCCTTAGACTTGAGATCGCCTCAGTGACTTGCAAGCAACTCACTGTGCTTTGGTACTGGACTAACTGAATTTCTAATTCAGGGATGGAAGGCTTCTGGGCACAGTCAAGTACTTGCAAAGTCAGAGTGTGATCGAGATGGGATTGACCACTCTAAGAGTTGGAGAAGAATGAGTCGCTGTATTTCAATTTAGCAAAACCTTGGCCAGGGTAATCCATCAGATGGATTTGATATTTTGAAATACAATGTGGACAACCTGATCAGAGTTGACAGTTGAGCTCTGGGGTGTCCTATGATCATTTTGGTCAAGGGGATGAATTATATGAAAACTATATCCGCATGGGTTCTAAGGATGTTGTTCTACACATTCGACCTATCCGGTCGTCGGGTACCATTGCTAGATGGTCACTTCGATTGGTATAGGAATTTGTTCCTATGCTACCGGCTTAGGTTGGACCTATGAGGTCACACACATTAGAGTTCATGATCCGATCAGATAGTTGATCAACGATTAAGAATCATTCTAGGGTTAAATGATCAATACGATTGACATTTAACCCAGTGCAAGTGTTGCAGGAGGATCTATTAGCAATTCGATTACTGATTGGCTTAATTTAATTAAGCCAATGGGCTGAGATTAAGTCTAATTAAATATGATTTAATTAGATTTATTTGAACTTGATTGGATCATGTCCAATTGGTTTATTGGATAAGCCAAGTGCAAGAAAAAACTAGTCCTAGTTCAACTAGGACTTGGATCAATCTAATTTCTAATTTGATTAAAAAATTAAATCTAATTTAAATCTAATTTAATCTGATTAAATTAGGTTCTTAATTGGGTTAAGACCTATTTTAATTGGGTTGATCTAATTTTGATTTGATTTGATTTGAAAAATCAAATTAAAACAAGTCATAAGACAGAATCCTAGTAAGACTAGGATTCCACCTTGCGCCACATAAGCCTTCTCCACGCCCTCTCTCTTATTCAACAGCAATCTCCACTTATTTTGTGCGAAAAAAGCCCTCTCCCAGATCTCTCCCACGTTCACAAAAGGTCTCCTCTCTTTTTTCTTACATGGAAGGTGGTTTGGATCAAATCTAAAAGGAATAAGTTTGGATTTCGAATTCTATGAGATAGAGTTTTAGAAATCCAAAACTCTTTCAATTTTGTACCAAATTTATCCAAATTTTTTTTGGAATTTTTATGGATTTTAGGGTATATATTGTGCACCCTTTTCTGGTAATCCATGCATGAAAATATGAAGGAGGTGCTCAAGAGTTGGGCGTCCCTTAACTTGCCATGTTTGGATAAGCCTTGACTAGGTGTTTGACCTAGACAAGGACTCTATCATATCTCTCTATATTAGATGAGTTTCTTCATAAAATTTTAGGAGAAGTTAGAGATTTGTGAGACCTTTGTTCCATCTAAAAATCAAAGAGAAATACCTTTGGGTCGTGGAGATATAAAAGATGCAAGTTTGGGTGTCTAGAGAGAAAAATGTGAAGAAGAAGAGGGTCTTCTTCTAGGGTTTTTGTTTTCATATCTTTCCTCCCTCTATCTTGAGTTTCCTGAGAGCGTCTCAGATCTGAAACTCCTCCTTCTACTTTTCATCTTTGAAAGAGTCCAAATCAATAAGAAGGAGGCACCTGATCAACCATCAAAGAAGGATCAGCACAGTACTAGCATACTGTGCTGATTTCCTGAAGCAGGACTTCTGATCGAGATTCGTGGGCTCGTGTGGACGACTCCTAGAGGCCGGACGCGTGTGCGGCTTGCAACATCATCCTCAAGCCCAGATCAACAAGGTTAGAACATCTAACTTGCAAGGTAATAGATCTGATCTATTGTTTAATACATACATTAGATGTAGTATAGAAACATGTTGATATGATCAACATGTAGTTTATGCTATATTTATATATTTTAATTTTTGATTTAATGCTATGTAATAATCATATAATAGGATCTTAGATCTAGAGATTTTTTGATTTTAAAAAATAAATTTTGATTTATTTTAGTCTTCCGCTGTATGATCTTGAAAAAGTTTCAAGATCTAACCCTGAAACCCTAGATCTGGTTCCTTCAATTGGTATCAGAGCCTAGGTTCTTTATTACATGATTATTTATACATGCTTAGATTATTTTTTAGATTAGATCTAATTTATAATCTGATATTAAAATTTTAGATCAATCACAAACTGCAAGGTTGTCCTGCTGTAAGGTTTACCCCTTACAGTGCAAAGGTTGTCCTAGTTTGTGTAGATTTATCTTTAATCATAAATTTGTTAGATATGATCTAGATTAAATTTATGATTTATTAGATTTAAAAGATATTTAAATCTGAAATAAAATCTCTTTGTTAATAATTTTTGTGCAAAGAAATTATTTAAAGTTGAAATTGTTTCAATTACATGAACCTGTTTAGATTAGATCTAAAGTAGTTTCATGTTTATTTCACTTGCATCTTGATTATGAATCAAACATGCAATATGATTGGTAGAATCATATTGTAAAATTATTTTACAAATATAAAAATTATTTTTTGAAAAGCCAAACCCAACCCTCAGCCCAAAACTTAATTAAGAATTAAGAAGTTGTTTGAATAGGTTCTAGGATTGTGAATTGAAGAACCTAAGACACAAACCATAACACATTGGGTTAATGGGTTAGCAAGAATTAGGTCCATTAATTGGGTTAGACCTATGGTTAGATTGAAGATGGACTTAATTAGAGAATTGACTAAATCTAATCAATTGTTGTCTTAGATTAGGTCAAGGATTCTCTAGATCAATTACAATAGTTGTAGTTTGTCAAGTCCATGTCTTTAACGAGAACCAAATGGACTTGATTCTTGGCTAAGTGGTCTAGCACGAACTGTTAGGTTGATCTAACCGAAACTAATTAAACCAGTTGGTGTCTAAGGTAAACCAGACCGGTGGTTTTTAATTGGGAGCCCGCTTATCTGGCCATTTCTGATGGTGTCTAAGGCAAGCTTTGGCAGACCCTCCCACTGATCGAACTTACCTGGCCTCTTGGTGAAATTATGTTTTGATCGGATCACTTGACTATTCGAGCTGACCCATGTCAGCTAGGTAAATCAGTGTGACTGATTTAGGTGCTCCTAGACCAGCCCTGGTCTCCCTTAAGCTGACTTGGTGAAGCCAGTGGGAGGATCATGATAAGCTGGTTCATCTGACTTCATCCTCTATATTATTTAAATCCTCTAAAATTATTAGGTCCTTAAAATGATAAAGTTATGGAGATAACTGAATCATAGCCTCCCATTAAGGTGTTTGATAATGAGTCCATTAACTCAATAATCATTGCAGACCCAAAGGCCTGGTGGTTGTTGACTAATGGAATTATCACTCATCATATGACGACTTGGAAGTGTCTTTCTAATGGTGGTTAGGTGAGCCAACCAAAGTTGGGCTTAATCATTCGTTGGTTAGATACACCATGTATGATCATGTTAATGGTTGGACCTAACCGGATCCTTACAGTGGAGGCCAAAGCCTACTGATTAGATTTCTGGGGTAAAATTAAAATTACTAGAAATTATTTAGAGAAACAATTGGTTATGAACCTACCCTTAGATGTACATGGGTTGACCAACCAAAGTTGGGCTTGTGTGCAGTCTAAGTGGATTCTAGTACCCGCTAAGGAATTAGGGTAATTCCTCGAGTTGGAGGTAGAGGCTACCAATTCGAATAAAATAGTGAGAGAAATTTTTTGATTAAAGTCCAAATCTTTAGGTTTAATGAATCAATTACTAATTAGGTTATGGTTCTCTTTTGTGCAGATATGGCCACTTCCCTATCGCTCCGATCATTGTTGGACAATGATAAGTTGGTGGGACCCAACTTCGGTAGCTGGTACCGAAAGTTGAAGATAGTCCTGAAGTATGAACGGATCCTATATGTGATAATGGATCCTGCACCTGAGGAGCTAGCTGTCAATGCACGTGGAACAGTCAGAGACACTTACCAGAAGTGGCTCAGTGACTGGACCATGGTGCGCTGTATCATGTTGGCTGCTATGAGCGACGAGTTCAGTCGCAGATTCGAGACGGCTCAGCCAAAGGACATGCTTCAAGTGTTGGAGGATGCCTTTGGCACACCCGATGACATGGAGAGGCACAAGACTAGTTGTGCCATCTTCAACGCCAAAATACGGGATGGTGCCTCTGTCACTGATCATGTATTGTACATGATCGAGCTGATGGAATGATTGAGCAAGCTCGGCTTTTCCTTGCATCAGCAACTTGGGAAAGATACAATACTGAACTCGCTGCCCAAGTCTTATCTCCCATTCCTCACTCATTATAGAATGACAAAGCCTGAAGTAAACTACCACGGATTATTGGGGTTGCTTCAGAACTTTGAGAAAGATCACCAACTTCACAAGGAGTCGGTGAACTTAGTGGGAGGTTCATCTTCTGGTTCTCGACCTTTTGAGAAAAGGAAGAAGAACAAGAAGAAGAAAGTGAAGAAGGTGCAAGTTCAGGCTGGGACATCAGTGCAGAGCCAGACCAAAAAGATCAAACCCGATAAGAGTCAAGCTGAATGCTTCTTTTGCAAGAAGCGGGGGTACTAGAAGAGGAACTATCCCCAGTACATTGCCTCCCTAGACCCGAACATGCAGAGAAAGCAGCAAGTTGTTGCTGGCAAGGTATTTATATGATAACTCCTTGCAATTTCTCTATTTGTGATATAACTGACTGGGTATTGGATACCGGTAGCCCTTACCATATTTGTAATTCGTTGCAGGGGTTGCAGGTCAGTAGGAGATTCGAGCAAGGCGAGAGGTTCCTGAACGTTGGAGATGGAAGACCAGTTCCAGTTCTAGCATTAGGAATCTTGAAACTTGTATTTGAATCCCATATCGTTGTTCTTAATAATTGTCATTTCTGTCCCAGTTTCTTTTTAAATATCATTTCTGTAGGCCTTCTGGCCAAAAATGATTATGAAATTTCAATAAAGAAACAAATTTGTAATATCATTGAGAATGGTGTTACTATTTTTTGTGGATATTTGAACAATGGTGTGTATATGTTATCACAACCTGTTAATGTAGTCTATTCAACTGGCAAGCACCCTAGATTAGATAGTGTGTCAGATATCTACTTGTGGCACTGTAGGCTAGGTCATATAAACAAGAACAGAATAAACAGGTTGACTCAAGAGGAAATCCTCGAAGTTAGTGATTGTGAATTACTTCCAACCTGTGAGTCCTGTCTTCTTAGTAAAATGACCAAGTCACCTTTTACTGGAAAAGGTGAGAGAGCTACTGAGCTCTTGGGCCTAGTACATACTGATGTATGTGGGCCCATGAGCACCAGTGCTAGAGGTGGATATTTCTACCTCATAACTTTCACGGATGACCTATCCCGATATGGATAAGTCTATCTGATGAAACATAAGTCGGATTCATTTGAAATGTTCAAACGATTCCGAAGTGAAGTAGAAAAATAAATTGGGAAGAGTATTAAAACTCTTTGATCTGATCGAGGAGGAGAATACCTTTCTAGTGAATTTCTCACATATCTAGGAGAGAATGGGATTCTCTCCCAATGGACTCCTCCAGGAACACTACAGCATAATGGTGTGTCTGAAAGGAGGAATCGGACTCTGTTAGACATGGTCCGATCCATGATGGTTTTGCTAGCTTGTCGATATCCTTCTAGGGATATGCACTCGAATCGGCCTGTTATCTGTTAAATAGGGTTCCAAGTAAGTCTGTAATTAAGACTCCATATGAGATATGGACGGGATGTAAGCCAGCACTTTCACACCTTAGGGTCTGGGGGTGCCCGACCTATGTCAAATGATTAGTCACAAACAAACTTGGACCTAGATCTGACAAATGCTCATTCATAGGGTATCCCAAAGAGACAAAAGGATATTTTTTCTACCATGCTGATGAACAAAAGGTGTTCGTCAGCCTTAAGGCAATCTTTTTAGAAAAGGAGTTCCTTGGTGAAGGAACCGTTGCCTCTAAGATTGAACTTGATGAAGTTCAACAGGTAGAAGGACCGACATCAATAGCTGAACCTGAGTCTGATATGATTAGATCATATCCGGAGCCCAATGTACCTGACCATTAAGGCGATCCGGTAGAGTACCGCGTCAGCTGGACAGATACTACAGTTTCTTGGTCCGAGACGGTGATCCCATCGAACTTGATGAGAATAATGAGGATCCGATCACCTATATGGATGCAATGCAAAGATCTGATTTCGAGAAATGGCTTGAAGCCATGAAATCCGAAATGGAGTCCATGAAGGTCAACGATGTATGGACATTGGTTGACCCACCTGAAGGGGTTAAACCCATTGGGTGTAAATGGGTCTTCAAAAGGAAGAGGTGTTGGGAAATGTGTCCCAAAAAGCCAATCGTCAAGCTGTTGACGGTTGAGCAACCAAGTATTGTAATTGATTTGTTAATAAATAAAATATATTTGGCATTTTCATCATAAGCTTTCATCTTCTAATGAACTCCGTTGTTATGATGAAGTCCTTAGGACTATTTAAGTTCGATAAAGAGAGGATTTATCGATTAGTCCTTAAAACTGTTCATGACCAAATGATAGGCTGTTAATAAGGACGACAGCTTCTATCGAGCATAGGTCGCTGTAGGCCATATGGGTTGGTTGTCCTCTTAACCAAGGAGTGTGAAGACACTGGTATGGCATACAGGTGAGATATAAGGGTACATCATCATTGAACGTGACCAACTCCAGGGTATTCTACTGTCAAGAATATCTCTGATGGGATATAGGTATAAGTGTCCCTTAGACCTGAGATCGCCTCAGTGACTTGCAAGCAACTCACTGTGCTTTGGTACTGGACTAACTGAATTTTTAATTTAGGGACGGAAGGCTTCTGGGCACAGTCAAGTACTTGTGAAGTCAGAGTGTGATCGAGATGGGATTGACCACTCCAAGAGTTGGAGAAGAATGAGTCGCTGTATTTCAATTTAGCAAAACCTTGGCCAGGGTAATCCATCAGATGGATTTGATATTTTGAAATACAATGTGGACAACCTAATCAGAGTTGACAGTTAAACTCTGGGGTGTCCTATGATCATTTTGTTCAAGGGAATGAATTATATGAAAACTATATCCGCATGGGTTCTGAGGATGTTGTTCTACACATTCGACCTATCCGGTCGTCGGGTACCATTGCTAGATGGTCACTTCGATTGGTATAGGAATTTGTTCCTATGCTATCGGCTTAGGTTCGGACCTATGAGGTCACACACATTAGAGTTCATGATCCGATCAGATGGTTGATCAACGATTAAGAATCGTTCTAGGGTTAAATGATCAATACGATTGACATTTAACCCAGTGCAAGTGTTGCAGGAGGATCGATTAGCAATTCGATTGCTAATTGACTTAATTTGATTAAGCCAATGAACTGAGATTAAGTCTAATTAAATATAATTTAATTAGATTTATTTTGGGCTTGATTGGATCAAGTCCAATTGGTTTATTGGATAAGCCAAGTGCAAGAAAAAATTAGTCCTAGTTCAACTAGGACTTGGGTCAATCTAATTTCTAATTTGATTAGAAAATTAAATCAGATTTAAATCTAATTTAATCTGATTAAATTAGGTTCTTAATTGGGTTAAGACCTATTTTAATTGGGTTGATCTAATTTTGATTTGATTTGGTTTGGAAAACCAAATTAAAACAAGTCATAAGACAGAATCCTAGTAAGACTAGGATTCCACCTTGCGCCACATAAGCCTTCTCCATGCCCTCTCTCTTATTCAACGCCAATCTTCACTTATTTTGTGCGACAAAAGCCCTATCTCAGATCTCTCCCACATTCACAAAAGGTTTCCTCTCTTCTTTCTTACATGGAAGGTGGTTTGGATCAAATTTAAAAGGAATAAGTTTGGATTTCGAATTCTACGAGATAGATTTTAGAAATCCAAAACTCTTTCAATTTTGCATCAATTTATCCAATTTTTTTTTGAAATTTTTATGGCTTTTAGGGTATACATTGTGCACCCTTTTCTGTTGATCCATACATGAAAATATGAAGGAGGTGCTCAAGAGTTGGGCGTCCCTTAACTTGCCATGTTTGGATAAGCCTTGACTAGGTGTTTGACCTAGATAAAGACTCTATCATATCTCTCTATATAAGATGAGTTTCTTCATAAAATTTTAGGAGAAGTCAGAGATTTGAGAGCCATCCAAAAATCAGAGAGAAATACCTTTGGGTCGTAGAGATATAAAAGATGCAAGTTTGGGTGTCTAGAGAGAAAAATGTGAAGAAGAAGAGGATCTTCTTCTTGGGTTTTTGTTTTCATATATTTCCTCCCTCCATCTTGAGTTTCCTGAGAGTGTCTCAGATCTGAAACTCCTCCTTCTACTTTCCACCTTTGGAAGAGTCCAAATCAAGAAGAAGGAGGCACCTGATCAACCATCAAAGAAGGATCAGCGTAGTACTAGCATACTGTGCTGATTTCCTGAAGCAGGACTTCTGATCGAGATTTGTGGGCTCGTGTGGATGACTCCTAGAGGTCGGATGCGTGTGCGGCTTGCAACATCATCCACAAGCCCAGATCAGCAAGTTTAGAACGTCTAACTTGCAAGGTAATAGATCTGATCTATTGTTTAATACATACATTAGATGTAGTATAGAAACATGTTGATATGATCAACATATAGTTCATGCTATATTTATATATTTTAATTTCTGATTTAATGCCATGTAATAATCATGTAATAGGATCTTAGATCTAGGGATTTTCTGATCTTAGAAAATAAATTTTGATTTATTTTAGTCTTTCGCTGTATGATCTTGAAAAAGTTTCAAGATCTAACCCTCTTTTTCAAGATCTAACCCTGAAACCCTAGATCTGGTTCCTTCAAGAGGGGTGCAGACGGAAAGGTGGAGACCTATAAAGTCCGTCTGGTAGCCAAGGGGTATCGTCAACATTATGGTATTGACTATGATGAGACGTTTTCCCCTGTGGCAATGCTCAAATCTATTCGGATAATGCTTGCAATAGCTGCCCATCTAGATTATGAGATCTGGCGGATGGATGTAAAGACAGCTTTTCTGAATGAAGAGCTGACCGAAGAGGTGTATATGATACAACCTGAGGGTTTACATCCACAGATGAGTCCAAGGTGTGCAAGCTTCAGAGATCCATTTATGGATTGAAGCAAGCTTCTCAAGTTGGAACATGCGTTTTGATAAGGTGATCAAAACGTATGGCTTCATTAAGAATGGAGAAGAGCCCTGCATCTATAAATGGGCAAATGGTCCAGTTGTGGTATTCCTTATCTTGTACGTGGATGACATTCTCTTAATCGAAAATGACATCCCCACACTACAGGGAATAAAAGTTTGGTTGTCATCACAGTTCTCCATGAAGGACTTGGGTGAAGCATCCTACATCCTAGGGATGAAGATCTATAGGGATAGATCTAAAAGGATGCTTGGGTTATCCCAGTCCATGTACATAGACACTGTGCTGAAGAGGTTCAGCATGGAGAATTCCAAGAAGGGCTATCTATCGATAGGCCAAGAAATTTCTCTCTTTAAGAAAGATTGTCCGACAACTTCTGAAGAGAGAGAGCGTATAAGTAGAGTCCCATATGCTTCAGCCGTGGGATCTATCATGTATGCCATGACATGTACAAAACCAGATGTGGTATACTCACTAGGAGTGGTGAGTAGATACCAATCTGATCCTGAGAAAATCACTGAAAAGTGGTTAAAGCCATCCTTAAGTATTTGAGAAATACTAAGGACCAATGGTTGGTTTATGGCGAGTCAGATCTGAAACTTGTGGGGTTCATAGACTCCAGCTTCCAATCTGACCATGATGACAGCAGGAGAGTGTCGGGTTATATCTTTACTCTGAATGGTGGAGCCATCTGCTGGAAGAGTTTCATGCAGCATACTGTGGCAGACTCTGTTTGTGAAGCGGAGTACATCGCAGCATCGGATGCCGCGAAGGAAGCTGTGTGGCTGAGGAAATTCATCAATGAGCTCGGAGTAGCACCCTCCCTCGATGGTCCAGTCCTGCTCTACTGCGACAGCACTGGTGCCATAGCTCCGGTGAAGGAACCCAAAGCACATCAGCGGACGAAGCACATCTTGCACCGCTTCCACCTGGTCCGAGAGATCATGGATCGAGGTGACATCGACCTTCAGAAGATCGACAGAAAGGAGAACCTGGCCGACCCCTTCACTAAAGCCCTGGCAATAAAGGAGTTCGACAACCAAAGTCGAAGATGGGTATTAGATACTGTGCCGAGTGGCTTTAGGACAAGTGGGAGTTGTTGGAAAATGTATCCCAAAAAGCCAATCGTCAAGCTGTTGACGGTTGAGCAACCAAGTATTGTAATTGATTTGTTAATAAATAAAATATATTTGGCATCTTCATCATAAGCTTTCATCTTCTAATGAACTCCGTTGTTATGATGAAGTCTTTAGGACTATTTAGGTTCGATAAAGAGAGGATTTATCGATTAGTCCTTAAAACTGTTCACGACCAAATGATAGGCTGTTAATAAGGACGACAGCTTCTATCGAGCATAGGTCGCTGTAGGCTATATGGGTTGGTTGTCCTCTTAACCAAAGAGTGTGGAGACACTGGTATGACATACAAGTGAGATGTAAGGGTACATCATCATTGAACGTGACCAACTCCAGAGCATTCTGCTGTCGAGAATGTCTCTGATGGGATATAGGTATAAGTGTCCCTTAGACTTGAGATCGCCTCAGTGACTTGCAAGCAACTCACTGTGCTTTGGTACTGGACTAACTGAATTTTTAATTCAGAGACGGAAGGCTTCTGGGCACAGTCAAGTACTTACGAAGTCAGAGTGTGATCGAGATGGGATTGACCACTCCAAGAGTTGGAGAAGAATGAGTCACTGTATTTCAATTTAGCAAAATCTTGGCCAGGATAATCCATCAGATGGATTTGATATTTTGAAATACAATGTGGACAACCTGATCAGAGTTGACAGTTGAGCTCTGGGGTGTCCTATGATCATTTTGGTCAAGGGGATGAATTATATGAAAACTATTTCTGCATGGGTTCTAAAGATGTTGTTCTACACATTCGACCTATCCGATCGTCAGGTATCATTGCTAGATGGTCACTTCGATTGGTATAAGAATTTATTCCTATGCTACCAGCTTAGGTTCAGACCTATGAGGTCACACACATTAGAGTTTATGATCCGATCAGATGGTTGATCAACGATTAAGAATCGTTCTAGGGTTAAATGATCAATACGATTGACATTTAACCCAGTGCAAGTGTTGCAGGAGGATCTATTAGCAATTCGATTGCTGATTGGCTTAATTTGATTAAGCCAATGGGCTGAGATTAAGTCTAATTAAATATAATTTAATTAAATTTAGTTTGGACTTGATTGGATCAAGTTCAATTGATTTATTGGATAAGCCAAGTGCAAGAAAAACTAGTCCTAGTTCAACTAGGACTTGGGTCAATCTAATTTCTAATTTGATTAGAAAATTAAATCAGAGTTAAATCTAATTTAATCTGATTAAATTAGGTTTTTAATTGGGTTAAGACCTATTTTAATTGGGTTGATCTAATTTTGATTTGATTTGGTTTGGGAAACCAAATTAAAACAAGTCATAAGACAGAATCCTAGTAAGACTAGGATTCCACCTTGCGCCACATAAGCCTTCTCCACGCCCTCTCTCTTATTCAACGCCAATCTCCACTTATTTTGTGTGACAAAAGCCCTCTCCCAGATCTCTCCCACGTTCACAAAAGGTCTCCTCTCTTCTTTCTTACATGGAAGGTGGTTTGGATCAAATCTAAAAGGAATAAGTTTGGATTTCGAATTCTATGAGATAGAGTTTTAGAAATCCAAAACTCTTTCAATTTTGCACCGAATTTATCCAAATTTTTTTTGAAATTTTTATGGATTTTAGGGTATATATTGTGTACTCTTTTCTAGTGATCCATACACGAAAATATGAAGGAGGTGCTCAAGAGTTGGGCGTCCCTTAACTTGCCATGTTTGGATAAGCCTTGACTAGGTGTTTGACCTAGACAAGGACTCTATCATATCTTTCTATATAAGATGAGTTTCTTTATAAAATTTTAGAAAAATTAGATATTTGAGAGACCTTTGTGCCATCCAAAAATCAGAGAGAAATACCTTTGATCGTAGAGATATAAAAGATGCAAGTTTGGGTGTCTAGAGAGAAAAACGTGAAGAAGAAGAGGGTCTTCTTCTAGGGTTTTTGTTTTCATATCTTTCCTCCCTCCATCTTGAGTTTCCTGAGAGTGTCTCAGATCTGAAACTCTTCCTTCTACTTTCCATCTTTGGAAGAGTCCAAATCAATAAGAAGGAGGCACCTGATCAACCATCAAAGAAGGATCAGCGCAGTACTAGCATACTGTGCTGATTTCCTGAAGCAGGACTTCTGATCGAGATTCATGGGCTCGTGTGGATGACTCCTAGAGGCTGGACACGTGTGCAGCTTGCAACATCATCCTCAAGCCTAGATCAACAAGGTTAGAACGTCTAACTTGCAAGGTAATAGATCTGATCTATTGTTTAATACATACATTTGATGTAGTATAGAAACATGTTGATATGATCAACATGTAGTTCATGCTATATTTATATATTTTAATTTCTGATTTAATACTATGTAATAATCATGTAATAGGATCTTAGATTTAAGAATTTTCTGATTTTAGAAAATAAATTTTGATTTATTTTAGTCTTCCGCTGTATGATCTTGAAAAAGTTTCAAGATCTAACCCTGAAACCCTAGATCTGGTTCCTACACGATTAGCAATTCGATTGCTAATTGGCTTAATTTGATTAAGTCAATGGGATAAAATTAAGTCTAATTGAATATGATTTAATTAGATTTGATTTGGGCTTGATTGGATCAAGTCCAATTGGTTTATTGGATAAGCCAAGTGCAAGAAAAAAAACTAGTCCTAGTTCAATTAGGACTTGGGTCAACCTAATTTCTAATTTGATTAAAAAATTAAATCAGATTTAAATCTAATTTAATCTGATTAAATTAGATTTTTAATTGAGTTAAGACCTATTTTAATTAGATTGATCTAATTTTTATTTGATTTGGTTTGAGAAACTAAATTAAAACAAGTCATAAGATAGAATCCTAGTAAGACTAGGATTCCACCTTGTACCACATAAGCCCCCCATGCCCTCTCTCTTATTTCATGCCAATCTCCTCTTATTTTATGCGACAAAAGCCCTCTCCTAGGTCTTTCCTACGTCCAAAAGGTTTTCTCCCTTCTTTCATACATGGAAAGTGGTTGTGGATCAAATCAAAGTAGGAATAAGTTTGGATTTCAAATTCTATGAGATAGAGTTTTAAAAATCTAAAACTCTTTCCTTTTTACTGGTGGTCCATGCATGAAAATAAGGAGGAGGCACGCAAGAGTTGGGTGCCCCTTATCTTGCCATGTTTGGATAAGCCTTGACTAGGTATTTGACCTAGACAAGGACTCTATCATATCTCTCTCTATAAAATGAGTTTCTATATGAAATTTTTGTAAAACATAGAGATTTGAGAGTCCTTTGAGGCATCCAAAAATTAGAGAGAAAAACCTTTGGGTCATGGAGATATAATAGACACAAGATAGGGTGTCTAGGAGAGAGTAAAGAGAAGAAGAAGAGGGTCTTCTTCTAGGGTTGTTAGTTTCATCTCTTTCCTTCCTCCATCTTGAGTTTTTCTAAGAGCATCTCAGATCTAAAACTCCTTCTCCTACTTCTCATCTTTGGAAGAGCCCAAATCAAGAAGAAGGAGGTACCTGATCAACCATCAAAAAAGGATCAATGCAGTACTAGCATACTGTGCTGATTTTCTGAAGTAGGACTTCTGGTTGAGATTCGTGGGCTCGTGTAGATAACTCCTAGAGATCGGACATATGTGCGATTTGCAACATCATCCTCAAGCCTGGATCAGTAAGGTTAGAACGTCTAACTTGCAAGGTAATAGATCTGATCTATTATTTAATACATACATTAGATATAGTATAGAAACATATTGATATGATCAACATGTAGCTCATGCTCTATATATTTTAATTTTAGATTTAATACTATGCAATAATCATGTAATAGGATCTTAGATCTAGGAATTTTTTAGTTTTAAAAAATAAATTTTGATTTATTTTAATCTTTCGCTGCCTGATCTGAAAAAAGTTTCAAGATCTAATTCTGAAACCCTAGATCTGGTTCCTATATCACCTACAAGAGTTGTATGGTAAGCAAAGCCATACTATGCACTTCGAAGTGTCCAAGAGACTCTTCAACCTCAAGATGCACGAGGAGCAGTCTATCCATGAGCACTGTATGACAGTGATCAAGGATATTGAGGAGCTTGGAAAGCTCAGTTTTAATATAAAAAAAGAATTGCAGATGGATCTAATCCTTCAATCCCTTACCAGTTCATATAGTCAATTCATCATGAATTTTTATATGAATAAATTGGACTGTACTATTCTCAAACTTGTCAACATGTTGGTCACAGTGGAGGGTACCTTGAAGAGTTCAAGGGGTACTATTCTCGCTGTGGTGCAGACTTCTTTTTTCAAGAGAAAGTCTGTTGGAAGGAAAAAGGCTAAATCTGTAAAGAAGTAGAAGAGAGAGAGCAAGCCAAAGAAGGATGATCCTAAGGTGACTGAAGCAAAGGGAAAGTGTTTCCACTGTCATGCTGAAGGCCACTAGAGGAGAAACTGTCCGAAATATCTGGAGAGCCTGAAGATCAAAAAAGGTGATAAACTTTCTGAAGGTATACTCATAATTGAATCTAACCTTATAATTTCTTCTACTTCTAGTTGGGTATTGGACTCTAGCTCGAGTGCTCATATATGTACCTCAATGTAGGATCTAATATAAAGTATGAGGCTGAGGGAAGGTGACAAGATCTTTCAGGTCGGTAATGGAGCAAAGATTGCTGCAGAGATCATTGGTACTTATCTCTTCGATTACCATCTGACATTAGATTAGATTTGAAAGACTATTATTATGTTCTTATAGCTAGTCAGAATTTAATTTTCGTGTCTGTGCTAGCATAGGAAGGTTTTGAAATTTATTTCAATAAAGACTTTTATTCATTTATTTATGAAATAAATTGGTTGCACAGGATCTTTTAATTGACAGTCTTTATAACTTATATGTTGATGCGAATATAAACCTAAACGAGTAAATAGTGAGTGCCGTAGGCCAAAAGAGACCCAGAGATAAAATTAACCAGAAGTACTTGTGGCACCATAGACTAAGCCATATTGGAGAGGACAAAAAAAATAGATAGGAGAAGGATGGGATTTTTGGCTCTCTTAACTCAAAGTTGTATCCAGCTTGTGAATCCTGCCTTCGAGAAAAAATGGCCAAGTTACCCTTTGTAGGATATGGAGAAAGGGCCACAGAGTTACTTATCCTGGTACACATCGATGTGTGTGGGCCATTTGATGTGCGGGTCAGGGGTGGTTATAGCTACTTTATTACCTTTATCGATGATTTGTCTACGTACGGATATGTGTATCTAATGAAATACAAGTCTAAGGTATTTGAAAAGTTCAAAGAATTCAAGCATGAAGTAGAAAAGTAGACAGAAAAATCCGTTAAGATTTTTCAATCTGATCGAGGAGGTGAATACCTTAGTTAAATATTTTTGAGATATCTTAAGAATGATGGCATAATCTCTCAGTGGACCCCTCTTGAAAACCTCAACTCAATGGGGTATCCGAAAGGAGGAATAGGACCCTATTAGATATGGTCAGATCCATGATGAGCTTCACTGATCTATCCTTTTTTCTTTGGGGATATGTCTTGTTAACTTCCATTCACTTATTGAATAGGGTTTCTTCAAAGTCCATTCCTACCACATTGTATGAGATATAGTTTGGTAAGAAGCTGAGTCTGGATTATTTTCAGACTTAGGGATGTCCGGTTTATGTCAAGAGGCAGATGGCAAAAAAATTAGAGGATAGATCTATTATAGCTCGCTTTATAGGATACCCAAAAGAATCTATGAGATACTACTTCTACTTTTCA
This sequence comes from Elaeis guineensis, assembly GCF_000442705.2. Taxonomy (NCBI): domain Eukaryota; kingdom Viridiplantae; phylum Streptophyta; class Magnoliopsida; order Arecales; family Arecaceae; genus Elaeis; species Elaeis guineensis. The sequence continues at coordinate 83,588,313 of NC_026003.2, forward strand.
TAAGACCACAATGTGATTGTGACTCGAAATATCATGTTCTTGAAAAATAGTTTATCCACGATGGCAGCAGTGAGAGGTTAGTGGAACTTGAAGAGAAGATCTCTGAAGAGTCTAGAGCTATAGATCCTCAGGAACCTATAGTCCATGAGCCAGTAGTTGATGTTTCTCTACCACCTCATAGATTTGGCAGGGTCTCCCGACCTCTTGAAAGGTACATGGGTATGCTTATAGAGGAAGTAAAGGAAATATTCCTTATGGGAGATAGGGGTCATAGTGATGATCCCAATACCTTTGACAAGGGGATATCTGACATCGATTTCAAGAAATGGTTAGATGCTATAAAGTCAGAAATTGACTCGATGTACTCGAACCAAGTCTAGACTTTAGTGGATCCACTTGAAGGTATTGTACCTATTGGATGACATTCTCCTTATTGGAAATGATATTTCCATGCTGACCGTGGTCAAAAGATAGTTGTCCAAAGAATTTTCTATGAAAGACCTAGAGGAAGCATCCTATATTCTCAAAATAAAGGTTTATAGGGATAGATCTAAATGGATGCTTGGTCTGTCATAAAAGGTGTACATAAAAAAGGTGCTGAAGAAGTTTAGCATGGAAAACTCTAAGAGAGGTCTCTTATCACTTAGGCATGGTATTTGCGTCTCCAAGATGATGTGTCCGACCACATCTAAGGAGATTCAGCATATGAATAGGATTCTTTATGCTTCAATAATAAGAAGCCTCATGTATGTCATGCTATGTACTCGACCTAATATTGCCCTTGCTGTGAGTGTCATGAGCAAGTATCGGTCAAATCCAGGTAAGGAGTACTGGATAGCTGTGAAGAATATCCCTAAGTACTTGAGAAGGATTAAGAATTTATTCTTAATCTTTGGAGGAGATTCTGAGTTGTGAGTTCAGGGTGTATTCTTGTTTGATATACTAGAAGGGTTCTAAATATACGATCAATGGAGGCTGAATATGCTGTAGATGTGTAGGATGAATTCTGGCTCTAATGTTAGTTGTAGAACTGGATGTCATGCCATGACACAGTACTGCAAAGATAATGGCATCATAGCCCTTGCTAAGGAGTCCAAGGTCTCACCAGAAGTCTAAACACATAGAGCAGCAGTGTATGCGACTACCTTATATCGAGGTGCGAAGAGTAGACTCTGCGGATAATGTGGCAGACCCACTGACTAAGCAGTTGAGCCAACCAAAAATGAAAGTCCACCTTAAAAAGATGGGACTTAGATTTGTGGCCAATTGGCTTTAATCCAAGTGGAAGATTATTAGATTTATATCCTAGAAACCAATATGGCTGACACATTGTAATATACCTAGGACACAAATTTGTACTAATATATTAATATGATCAATAAAAGGGGCAAGTTCTTTTTCATTCAAGTGTAATGTGTCTTTGAATCATCCATGAAATTAGTTTCGATACATATTCTCAAAGTATTGAGAATTAAAAATATATATTTAATTTCTAAAGGCTCCTGGTCATAGAATCATCATGAGGATGATGATAAATCCAGATAGACTGATGCACAAATTACTTCCTTCAGGATACATGGGTCTCTAATCTACTGTGTAGAGACACAGGGCGATAAGTGCGGGTGGTTGTTAGAGAACAACTGGCATGAGAGATCACTTAAAATTCTATTCAATCATCAGTGATTGTCTGGATGCTGTAGTTGTGTGACTGATCCTTCAATTTGAGATGATACTGTTACTCGCAGTGAGACTGCTGGAGTTTTATTGACACATAAACATGGATCTCAATAAGCTCTTATTGTGAATATTGACGACAGTTGATCCACTACAGGAGTGGGATGCGCATCAAGATAGGATCTATCGACCTTGATAGAAAGAAATAGTCCTATAAAATTTGAGAGGCTAAGTCTAAGAGTCTGTGGTCACAACAGTGTGATTGATGGAAAAGGGTTTCCATAAAAGTCACAACTAGACTTGAGCTAATCAATCTATCATATAACTGATGTTGAGATTTGATGATTTATCCATGATCTGCTATCTAAATGGGACTCACAATAGAGGGACTAATTCACATGTTAACTACACCTAGAGTTTCATTTCTGTTCTACTGGGTTGCCACTACATACTACTAGATGTCACTGGTGGATTGTAAGAGCTCATTAGGATTGTTCTGGATTAACAATCCTTATTGAATTAGAGTGAAATTGTTTCGATCCATTGAAAAGAGTTTCAATGATACGATGATAGAGATCATTGTATGTCTCATACCAGATAGAATTGAACCTATGAGGTCATACAACAAAGGGATTAGGCTTGGAATAAGTAATTGAGCTTATAAAGTGTCAATTAGATTTAGAAAAATCCATTGGGTTCATGGTAACCTTGCTTACACATGGTTGGACCCAATTCTTCTTTCTGTTGAAATTACTTATTTGATAAGTAATTTTAATTTAATTACTTTCTAATAACCTATATGAATAAGATTCATGAGACTCCAATTGTTGGGTGTCCAAGGTTATGGATCACATAAATTAAGGGTGCAAGTCACTTATAAATCTCCTTGATAGTTATTATGGGGCCCACTTTGCTTTGATCAATTTGGGTATGTCTATTAATTAGGAGGCCTTTGATTTTCATATGGGGTTCTCTTGGGTGGAAAAGAGAGTGTCTAATTATGGGTGCAAGAGCTCCAATAGTTGGCACCTAATGGGGCTTCTTAATGTAAGTTGGATAACTTAAGTTAATAGAAATCTTAATGCAAGTAGGACTTGTATTATATGATTGAATAAGATTCAATCCTTATACCTATTTAAAGGGACCTGTCTTAAGATCCCTAGAGCATCAAAACCTGTAGTCTCTCACACCCAAAGGCTCTCCCCGTGCCCTCTTTTCCTCTCCCTTTCTCTTCTCTTGGGTGTTCTATACACTCCTTCCTTGGGATGCATGTCCCAAAGAGTTTCATATCTAAAGGAGTTTGGGTGCCTCTTCCTTACTAGTTTCTAGCATCTGGTAGCAGCATATAGCAAAGAAAAACTCTAGAGAAGAAGAGAAGAAGAAGATCAAGAAGAAAGATCAAGTGTTGATTGCGATCCAGGCTTCATTCAGATTCAGCAGGGTGAATTTTGAAAAATCAAAATTCATATTATAGAGAGCTGTTTCAGACTGATTTCAAGTAGATACTCATAGAGGTCAAATACTTTTGTAGCTAACAGAGAGCCTTATCTCTTCCAGATCTAGTTTTGAAGAAAGAGATTGCAAAACAGGTATGTGATTTGATCACAATCTGAATTTCAGCTTATATCTATTTTAGCATATGAAATAGATCTATATGATTTTATATTTTTATACATTTAAAATTTAGTTTAAAAGTATTTTAATCTTATTCTCTGCTGCAGTGTTTAGAAAATAAAAGTTTTGAAATACACATGTATGCACCAAACTCTGAATTCCAACACGAAGACCTTCTTCTTCGCAGATCTAGATCCTTTCTTCAAATCTCTAAAATCTTTTTAGAGATTGAAGATGGACTTCTGAAGGAGATGAAGATGTAGAAGAATGATGGAGAGAAAAATAATTTTTTTCTTATTTTTTCTCTCTTCCCAAACTCTTAGGATCAAAACCCTAGAAACATATTTTTACGCACACCCCAAGAGAAGAGGACTCTCCTCTTCTTTCACACCATAAAACTACACCCAAGATCCCTCTCAATGTGAAGGCCTCTCTCTCAAGTCTCTTATATGCATAAGAATGAAATAAAACTCCTTTTATTTTAATATGTAAGGAGGTAGGGTGAAGAGTCCTAGAGATTATGGACTCTTGATGTGTTATCACCCCTACTCAAAAATTTAAACCAAAACATGCCAAAAAAATATGGGACACCCCTTCCCATATTTTTTCACGATAAATCAATTCTCCAACTAATTTTTTATGAAAAATCTTCTCAAAATATTACACATATAAGGAAAAAAAAATAAGTTGGCACAAAGGTCTTAGAGATAATGTCAAACATCATCTATATGGTATCCTATTTTAAATTAGATTTGAACATACCATTTAAAATCTGATTCTATCCAAATTTGGATGTGTTGGTGCAGAATTCTGCCGAAATCGGAGAAGCTAGAGTCGAGATGATCGCGGCCGCTGTCGAGACCAGCAAGGGAAGTCTAAATCGGAGTTGGGGGTGCTCCGGCAAGATCCTCCGACGCTCAAGTCAGTACTCTACTTCAACAGAAATGGAGTGCTCGAAGAAAAATTTTAGTAGAGTTTTGAGATAGAGATCAGAGCTTAGAGAAGAATGTATCTGGGGGTCCTTTTTTATAGATGAAGAGCGTAACGGATTGACAGTAACATCTGTAACCACCTGGTAGTGGGCTGTTCAGAGCCGCACGGAGATTGTTACAGAGAGTAGTGGCGTCAGGGGTCGTTCAGGGCCATGTGGAGTTTGTTACGGAGAGTGGAGTGGTGTCCGTTGTCATGACTTGCCAGAGAGTAGTGGAGCCCGGAGAGTGGAGCGGCATCCGTTATCGCGACTTGTCAGAGAGTGGAGCAGGATAGTGGCCATTGTCGTGACTTGCCAGAGAGTTCGATCTGTCAGTTGGAGCTCAGCTGGGACATCTGATGGAGCGAAATGGCTCTCTATTATTGGTCTGGGAGAAGCTCGGATGTCTCTGAAACTGCTGATGAGTCTACTATTGTCGGATATCTCAGGCGCTGATACTACAGGTGGGAGTCATCTGCTTAGAAGCTCGGATGGAGACTTTCTATTGGCGAAGTCCGGTAGGAGTCTGATTGCTAGAGAAGCCCGTCTGGGATTTGCCTGATGTGGAAGCTCGTCTGAAGATGATCCGTTGGAGAAGTCTGATTTCATGAAGGATCTGGTGGAGGGTCGGCCAGCGATGGACTTTGGATGGCGTTGGGGAGGTTCGGCAGACATCAGAGGTGATCAGTCATTGTAGGGATCCAGCTATCAGAGTCCGTCTGTCATAGAAGCTCATCCGATATCCATCCGCTATGAAAGTTCGGTCGAAGTCTGGTTCTTGTAGAAGGCTGAAAGGAGACCGCTTATTGTAGAAGCTAGGTCGAAGATCGGTTGTCATGGGAGCTCGGAGTAGCAACCTGGCTGGTGGATCCTGTCCCATTATAGAAGCTCGTCTAGGATCCAGCTACGAAGAAGCTCGGCTGAAGTCTACCTGTAATAGAAGTTCAGAGAAAATATGTTTACAGTAGAGGCCCGAATAAATTTGTTTACAGTAAAGATCTGGGGTAGACCGCCCACTGTAGGAGTTCGGAGTAGACCGCTCGTAGTAGAAGTTCGGAGTAGACCGCTCGTAGTAGAAGTTCGGAGTAGACCACTCGTAGTCGAAGTTCGGAGTAGACTGCTCGTAGTAGAAGTTCGGAGTAGACCGCTCGTAGTAGGAGTTCGAAGAAGACCACTCGTAGTAGAAGTTGGCTCTCGTAGAAGATCGACTGAATCCTGAAGGCGGTCGACCGTCATAGAAACTTGGATGGAATCTGATTACTGTAAAAATCTCGTTGTTGAAGAAGCTCGGATATTGACGAAGTCCGGAAGGAGTTCGAAGAATAGTTGATCACTATAAAAGGTCGGCTGATAGTGAGGCCTAGAGAGCCTTTGGAGTGGCCCGGTAGATGGATGGAGAAGCTCATTGTCGGAGAAGTCCCGAAGGAGTTCGGACGGTCTAGGGGGTTCAGAGAGACACCACACAAGGTCGAAAGCCGGAAAAGCCCTTGAAGGGTCGATCTTTTACAAACTTCAACCGAGCGGAGATTTTATACCCAACACCAGTCACCCTACTTCCGAGTTCGAATTTCGAATGAAGGAAGTACAGAAAAATTCTCACGACCGAAGTTGTCCCTCTCGATTTTTGCACTTCGTGGTTGTCAGATATTTTGATGTTTGACATGCTGGTACTGGAGCCCCTTCGAAAAAGATTTTTCTTTTTGGAATTCCCGCTGGAGCGCTGCCCCTTCCTCTAGCGCCAATTCTGTTGGTGCAGAATTCTGCCGAAGCTAGAGAAGCTAGAGTCAGGATGACCGCGGCCGCCATCGGGACCTGCAAAGAAAGTCTAAACCAGAGTTGGGGCTGCTCCGGCAAGACCCTCCGATGCTCAAGTCAGTACTCTACTTCAACAGAAATGAAGTGCTCGAGGAAAATTTTAGCAGAGTTTTGAGATAAAGATCAGAGTTTAGAGAAGAACGTATCTGGGGGTCCCTTTTTATAGACGGAGAGGTAACGGATTAACAGCGACATCTGTAATCGCCTGGTAGTGGGCTGTTTAGAGCCGCGCAGAGATTGTTACAGAGAGTAGTGGTGTCAGGGGTTGTTCAGGGCCACGTGGAGTTTGTTACAGAGAGTGGAATGGTGTCCATTGTCGCGACTTGTCAGAGAGTAGTGGAGCTCAGAGAGTGGAGCGACGTCCGTTGTCGCGACATGTCAGAGAGTGGAGCAGGGTAGTGCCCATTATCGTGACTTGCCAGAGAGTTCAGATCTGTCAGCTGGAGCTCGGTTGGGACATCTGATGGAGTGGAATGGCTCTCTATTGTTGGTCTGGGAGAAGCTCAGATGTCTCCGAAACTGCTGATGAGTCTACTGTTGTCGGATACCTCAGGCGCTGATACTACAGGTGGGAGTCATCCGCTATAGAAGCTCGGATGGAGACTTTCCGTTGGTGAAGCCGTAGGAGTCCGATTGCTAGAGAAGCCCATCTGGGATTCACCTAATGTGGAAGCTCATCTGAAGATGATCCATTGGAGAAGTCCGATTTCATGAAGGATCTGGTGGAGGATCGGTCGGCGATGGACTTCGGATGGCATTGGGGAGGTTCGACAGACATCGGAGGTGATCGATCGTTGTAGGGATCCAGCTGCTAGAGTCCGTCCGTCGTAGAAGCTCGTCCGATATCCATCCGCTATGGAAGTTCGGTCGAAGTCTGGTTCTTGTAGAAGGCTGAAAGGAGATCGCTTATTGTAGAAGCTCGGTCAAGATCGTTGTCGTGGGAGCTCGGAGTAGCAACCTGGCCAGTGGGTCTTGTCCCATTGTAGAAGCTCATCTGGGATTCGGCTACGAAGAAGCTCGACTGAAGTCTATCTGTAATAGAAGTTCGGAAGAAATATATTTATAGTAGAGGCCCGAACGAAATTTGCTTACAGTAGAGATCCGGGATAGACCGTCCGCTGTAGGAGTTTGGAGTAGACCGCTCGTAGTAGAAGTTCGGAGTAGACCACTCGTAGTAGAAGTTCGGAGTAGACCGCTCGTAGTAGAAGTTCGGAGTAGACCGCTCATAGTAGGAGTTCGGAGAAGACCGCTCGTAGTAGAAGTTCGGCTCTCGCAGGAGCTCGGCTGGAATCCTGAAGGCGGTCGACCTCATAAAAACTTGGATGGAATCTGATTACTATAGAAATCTCATTGTCGAAGAAACTCGGATATTGACGAAGTCTGGAAGGAGTTCAAAAAATAGTTGATCATTGTAGAAGGTCGGCTGATAGTGAGGCCTAGAGAGCCTTTGGAGGGCCCGATAGATGGATGGAGAAGCTCATTGTTGGAAAGTCCGAAAGAAGTTCAGACGGTCTAGGGGGTTCAGAGAGATGCCACATAAGGTTGGAAGCCGGAAAAGCTCTGGAAGGGTCGGTCTTTTACAAACTTCGGCCGGGGATGAATTTTATACCCAACACCAGTCCCCCTACTTCCGAGTTCGGATTTCGAATGAAGGGAGTACAGAAAAATTCTCACGATCGAAGTTGCCCCTCTTGATTTCCTCACTTGGTGGTTGCCAGATATTTTGACATTTGGCATGCTGGTACTGGAGCCCCTTCGAAAAAGATTTTTCTTTTTGGAATTTCCACTAGAGCACTACCCCAGGTACGGAGCAATAATGGTTTTACCAACTATCGGCCACCTCCAGCCACCTGCCACAGTGAGTGGACCATGCGACGGTTATAGACTGGCAGAGGAGTCCTGCAGTCATTATTGCACCAGACCCCGTCGCCTATTTAAACCCACCTCCCCTCTTCGGGGATCTCACTTTGCACGGGAGTTCCTTCGATTCCTTCTTCGTTGTTGATATGGATGCGGATGCAGTTTGGATGTCAGCCAAGAGTCTCAAAGCCCACAAGAGGGAAGGCACTGCAGCCTCCGGGTTGGCAAAGAAGGTGAGGGTAGAAGAGACAGATCTGGCCATATTTCGCCTTGATTGCCCAGAGCCCACATTTGTGACACATCCTTAGGCGCGAGTACTTCCCAGTCCTGCGGAGGGGGAAGCCAAAGGGGGACTGGAAGGAGAAGTCAGCAAGGAGGGGAAACCCGATCTGAGAAGAAGGTCATGCCCGCCGTCATTGTGAGGCAGTGGAAGCCATGGCACAAAAAGAACAGCATCTACATGTACTTTGAAGATAATGCTGGAGTAATTGTCAATCCATAGAGAGATTGGAAGAAGAAGTCGAGTACTTAAAGCAATCCTCAATGATGGCTGAAATCGAGAGTTCGAAGTCCGGCGCATCGAGCTCCCTTGGAGCTCTTTTGCCTTGTATTCTTTTTTTTGTCATTTTTCTTCTTGGACCTTCAAAGGCTCTATAATGTACACTTCACTAATGAAATGAAAAGAAAATTTTTCATTATCTTGTCCACTCTCGTATTAAATTGTTGTTTACCGAACTTCTTTTGTCTTCCGTCTTGTTTGGCGTTGGCGTTGTTTGTGATTCCTCGTCTGTTCTTGCTTTGAGTCGTGGTTTACCGAACTTCTTTTATCTTCCATCTTGTTCGATGCCGACGTTGTTTGGAGGTTCCTGGTTGCCGCCGTGTTGATTTATCCCATTTTGTTCGTGACCGTAGATCTCTTCAAGGCCATTTGAGTTTAATGCTTCCTCCCGATGCTCGAGCTTGGAAACCCGAACTTCTCATTACTTTGAGAAAGTCGTTTTGTCTCGGCCTGTGCCGAGTTTCCTTTTAGTGGCTAACATTTTTTTTTTTTTTGATAGGAGTATCCTTCCTTGTTGAGACGAGGTCCCTCGGGTCTTCGATGTAGTTTATTTTTCACTTATCGCTGGTGTAGTTCATCGCTTTCTCTTTTCATCTCTCTTTTTCTTTCGTGTTCGAGTGAGGGTCTTCCCTCTACTCTTGATGGGGTCATGAGAGTGTAGAGGAGCTATTAAGGAGGCTTTCCTCCTTGTCCGATCTTGATCGATCAGATCTTTGTTCGTGTCAGGATGAGGTTCTCCTCTGGTTTCTGACACAATCAATTTCAGCTCATGTTAGGATGAGGTTCTCCTCCTGTTCCTAACAAGGCTGTGGGGGCACATAAGGGCCGTTGCAAGGGCCTCTCCTCCCATCCGATCTTAAATAATCGGGCCTTCTACTTTGCTCATGTTAGGACGTGGTTCTCCTCCTGTTCCTAACAAGGCTATAGGGGCACATAAGGGCCGTTGCAAGGGCCTCTCCCCCCATCCGGTCTTAAATAATCGGACCTTCAACTTTGCTCATGTTAGGATGAGGTTCTCCTCCTGTTCCTAACATGGCTGTGGGGGCACATAAGGGCCGTTGTAAGGGCCTCTCCCCCCATCTGATCTTAAATAACCGGGCCTTCGACTATGTTTATGTTAGGATGAGGTTCTCCTCCTGTTCCTAACATGGTTGTGGGGGCACATAAGGACCGTTGTAAGGGCCTCTCCCCCATCCGATCTTAAATAACCAGGCCTTCGACTTTGCTCATGTTAGGATGAGGTTCTCCTCCTGTTCCTAACATGGCTGTGGGGGCACATAAGGGCTGTTGTAAGGGCCTCTCCCTCCATCCGGTCTTAAATAATCGGGCCTTCGACTTTGCTCATGTTAGGATGAGGTTCTCCTCCTGTTCCTAACATGCTTGGTTCGGATTGTGGGAAGGAGCTATTCCCTGTCGTTAGGAGCTCATGCCCAAAGAAAAGATATGCAAATATAAAGGAAACTTTTATTTGAGGCAAAGTTATTGGTAGTACATTCGCAGATTTTCTGAATTCCATGGTCGCGGAAGGTCTGCTTCTTCGAGCTCTTTCAAATAGTATATTTCGGGCCGAACCACCTCCTTGACTTCATATGGGCCTTCCCAATTAGGGGTGAGCTTTTCTTGATTCTGAGGTTGTGAGATAGCAGCTCGTCGAAGCACTAAGTCCTCCGCTCTGAAGGCCTTGCTCTTGACTCGAGAGTTGTAATAGCGGGTCACTTTCTGCCTAGGCAGCCATCCGAACTTGAGCTGTCTTCCGCTTCTCTTCTAACAGGTCGAGGTTAGCTTTGAGATCCTGCGAGTTGCACTGTCCGTCGAAAGCAACAACTCACGCCGACGGGAGTTTGAGTTCGATCGGGATCACGACCTCTATTTCGAAGGCTAAGGCAAAGGGGGTCTCCCCTATGGATAGCCTTTGGGTAGTTCGATATGCCCATAGCACATGATAAAGCTCATCTGCCCAAGTTCCCTTTGCTCTTTCAAGTCTCGTCTTGATCCCTTGCAGCAGAGTCCTGTTAGTAACCTCGGCTTCACCATTTGCCTACGGATGGGCTACCGAAGTGAAATTATGGGAGATATTTAGGTCCTCACAAAATTCAGCAAACCTTGCTCCAGCAAATTGCCATCCATTATCAGTAATGATGGTTCTGGTAGGCCGAACCTATAGACGATTGACTTCCAAACGAAGTCCTGCACCTTAGCTTCTGTAATTTTTGCCAGGGGTTCAGCTTCTACCCACTTGGTAAAGTAGTCAATTGCCACCAGGAGAAACTTCCGCTGTCCGAATGTCATGGAAAAAGGTCCGAGGATATCCATTCCCCATTGCACAAACGGCCACGGGGCATTCAAGGGTGTGAGTTCGGAGGTGGGCTGCCTCTAGATATTGGCATATCTCTGACACCAATCACATCTTTTAATATATTTGATGGAGTTGTGGTACATGGTAGGCTAGTAATAGCCTTGTCGGAGCAACTTGTGGGATAAAGATCTGACCCCCAGGTGACTTCCACAGACCCCCTCGTGTACTCCCGCAAGGCGAAGTCGGCCTCAGAAGGTCGAAGACATCTCAAAAGGGGCAGAGAGTACGATCTCTTGTACAGCTTGCCTTCATAAAGAATATATCGGGAGGCCTGGCTCCTAAGCTTCCGAGCTTCTTTTGCATCAGGAGGAAGAACCCCATCCTTAAGATATGTTACCAGTGGATCAATCCAACTGGATTCACGGCTGATCTCCACCACAAGCTGTGGTTCTTCCGTACTTGGGCACTTTAGAACTTCGAAGAAGACTCCCTTAGGCAGCTCAGTCGGAGCTAGTGTAGCCAACTTGGAGAGAAAGTCAGTCCTGATATTTTTTGCTCTTGAGATCTGTCTGATGTCAAAGCTGCCGAAAGTAGGGACGATCTCCTTTATCTTTTTGAGGTACTTGACCATACTGTCCTTCTGAGCTTCATAATTTCCACTGACCTGTCCCACCACTAATTGAGAGTCACTGTAGGCTCGAAGCCGTTCTACTTTTAACTCTTTGGCGATCCTCAGTCTTGCAATCAGAGCTTCATACTATGCTCCATTATTCGTCGCAGAGAATTCAAAGCGCAATGCATACTCCATGATAATTCCGTCCAGATTGACCAAGATCAGACCAGCGCCTGTGCCTGACACGTTGGAGGAACCATCCACATAGAGGGCCCAAAAGTCATCTGGGAGATCTGTTCTTTCTTCAGGGGAGTTTGGTAGGAGCTCTGGGTCAACAGCTTCATCTTGTCCAAGTTCGGCCTCTTCCGGGATTGTGCATTCCACTATAAAGTCTGCTAGTATCTGGACTTTGATCGCCGATCGAGGTTGATAGTTGATGTCGAATTTCGTGAGCTCCACCGCCCATTTTGCTATCCTTCCAGAAGCATCCGCTCGGTGTAGGATCGCCTTGATCGGCTGGTCAGTGAGCAGTGTTATGGTGTGCCCTTGAAAGTAAGGTCAGAGCCTTCGAGCTGCAATCAACAAGGCGTAAGTTAGTTTCTCTAACTTAATATACCTAATTTCGATGTCTCTCAATACTCGGCTTATGTAGTAGATCGGCTGTTGAATTTTTGCTTCTTCTTTAACCAGGACAGCCACCAGAGAGACTGCCAGGTACAGGAACAACTCCTCTCTGGGTTCGGGCTTTGCCAATAGTGGAGGCGAGCCAAGGTAGTCCTTCAGTTCTTCAAAAGCTTGCTGACATCCAGTGGTCCAGCAGAAATTCTTTGGCTGCTTGAGAGTCTAAAAGAAAGGTAGGCATCGCTCGACCGATCTTGAGACGAAGCGATTCAGAGCCACTACTCTCCCAGTAAGGTGCTGAACTTTCTTTATTGACTTCGGGGCAGTCATTTTCTAGATGGCACGAATCTTTTCTGGATTTGCTTCGATCCCACGCCCCGATACCATAAAGCCCAAAAATTTTTTTGAGGTTACTCCAAAAGCACACTTGGCCGGGTTCAGCTTCATCTTTATTTTCGGAGGGTGCTGAAGGTCTCCTCAAGGTCGGCGACGTGGTTCATCGAGGATTTGCTTTTTACAAGCATATCATCCACGTAGACCTCTATGTTGCGGCCAATCTACTCCTTGAAGATCTTGTTTACCAGTCGTTGATAGGTTGCCCCTGCATTTTTTAGGCCAAAAGGCATGACCCTGTAACAATAAAGGCCACGGTTAGTAATAAAAGCAATTTTTTCTTCATCCTCTGGTGCTATCCTGATTTGATTGTAGCCGGAGAACGCATCCATGAAAGTAAGAAGCTCGTGGCCCGAGGTTGCATCCACCAATTGATCGATTCTGGGTAGGGGATAGCTGTCCTTCGGGCAGGCTTTATTCAGCCTTTTGAAGTCTATACACATCCTCCATTTATCATTCGCCTTCTTAACCAGGACCACATTGGAGACCCAGCTCGGATAGTTGACCTCTCTGATGAATCCGACCTCCAGGAGTTTATCAACTTCCTTAGCTATCACCATTTTTCTTTCTGGTGTATGACTTCAAATTTTTTTCTTCGTCGGTCAGTGCTTGGGATCAACAGCCAAACGGTGCTCCATAACTTCAGCGTCGATCCCTGGCATGTCCATCGGAGCCCAAGCGAAAACGTCCGCATTCTTTTGTAGAAAATTGATAAGTTGCGTCCGCACCTCTTTCCCCAAGTTGGAGTCGATCTTCACCATGTGTCCTTCATTCCCATCATTCAAGGAAATTGAGACAAGATCTTCTATTGGCCCACCCCGCTCTTCAGTCAGGTCGTCGCGTGTGTCCAGTCCGTCAACCGAACAGGGGTCAGGCCATCCACTTCTTTGTAGGGCGATGTTATAGCAATGTCTTGTCAGGACTTGATCTCCTCTGACTTCTCCGACCCCCCGGCTAGTAGAAATTTCAATTTCAAATGGTAGGTCGATACTACAGCTTGGAGGGCATTAAGGCCAGATCGGTCGAGTATTGCATTGTAGGCAGACGGTGCCCTCACTACCAGAAAATCCACTAGCACTCTAGATTATTTTGGATACCGATCTGCAACTACAGTCAAGTTATTACCCCCTCCACCGGTACAGCATCGCCAGTGAATCCTACCAACAAAAAGTTAATCGGCTCTAACCGACCATCCGAAATGGATATTTTTGAGAATGCCTCATAAAATAAAATGTCGGTCGAGCTTCTGCTGTTGACAAGAATGCGGCGTACATCATAATCAGTAATATTCAAAGAAACTACAACCGCATCATTATGCGGGAATTGAATCTCCCAGGCATCTTCTTCTGTAAAAGTAATGGACTCTTCAGTCCTTTGCGCTTGAGCGGTCCAGTCGATCTACTGGCCGCCCCCCTCAGGGGCTCCCCAGAAAGGGTGTTGATGATCTTAGTCGAAGGCTGATCTTCAGGCGGTTTTTCCCTCCTTCGTGGCTCCGATTGCGGTGGGGCCTTTGGCCGATCTCCCCCACTTTCAGGTTGGCGTTGAATGAATCCGTCGACTGCCGTTGTCGGAGGAGGAGGAGCCTGGGAAGCTGGAGACGAGGTCGGAGCCTGAGATCTGGCTGCAGAGGCCATGGATCGCCAGTAGATGCCTTTCGGGGAGGCATCAGGTGGAGAACTGGAGGGAGAAGGAGAAGTGGGTGCCGGAGAAGATGACTGGAGTTAGTCCCATTGAGCACTCCTTTAAGAACAAGGGTACTGCGAAGACATAGCCCCTTCCTCTAGCGCCAATTTTGTTGGTACAGAATTCTGTCGAAGTCAGAGAAGCTGGAGTCAGGATGACCACGGCCACCATCGGGACCTGCAAGGGAAGTCTAAAGCGAAGTTGGGGGTGCTCCGGCAAGACTCTCTAACGCTCAAGTCAGTACTCTGCTTCAACAGAAATGAAGTGCTCGAGAAAAAATTTTAACAGAGTTTTGAGATAGAGATCAGAGCTTAGAGAAGAACGTATCTGGGGGTCTCTTTTTATAAACGGAGAGCGTAACGGATTGACAGCGATATCTGTAACCGCCTGGTAGTGGGCTGTTCAGAGCCGTGCGGAGATTGTTACAGAGAGTAATGGCGTCAGGGGTCGTTCAGGGCCATGTGGAGTTTGTTACGGAGAGTGGAGTGGTGTTCGTTGTCGCAACTTGCCAAAGAGTAGTGGAGCTCGGAGAGTGGAGCAGCATCCGTTGTCGCGACTTGTCAAAGAGTGGAGTAGGGTAGTGGCCATTATCGTGACTTGCCAAAGAGTTCGGATCTGTCGACTGGAGCTCGGCTGGGACATCTGATGGAGCAGAATGGCTCTCTATTGTTGGTCTGGGAGAAGCTCGGATGTCTCCAAAACTACTGACGAGTCTACTGTTGTCAGATACCTCAGGTGCTGATACTACAGGTGGGAGTCATCTGCTGTAGAAGCTCGGATAGAGACTTTCTGTTGGTGAAGCCTGGTAGAAGTCCGATTGCTAGAGAAGCCCGTCTGAAATTTGCCTGATGTGGAAGCTCGTCTGAAGATGATCCATTGGAGAAGTTCGATTTCATGAAGGATCTGGTGGAGGGTCGGCCGACGATGGACTTTGGATGGCGTTGGGGAGGTTCGGCAGACATCGGAGGTGATCGGTCATTGTAGGGATCCAGCTACTGGAGTCCGTCCATCGTAGAAGCTCGTCCGATATCCATCCGCTATGGAAGTTCAATCGAAGTCTGATTCTTGTAGAAGGCTGAAAGGAGACTGCTTATTGTAGAAGCTCGGTCGAAGATTGGTTGTCATGGGAGCTCGGAGTAGCAACCTGATCGGTGGATCCTAACCCATTGTAGAAGCTCGTCTGGGATCCGGCTATGAAGAAGCTCGGCTGAAGTCTACCTGTAATAGAAGTTCAGAGGAAATATGTTTACAGTAGAGGTCCGAATAGAATTTGCTTACAGTAGAGATCCGGGGTAGACCGCCCGCTGTAGGAGTTCAGAGTAGACCGCTCGTAGTAGAAGTTCAGAGTAGACCAATCATAGTAGAAGTTCAGAGTAGATCGTTCGTAGTAGAAGTTCAGAGTAGACCGCTCGTAGTAGGAGTTCGGAGAAGACCGCTCGTAGTAGAAGTTCAGCTCTCATAGAAGCTCGGCTGGAATCCTGAAGGTGGTCGACCGTCATAGAAACTTGGATGGAATCCGATTACTGCAAAAATCTCATTGTCGAAGAAGCTCAAATATTGACGAAGTTTGGAAGGAGTTCGGAGAATAGTTGATCACTGTAGAAGGTCGGCTGATAATGAGGCCTAGAGAGCCTTTAGAGTGGCCCGGTAGATGGATGGAGAAGCTCATTGTCGGAGATGTCCGGAAGGAGTTCGGACGGTCTAAGGGGTTCAGAGAGACGCCACACAAGGTCGGAAGCCAGAAAAGCCCTGGAAGGGTTGGTCTTTTACAAACTTCGGTCGGGGGGGATTTTATACCCAACAGGATGTGAGATAGAGAAGGAAAAAGACTCTTTGACATGAAAAAAATTTATGCAAAAACTATTTGTATGTGAGGATATATGACGTCAAAGTGGGAGGCACATGGGAGAAGAGTCCTATTCCAATAAGGACTCTTAATTTTTTTATTTGAATCCAAACCAAATCACATCTAGTTTAGTCCAAATAAAATAGATGAATGTTTGATGTATATCCCACAAGCCAATATAGCTGACACATTGTAATAAATCTAGGATACAATTTTATACTTAATACATTGATATGATCAATAAAAGGATAAGTTCTTTTTTATTCAAGTGTGATGTGTCTTTCAATCGTCCATGGAATTAGTTTTGATACATATTCTTAAGATGTTCAGAATTAGAGACATGTACTTAATTCTTAAATGCTTTCGATCATAGGATCATCATTTATCTGGATAGACTGGCACATGAATCGCTTCCTACGGGATAGATGAGTCTTTGATCTACTGTGTAGAGATGCAGGACGATAAGTGCAGATAGTTGTTAAGAACAACTAGTACTGAGCATGACCATACGACAGATCACTTGGATTTCTATTCGATCATCAGTGATTATCTTGATGCTGTCGTTGTGTGACTGATCTTTTGATTTGAGATGGTACTACTACTCACAGTGAGGCTACTGGAGTTTGACTGACATATAAATATGGATCTCAATGAGCCCTTGTAGTGGATGTTGGCGACAGTTGGTCCACTATAGGAGTAGAGTGTGCATCAAGATAAGATCTATCGACCTTGATAGAGAGAAGTAGTCCTATGCGATTTGAGAGGCCAAGTCCAAGAGTCTGTGGCCACAACAGTATGATTGATGGAAAAAAGTTTTCACAGAAACCACAACTGGACTTGAGCTAATCGAATCTATCATATGACTGATGCTGAAGTTTGATGATTTATCAATGACCTACCATCTAGTTGGAACTCATGATAGAGGGATTGAATTATTGGGAAATGTGTCCCAAAAAGCCAATCGTCAAACTGTTGACGGTTGAGCAACCAAGTATTATAATTAATTTGTTAATAAATAAAATATATTTGGTATTTTCATCATAAGCTTTCATCTTCTAATGAACTCCGTTGTTATGATGAAGTCCTTAGGACTATTTAGATTCGATAAAGAGAAGATTTATCGATTAGTCCTTAAAATAGTTCATGACCAAATGATAGGCTGTTAATAAGGACGACAGCTTCTATCGAGCATAGGTCGCTGTAGGCCATATGAGTTGGTTGTCCTCTTAACCAAAGAGTGTGGAGACACTGGTATGGCATATAGGTGAGATATACTAGTACATCATCATTGAACGTGACCAACTTTAGAGTATTCTGCTGTCGAGAATGTCTCTAATGGGATATAGGTATAAGTGTCCCTTAGACCTGAGATCGCCTCAGTGATTTGCAAGCAACTCACTGTGCTTTGGTACTGGACTAACTGAATTTCTAATTCAGGGATGGAAGGTTTCTGGGCACAGTCAAGTACTTGCAAAGTCAGAGTGTGATCGAGATAGGATTGACCACTCCAAGAGTTGGAGAAGAATGAGTCGCTGTATTTCAATTTAGCAAAACCTTGGCCAGGGTAATTATTAGATGGATTTGATATTTTGAAATACAATGGGGACAACCTGATCAGAGTTGACAGTTGAACTCTGGGGTGTCCTATGATCATTTTGGTCAAGGGGATGAATTATATGAAAACTATATCCGCATGGGTTCTAAGGATGTTGTTCTACACATTCGATCTATCCGGTCATCGGGTACCATTGCTAGATGGTCACTTTGATTAGTACAGAAATTTATTTCTATGCTATCGGCTTAGGTTCGGATCTATGAGGTCACACACATTAGAGTTCATGATCTGATCGGATGGTTGATCAACGATTAAGAATCGTTCTAGGGTTAAATGATCAATACGATTGACATTTAACCCAATGCAAGTATTGCAGGAGGATCGATTAGCAATTCGATTGCTAATTAGCTTAATTTGATTAAGTCAATGGGCTGAGATTAAGTTTAATTAAATATAATTTAATTAGATTTAGTTTGGGCTTGATTGGATCAAGTCCAATTGGTTTATTGGATAAGCCAAGTGCAAGGAAAAACTAGTCCCAGTTCAACTAGGACTTGGGTCAATCTAATTTCTAATTTGATTAAAAAATTAAATTAGATTTAAATCTAATTTAATTTAATTTAATTTAATTTTTAATTGGGTTAAGACCTATTTTAATTAGGTTGATCTAATTTTGTTTTGATTTGGTTTAAGAAACCAAATTAAAACAAGTCATAAGATAGAATCCTAGTAAGACTAGGATTCCACCTTGCGCCACATAAGCCTTCCCCACTCCCTCTCTCTCATTCAATGTCAATCTCCTCTTATTTTGTGTGACAAAAGCCCTCTCCCATGTCTCTCCCACATTCACAAAAGGTTTTCTCTCTTCTTTCTTACATAGAAGGTGGTTTGGATCAAATCAAAGAGGAATAAGTTTGGATTTCGAATTCTATGAGATAGAGTTTTAGAAATCCAAAACTCTTTCAATTTTGCACCGAATCTATCCAAATTTTTTTTGAAATTTTTGTGGCTTTTAGGGTACATATTATGCACCCTTTTTTGGTGATCCATGCATAAAATAAGGGGGAGGTGCTCAAGAGTTGGGTGCCCCTTAACTTGCCATGTTTGGATAAGCCTTGACTAGGTATTTGACCTAGATAAAGACTCTATCATATCTCTCTATATAAAATGAGTTTCTTTATAAAATTTTTGGAGAAGATAGATATGTGAGAGTCCTTTGGGACATCCAAAAATCAAAGAGAAAAACCTTTAGGTCGTGGAGATATAACAGACACAAGTTAGGGTGTCTAGAGAGAGAAACGAGAAGAAGAAGAGTGTCTTCTTCTAGGGTTGTTTGTTTTCATATCTTTCCTCCCTCCATCTTGAGTTTTCTGAGAGTGTCTCAGATCTGAAACTCATCCTCCTACTTTTCATCTTTGGAAGAGTCTAAATCAAGAAGAAGGAGGCACCTGATCAACCATCAAAGAAGGATCAGCGCAGTACTAGCATACTGTGCTGATTTCCTGAAGCAGAACTTTTGATCGAGATTCATGGGCTCGTGTGGATGACTCCTAGAGGTCGGATATGTGTGCAGCTTGCAACATCATCCTCAAGCCCGGATCAACAAGGTTAGAACATCTAACTTGCAAGGTAATAGATCTGATCTATTGTTTAACACATACATTAGGTGTAGTATAGAAACATGTTGATATGATCAAAATGTAGTTCATGCTATATTTTTATATTTTAATTTTTAATTTAATACTATGTAATAATCATATAATAGGATCTTAAATCTAAAGATTCTTTAATTTTAAAAAATAAATTTTGATTTATTTTAGTCTTCCGCTGTATGATCTTGAAAAAGTTTCAAGATCTAACCCTGAAAGCCTAGATCTGGTTCCTACAATTGGTATCAGAGCCTAGATTCTTTATTACATGATTATTTATACATGCTTAGATTATTTTTTAGATTAGATCTAATTTATAATCTGATTATTAAATCTAAAATTAAAATTTTAGATCAATCACGAACTGCAAGGTTGTCCTGCTGTAAGGTTTACCCCTTACAGTGCAAAGATTGTCCTAGTTTGTGTAGATCTATCTTTAATCATAAATTTGTTAGATATGATCTAGATTAAATTTATGATTTATTAGATTTAAAAGATGTTTAAATCTAAAATAAAATCTCTTTGTTAATAATTTTTTGTGCAAAAAAATTATTTAAAGTTGAAATTGTTTCAATTACATGAACCTGTTTAGATTAGATCTAAAGTAGTTTCATATTTATTTCACTTGTATCTTGATTATGAATCAAACATGCAATATGGTTGGTAGAATCATATTGTAAAATTATTTTACCAATATGAAAATTATTTTTTGAAAAGCCGAACCCAACCCTCAGCCCAAAACTTAATTAAGAATTAAGAAGTTGTTTGATTAGGTTCTAGGATTGTGAATTGAAGAACCTAAGACACAAACCATAACACATTGGGTTAATGGATTAGTGGAAATTAGGTCCATTAATTGGGTTAGACCTATGGTTAGATTAAAGATGGACTTAATTAGAGAATTGACTAAATCTAATCAATTGTTGTCTTAGATTAGGTCAAGGATTCTCTAGATCAATTACAATAGTTGTAGTTGGTCAAGTCCATATCTTTAACGAGAACCAAATGGACTTGATTCTTGGCTAAGCAGTCTAATACGAACTGTTAGGTTGATCTAATCGAAACTAATTAAACTAGTTGGTGTCTAAGGTAAATCAGACCGGTGGTTTTTAATTGGGAGCCCGCGACCATTTCTGATGGTGTCTAAGGAAAGCTTTGGCAGACCCTCCCACTGATCAAACTTACCTGGCCTCTTGGTGAAATTATGTTTTGATCGGATCACTTGACTATTCGAGCTGACCCATGTCAGCTAGGTAAATCAGTGTGACTGATTTAGGTGCTCCTAGACAGTCCTTTTAATGGTCTCCCTTAAGCTGACTTGGTGAAGCCAGTGGGAGGATCATGATAAGTTGGTTCATCTGACCTCATCCTCTATATTATATAAATTTTCTAAAATTATTAGGTCCTTAAAATGATAAAGTTATAGAGATAACTCAGTCATAGCCTCCCATTAAGGTGTTTGATAATAATCCATTAACTCAATAATCATTGCAGACCCAGAGGCCTGGTGCTTGTTGACTAATGGAATTATCACTCATCATATGACGACTTGGAAGTGTCTCTCTAATGGTGGTTAGATGAGCCAACCAAAATTGGACTTAATCATTCGTTGGTTAGATACACCAAGTATGATCATGTTAATGGTTGGACCTAACTGGATCCTTACAGTGGAGGCCAAAGCCTACTAATTAGGTTTTTGGGGCAAAATTAAAATTACTAGAAATTATTTAGAGAAACAATTGGTTATGAACCTACCCTTAGATGTACATGGGTTGGCCAACCAAAGTTGGGCTTGTGTGCAGTCTAAGTGGATTCTAGTACCCACTAAAGAATTAGGGTAATTTCTCGAATTAGAGGTAGAGGCTACCAATTCGAATAAAATAGTGGGAGAAACCTTTTGATTAAAATCCAAATCTTTAGGTTTAATGAATCAATTACTAATTAGGTTATGGTTTTTCTTTGTGCAAATATAGCCACTTCCCTATCGCTCCGATCATTATTGGATAATGATAAGTTGGTGGGACCCAACTTCGGTAGCTGGTACCGAAAGTTGAAGATAGTCTTGGAGCATCAATGGATCCTATATGTGATAATAGATCCTGCACCTGAGGAGCTAGCTGCCAATGCACTTGGAACAGTCAGAGACACTTACCAGAAGTGGCTCAGTGACCGGACCATGGTGCGCTGTATCATGCTGGCTGCCATGAGCGATGAGTTCAGTCGCAGATTTGAGATGGCTCAGCCAAAGGACATGCTTCAAGTGTTGGAGGATGCTTTTGGCACACCCGATGACGTAGAGAGGCACAAGACTAGTTGTGCCATCTTCAACGCCAAAATGCGGGATGGTGCCTCTATCACTGATCATGTATTGTACATGATCGAGCTGATGGAATGATTGAGTAAGCTCGGCTTTTTCTTGCATGAGCAGCTTGGGAAAGATGCAATACTGAACTCGTAGCCCAAGTCTTATCTCCTATTCCTCACTCATTATAGAATGACAAAGCCTGAAAAGAACTACCACGGGTTACTGGGGTTGCTTCAAAACTTTGAGAAGGATCACCAACTTCACAAAGAGTCGGTGAACTTAGTGGGAGGTTCATCTTCTGGTTCTCGACCTTTTAAGAAAGGAAAGAAGAACAAGAAGAAGAAAGTGAAGAAGGTGCAAGTTCAGGCTGGGACATCAGTGCAGAGCCAGACCAAAAAGATCAAGCTTGATAAGAGTCTATTCTACTGGCAAGCACCCTAGATTAGATAGTGTGTCAGATATCTACTTATGGCACTGTAGGCTTGGTCATATAAACAAGAACAGAATAAACAGATTGACTCAAGAGAGAATCCTCGAAGTCAGTGATTGTGAATCACTTCCAACCTGTGAGTCATGTCTTCTTGGTAAAATGACCAAGTCACCTTTTACTGGAAAAGGTGAGAGAGCTACTGAGCTCTTGGGCCTAGTACATACTGATGTATGCGGGCCCATGAGCACTAGTGCTAAAGGTGGATATTTCTACTTCATAACTTTTACGGATGACCTATCCTGATATGGATATGTCTATCTGATGAAACATAAGTCGGATTCATTTGAAATGTTCAAATAATTTCAAAGTGAAATAGAAAAATAAACTGGGAAGTATTAAAACTCTTCGATCTGATCGAGGAGGAGAATACCTTTCTAGTGAGTTTCTCACATATATAGGAGAGAATGGGATTCTCTCCCAATAGACTCCTCCAGGAACACCACAGCATAATGGTGTGTCTGAAAGGAGGAATCGGACTCTGTTAGACATGGTCCGATCCATGATGGGTTTTGCTAGCTTGCCGATATCCTTCTGGGATATATACTCGAATTGGCCTATTATCTGTTAAATAGGATTCCAAGTAAGTCTGTAATTAAGACTCCATATGAGATATGGATGGGACGTAAGCCAGCACTTTCACACCTTAGGGTCTGGGGGTGTCCGGCCTATGTCAAATGATTAGTCACAGACAAACTTGGACCTAGGTCTGACAAATGCTCATTCATAGGGTACCCCAAAGAGACAAAAGGATATTTTTTCTACCATGCTGATGAACAAAAGGTGTTCGTCAGCCTTAAGGCAATCTTTTTAGAAAAGGAGTTTCTTGGTGAAAGAACCGTTGTCTCTAAGGCTGAACTTGATGAAGTTCAACAGGTAGAAGGACCGACACCAATAGCTGAACCTGAGTCAGATTAGATTAGATCAGATCCGGAGCCCAATGTACCTACACCATTAAGGCGATCCGATAGAGTACCGCATCAGCCAGATAGATACTATGATTTCTTGGTCTGGGATGGTGATCCCATCGAACTTGATGAGAATAATGAGGATCCGATCATCTATATGGATGCAATGCAGAGACCTGATTCTGAGAAATGGTTTGAAGCCATGAAATCCAAAATGGAGTCCATGAAGGTCAACAATGTATGGACATTGGTTGACCCACCTGAAGGGGTTAAACCCATTGGGTGTAAATGGGTCTTCAAAAGGAAGAGGGGTGCAGACGGAAAGGTGGAGACCTATAAAGCCCATCTGGTCGCCAAGGGGTATCGTCAACGTTATGGTATTGACTATGACGAGATGTTTTCCCCTATGGCAATGCTCAAATCCATTTAGATAATGCTTGCAATAGCTGCTCATCTGGATTATGAGATCTGACAGATGGATGTAAAGACAGCTTTCCTGAATGGAGAGCTGACCGAAGAGGTGTATATGATACAACCTGAGGAGTTTACATCCACAGATGAGTCTAAGGTGTACAAGCTTCAGAGATCCATTTATGGATTGAAGCAAGCTTCTCGGAGTTGGAATATACATTTTGATAAGATGATCAAAACGTATGGCTTCATTAAGAATGGAGAAGAGCCCTGCATCTATAAATGGGCAAATGGTCCAGTTGTGGTATTCTTTGTCTTGTACGTAGATGATATTCTCTTAATCGGGAATGACATCCCCACACTACAGGAATAAAAGTTTGGATGTCATCACAGTTCTCCATGAAGGACTTGGGTGAAGCATCCTACATCCTAGGGATGAAAATCTATAGGGATAGATCTAAAAGGATGCTTGGGTTATCCCAGTCCATGTACATAGACACTGTGCTGAAGAGGTTCAGCATGGAGAATTCCAAGAAGGGCTATCTACTGATAGGCCATGGAATTTCTCTCTCTAAGAAGGATTGTCCGACAACTCCTGAAGAGAGAGAGCATATGAGTAGAGTCCCATATGCTTCAGCCGTGGGATCTATCATGTACACCATGACATGTACAAGACCAGATGTGGCATACTCACTAGGAGTAGTGAGTAGATACCAATCTGATCCTGGAGAAAACCACTGGAAAGTGGTTAAAGCCATCCTTTAGTATTTGAGAAATACTAAAGACCAATGATTGATTTATGGTGAGTCAGATCTGAAACTTGTGGGGTTCACAAACTCTAGCTTTCAATCTGACCATGATGACAGCAGGAGCGTATCGGGTTATATCTTTACTCTGAATGGTGGAGCCATCTGCTGGAAGAGTTCCAAGCAGCATACTGTGGCGAACTCTGTTTGTGAAGCGGAGTACATCGCAGCATCGGATGCCGTGAAGGAAGCTGTGTGGCTGAGAAAATTCATCAACGAGCTTGGAGTAGCACCCTCCCTCGATGGTCTGATCCTGCTCTACTGTGACAGCACTGGTGCCATAGCTCAGGCGAGGAACCCAAAGCACATCAGCGGACGAAGCATATCTTGCATCGTTTCCATCTGGTCTGGGAGATCGTGGATCGAGGTGACGTCGACCTTCAGAAGATCGACGAAAAAGAGAACCTGGCCGACCCCTTCACTAAAGCCCTGGCGATAAAGGAGTTCGACAACCACAAGTCGAAGATGGGTATTAGATACTATGCCGAGTGGCTTTAGGATAAGTGGAAGTTGTTGGAAAATGTATCCCAAAAAGCCAATCGTCAAGCTGTTGACGGTTGAGCAACCAAGTATTGTAATTGATTTGTTAATAAATAAAATATATTTGGCATTTTCATCATAAGCTTTCATCTTCTAATGAACTCCATTGTTATGATGAAGTCCTTAGGACTATTTAGATTCGATAAAGAGAGGATTTATCGATTAGTCCTTAAAACAGTTCACGACCAAATGATAGGCTGTTAATAAGGATGACAGCTTCTATCGAGCATAGGTCGCTGTAGGCCATATGGGTTGGTTGTCCTCTTAACCAAAGAGTGTGGAGACACTGGTATGGTATATAAGTGAGATGTACTGGTACATCATCATTGAACGTGATCAACTCTAGAGTATTCTGCTGTCGAGAATGTCTCTGATGGGATATAGGTATAAGTATCCCTTAGACCTGAGATCGCCTCAGTAACTTGCAAGCAACTCACTGTGCTTTGGTACTGAACTAACTGAATTTTTAATTCAGAGATGGAAGGCTTCTGGGCACAGTCAAGTACTTGTGAAGTCAGAGTGTGATCGAGATGGGATTGACCACTCCAAGAGTTAGAGAAGAATGAGTCACTGTATTTCAATTTAGCAAAATCTTGGCCAGGGTAATTCATCAGATGGATTTGATATTTTGAAATACAATGTGGACAACCTGATCAGAGTTGACAGTTGAACTCTGGGGTGTCCTATGATCATTTTGGTCAAGGGGATGAATTATATGAAAACTATATCCACATGGGTTCTAAGGATGTTATTCTACACATTCGACCTATCCGGTCGTCGGGTACCATTGCTAGATGGTCACTTCGATTGGTATAAAAATTTATTCCTATGCTACCGGCTTAGGTTCGGACCTATGAGGTCACACACATTAGAGTTCATGATTCGATCAGATAGTTGATCAACGATTAAGAATCGTTCTAGGGTTAAATGATCAATACGATTGACATTTAACCCAGTGCAAGTGTTGCAGGAGGATCGATTAGCTATTCGATTGCTAATTGGCTTAATTTGATTAAGTCAATGGGTTAAGATTAAATTTAATTAAATATCATTTAATTAGATTTAGTTTGGGCTTGATTGGATCAAGTCCAATTGGTTTATTGGATAAGCCAAGTGCAAGGAAAAACTAGTCCCAGTTCAACTAGGACTTGGATCAATCTAATTTTTAATTTGATTAGAAAATTAAATCAGATTTAAATCTAATTTAATCTGATTAAATTAAATTTTTAATTGGGTTAAAATTTATTTTAATTGGGTTGATCTAATTTTGTTTTGATTTGGTTTGAGAAACCAAATTAAAACAAGTCATAAGATAGAATCCTAGTAAGACTAGGATTCCACCTTGCGCCACACAAGCCTTCCCCACGCCCTCTCTCTCATTCAATACCAATCTCCTCTTATTTTGTGTGACAAAAGCCCTCTCCCATGTCTCTCCCACGTTCACAAAAGGTTTTCTCTCTTCTTTCTTACATGGAAGGTGGTTTGGATCAAATCAAAGAAAAATAAGTTTGGATTTCGAATTCTATGAGATAGAGTTTTAGAAATCCAAAACTCTTTCAATTTTGTACCGAATCTATCCAAATTTTTTTTGAAATTTTTGTGGCTTTTAGGGTACACATTATGCACCCTTTTTTGGTGATCCATGTATAAAAATAAAGGGGAGGTGCTCAAGAGTTGGGCGCCCCTTAACTTGCCATGTTTGGATAAGCCTTGACTAGGTATTTGACCTAGATAAAGACTCTATCATATCTCTCTATATAAAATGAGTTTATTTATGAAAGTTTTGGAGAAGATAGATATTTGAGAGTCCTTTGATTCATTCAAAAATTAGAGAGAAAGACCTTTGGGTAATGGAGATATAATAGACACAAGTTAAGGTGTCTAGAGAGAGAAATGAGAAGAAGAAGAGGGTCTTCTTCTAGGGTTGTTTGTTTTCATATCTTTCCTCTCTCCATCTTGAGTTTTCTAAGAGTGTCTCAGATTTGAAACTTCTCCTCCTACTTTCTATCTTTGAAAGAATCTAAATCAAGAAGAAGGAGGCATCTGATCAACCATCAAAGAAGGATCAGCGCAATACTAGCATACTGTGCTGATTTCCTGAAGCAGGACTTCTGATCGAGATTCGTGGGCTCGTGTGGATGACTCCTAGAGGCCAGATGCATGTGCAGCTTGCAACATCATCCTCAAGCCCGGATCAGCGAGGTTAGAACGTCTAACTTGCAAGGTAATAGATCTGATCTATTGTTTAGCACATACATTAGATGTAGTATAGAAACATGTTGATATGATCAACATGTAGTTCATGCTATATTTCTATATTTTAATTTCTGATTTAATGCTATGTAATAATCATGTAATAGGATCTTAGATCTAGAGATTCTCTGATTTTAGAAAATAAATTTTGATTTATTTTAGTCTTCCACTGTATAATCTTGAAAAAGTTTCAAGATCTAACCCTGAAACCTTAGATCTGGTTCCTACATGAATCACATGTTAACTACACCTAGAGGTTCATTTCAATTCTACTAGGTTGCCACTACATACTGTTAGATATCACTGGTAGATTGTGAGAGCTCACTAAGATTGTTTTGGATCAATAATCCTTGCTGAGTTAGAGAGGAATCATTTCGATCCATTGAAAAGAGTTTCAATGATACGATGATAGAGATCATTGTATGTCTCACTACCAAATAGAATTGAACCTATGGGACTATACAATAAAAGGATTAGGCCTGGAATAAGTAATTAAGCTTATGAAGTATCAATTGGGTTTAGAGAAACCCATTGGATTTATGGTAACCTTGCTAGCACATAGTTGGACCCAATTCCTCTTTTTGTTGGAATTATTTATTTGATAAAATAATTTTAACTTAATTACCTGCTAATAACCTACATAAATAAAATTCGTGAGACTCCAATTGTTGGGTGTCTAAGGTTATAGATCATATAAATTAAGGGTGCAAGTCTCTAATTAATTTTCTTGATAGTTATTCTTGGGCGCCACCTTGATTTGATCAAGTTGGGCATGTCCATTGATTAGAAGGCCTTTAGTTCTTCTAGAGAGCATCTTTTGGGTGTGTTATGGAGTGTTGAATTATGGATGCAATGGCTTCAATTGTTGGTGCCTAAAGGGTCTCCTAAAATAAGTTGGATAACTTAATAGGAAACCCAATATAAGTAGAACTTGTATTATGTAATTGAATAGGATTCAATCTTTATGTCTATTGGGTATAAAATACCCCCCGATCGAAGTTTGTAAAAGATCGATCCTTCCAGGACTTTCCCAGCTTCCGACCTTGTGTGGCATCTCTCTGAACCCCCTCGACCGTCCGAGCTTCCATAATACCATCCAGACTTCTCCGACAATGAGCTTCTCCACCCGTCTATCGGGCCACCCCAAAGGCTCTCCGGGCTTCACTATCAGTCGATCTTCTACAGTAATCAACTATTCTCCGAATCTCTTTCGAACTTCTCCCAGCCACGATCGACTTTACTTCGAACTCCTTTCGGGCTCCGTCGATGTCCGAGCTTTCCAACAACAAGGCTTCTGCAGTAGCCAGGTTCCATCCAAGTTTTCACGGCAGTCGACCGCCTTCCAGATTTTATCCGGGCTCCTACGGGAGCCGGATCCCGGACAAACTTCTACCGCAAGCAGTCTACTCTGAACTTCTACCACAGGCAGTCTACTCCGAACTTCTACCGTAGGCAGTCTACTCCGAACTTCCACCGCAAGCAGTATACTCCGAACTTTCACAGCGAGCGGTCTACTCCGGACCTCTACTGTAAGCAAATTCCATCCGAACTTCTACTGTAAATAATTTTTTTTCGAACTTCAATTACAGGTAGACTTCAGTCGAGCTTCTTCGTAGCCGGATCCCAGACGAGCTTCTACAAGGAGACAGGATCCACCGGCCAGGTCGCTACTCTGAGCTCCCACGAGAACCTATCTTCGACCGAGCTTCTACAATAAGCGGTCTCCTTTCAGCCTTCTACAAGAATCAAATTCTGTTCGAATTTCTACAGCGGATGGATTCCAGACGAACTTCTACAGCGGACGGACTCCAGCGGCCAGATTTCTACAGTGACCGACTGTCTCCGGTGTCTTCCATACCTCTCCAACCAAACTTCAGCAGCGCCAACTAGACTTCAACAGTTCCAACTAGACCCCTCCAACAGACAAATTCCATCCGGACTCCTCAAGCAGTCGACCTTCCACAGTGTCCTCCAGACTCCTCCGACAGACGAACTTCCATAATGCCTCCCAGACTCTTTTATCGGTCAACCTTCTATGATGCCTTCTGAATTTCGCTATCGGCCGACCCTCCACCAGATCCTTCATGAAACCGGACTTCTCCGATGGAATGACCTTCAGACGAGCTTTCACATCAGGCGAATCCCAGACGGACTTCTCTAGCAATCGGACCCCTACCAGACTTCACCAACAGAAAGTCTCCATCCGAGCTTCTACAGCAGATGACTCCCGCCTGTAGCATCAGCGCCTGAGGCATCCGACAATAGTAGACTCATCGACAGCCTCGAAAATAGCCAAGCTTTTCTCAGATCGACGGGATAGAGAGCCACTCCGCTCCATCAGATATCCCAGCCGAGCTCCAGCCGACAGATCCGAACTCTCTAGCAAGTCACGACAATGGACACCACTCCACTCTCTACAATGGATTCCGCGTGGCTCCACCACTCTCTGGCAAGTCGCAATAACAAGCACCACTCCACTCTCCGTAACAAACTCCACGTGGCTCTGAACGACCCCTGATGCCACTACTCTCCGCAACAAACTCTGTGCGGCCACGAACGACCCACTACCAGACAGTTACAGACGTCGCTGTCAATCAGTTACGCTCCTCCGTCTATAAAAGGGACCCCCAGATATGCTATTCTTTAAGCTCTGAACTCTATCTCAAAACTCTGCTAAAATTTTTCCTCGAGCACTCCATTTCTGTTGAAGTAGAGTACTGACTTGAGCATCGGAGGGTCTTGCCGGAGCACTCCCAACTCCAGTTTAGACTTCCCTTGCAGGTTCCGACGGCGGCCGCGGTCATCCCAGCTCCAGCTTCTCCGGCTTCGACAAAATTCTGCACCAACAGTGTCTATTTAAAGAGACCTCCCCTAAAGTTCCTAAAGCATCCAAACCAGTGGCCTCCACATCCATAGAGGGTCTCCATGCCCTCTCTTCCTCCCCCTTTTTCTTCTCTCTTGGGCATTCTACATGCCCCTTCTTTGGGATGCGTATCCCAAGGCATTCCATGTCCAAGGCTATTGGGTGCCTATTTTTTACTGGTTTTTAGCATCTGATAGCAGTACATAGCAAGGAGAAACTCTAAAATAGAGGAAAAAAAAAGTCAAAGAAAAAGATCAAGTGTTGATCACGATCCAGGCTTCGTTCAGATTCAGCAGGCTGAATTTTTGGAGAAAAAAATTTAGATTAAAGAGGGCTGTTTCAGGCTGATCTTGAGTGGATACTCATAGAGGTCAGATACTTATGTGGTTAAGAGAGAACTTCTTCTCTTCCAAATTCAGATTTGAAGAAAAAGATTGCAAAACAGGTATATGATTTGATCACAATCTGAATTTCAACATATATCAATTTCAGCATATGAGATAGATCCATATGGTTTTATATTTTTATACATGTATAATTTAGATT
This sequence comes from Elaeis guineensis, assembly GCF_000442705.2. Lineage (NCBI taxonomy): Eukaryota > Viridiplantae > Streptophyta > Magnoliopsida > Arecales > Arecaceae > Elaeis > Elaeis guineensis. Next base: position 83,618,580 of record NC_026003.2, read on the forward strand.
AAAATATTTTAATCTTATTTTTTACTATAGTATTTAGAAAATAAAATTTTTGAAATACATATACATGCATCAAACTTTGAATTCCAACAATGGTACCAGAGCCATGGGTTTTCATATTCTGAATTTTGATATACATATTTTTGAAAAAATTTTAAAATCAAATTTTTCTTTGATACATGAAATGTATAGATGGATCTTCAAATCTAAAATTTAATTTTAGATTTAATATTATAACATATAGATGATATATAATTGCATGCATAGATCTGAATTTTGATGTAGAAAGAGTTCTAGTTCATGTGATACATAGATGCATGCATAAAATCTGAAATTTTTGTATGATCTAAATTTTGATATGTGATATATGTTTACATATTTAGATTATAAATTTACTTTTAATCTGATCCATGATTAGTATATGAGATATATGATATCATACTTAGATCTAAAATTTTATTTAGATCTAATTTTACATGCATATATATGATATATGTTTGTGTATTAAAATTTAAAAATTATTTTTATATTTTAAAATTTATTTTTATGCAAAGAATTTAGATTCGAAATATGATTTTAGAATCTAAAATTTATATTTGTGCATGAGAATTTTGCTCATGAGAAAACTATTAATTAGGTCATATAATGGGATTGCATTTAAGATTTTTGATTTGAGTCATATGGATCTAATCTGATTAAGTAATTGGTCAAACCGAGTTAAGTATTGATCAAAGTCAACTCAATTAAGTTAATGATCATACAATTATTGTTGATCAAATCGATTGAATTCCATATGTAGAATCGATCAACCTAAGGACCTAATTTGGCTCGTTGGTTTGAGCCCAATTTGCTTGAGCTAACCAATTCTGATCAATCTTCTGATCAATCGACCTATTTGTATCTAAGGCAAGTTAATGAGATGTGGTTATTTAATTAATTTTGTTAGCCAATTTGATCAATTTATTGGTGTCTAAGGCAACGGGGGGACCCCCATTGATCTCCACTTACCTGGCCAATTTTGAAAGATTGGATCTTGAATTAGGTTGCTTAGCAGTTTGGTTTAGCCCATACCAGTTAAATGATCATATGATGACTGATTAGATAAAATCTAAATACAAACCTTCCCACAAATATTAAGTCCATAGATCTTCCATCGTTGTACTTGTGCGAGCGTACTATCCGGGTTGATTTTTTTTGACTGGTTGCAGTGGTTCAGTTGCATCAGAAACATGCAACCACTCTATTAGCAAAGAGTTGCTCTAGGATAAGGATGGAGTTGGGCTCAATAATTGTTAGGTGAGGGACCCAATGACGATCTTACACCTGCTTGTAAACGGTGGATCGGACATAAGTAAGAAGTGTGGGCAATAACTGTTAGATGAGCCCGCATGAGTTAGAGATCAAATCACTGTAACATGCTTAGAGAAGTATCTGGATAAAGAGTTGCCCATGCATTGGTGTGCATATTACCTATAACTGTTAGGTGAGGTGCATATCATCAGTGAGACCACAGTGCCCATTAGGAATCCTTTGTTGTATCAGAATTTTTGTTTCCTTCTCGGAGAGTGGAGGAATCCGATAAATTAGTGAGAGTTATTATTTGCATCTTAAAATCTCTAGAAATAAATTAAATATTAAGTATAAAAATCTAACTTGAATCTCTACTCTCACAGTTAAACAATGTCAGCCTCAAATCCTCTAGCTCGTATCCTTGAAACCAATCATTTGATCGGTAATAATTTCAAAGACTGGCTCAGAAACCTCAGGATTATCCTGACTTTAGAAAAATTAAGCTACGTTCTCGACCAGGATCCCGTAGTACTACCAAACCTCCTACTGCTGAGTGAAGAGCTGCTTTTGAGAAGTAGATGGATGAAGACAGTCGGGTCAAGTGCTATGTGTGGCGTTCATGTCAAACAAATTACAAAGCCAGTACGAGCATATGCCCACTACCCAGATTATGATCACTCACCTACAAGAGTTGTATAGTGAGCAAAATCGTACTGCGCACTTCGAAGTATCCAAAAGATTTTTTAATCTGAAGATGCACGAGGGATAATCTGTCCATGAGCACTGTATGACAGTGATCAAGGACATTGAGGAGCTTGAAAAGCTCAGACTGAATATGTAAAAAGAATTATAGATGGATCTGATCCTTCAATTCCTTACCAGTTCATATAGTCAATTCATTATGAATTTTTATATGAACAAACTTGAATGCATTATTCTCCAACTCGTCAACATGTTGGTCATTACGTAGGGTACCTTGAAGAGTTCAAGGGGCACTGTTCTCGCTGTGGAACGAACTTCTTCTTTCGAGAGAGTCTACTGAAAAGAAGAAGGTTAAATCTGCGAAGAAGCAGAAGAAAGAGAGCAAACCGAAGAAGGATGGTCCAAAGGTGGATGAGGCAAAGGAAAAGTATTTTCACTGTCATGCTGAAGGCCACTGGAGGAAGAACTGTCCTAAATACCTGGAGAGCCTAAAGACCAAAAAGGATGATAAACCTTTTGAAGGTATACTCGTAATTGAATCTAACCTTACGATTTTTTCTACTTCTAGTTGGGTATTAGACTCTAGCTCGAGTGCTCATATATATACCTCAATGTAGGGTCTGATAGAAAGTAGGAGGTTGAGGGAAGGTGACATGATCCTTCACATCGGTAATGAAGCAAAGATTGTTGCAAAGACTGTTGGCACTTATCCTCTTCGATTACTATCTGGTGTTAGATTAGATTTGAAAGATTATTATTATGTTCCTGTAGCTAGTCAAAATTAGATTTTCGTATCTGTGCTAGCACAGGAAGATTTTGAAATTAGTTTCAATAAAGATTTTTATTCTATTTATTTATGAAATAAAGTGGTTGCACGAGGACTTTTAATTAACAGTCTTTGTTACTTGCATGTTGATGCGAATGTGAACCTAAATGAGCAAATAGTGAGTGCCATAGGCCAAAAGAGATCCAAAGATGAAATTAATCAGAAATACTTATGGCACCATAGACTAGACCATATTAGAGAGGACATGATAAATAGATTGAAAAAAGATGAGATCCTTAGCTCTCTTAACCCAAAGTCGTATCCAACTTGCTAATTCTGTCTTCAAGAAAAAATAGCTAAGTTACATTTTGTAGGACATGGAGAGAGGGCCATTAAGTTACTTGCCCTGATACACATCGACGTATGTAGGTCATTTGATGTGCAGGTCAGGGATGGTTATACCTACTTCATTATCTTTACCGATGATCTGTCTAGGTATGGATATATGTATTTAATGAAACATAAGTCTGAGACTTTTGAAAAGTTCAAAAAATTCAGGCATGGAATAGAAAAATAAATAGACAAATCCATTAAGGTTCTTCGATCTGATCGAGGAGGTGAACATCTTAGTCAAAAATTTTTGAGATATCTTGAGGATAATGGTATAGTCTCTCATCAATCCCTCCTGAAACACCTCAGCTCAATGGGGTATCCGAAAGGAGGAACAAGATCCTATTAGATATGGTCTAGTCCATGATGAGCTTCACTGATCAACCCTTATTTCTTTGGGGACATGCCTTAATAACTGCAATTCACTTATTGAATAGGGTTCCATCAAAGTCTATTCCTACCACACCATACGAGATATGGTTTGGTAAGAAGCTGAGTCTGGGTTATCTCAAGACTTGAGGATGTCCAACCTATGTCAAGAGAGAGATGACGAATAAGTTGGAGGATAGATCTATTATAACTCGCTTTATAGGGTATCCAAAAAAATGCATGGGATACTACTTCTACTTTTCATAAGATCATAATGTGATTGTGAGTCGAAATACTGTATTCCTAAAAAAATAGTTTATCCAAGATGGCGGTAGTGGGAGGTTAGTGGAGCTCGAAGAGAAAATCTTTGAAGAGCCAAGAGCTATAGATCCTTAGGAATCCATAGTCCATGAGCCAGTAGTTGATGTTCATTTACTACCTCATAGATCTAGTAGGGTCTCCCGACCTCTTGAAAGGTACATGGGTATGCTTATGGAGAAAGTTAAGAAAATATTTTTTAAGGGAGATAAGGATCATAGTGATGATCCTACCACCTTTGCGAGGTGATGTCTGACATCAATTTGAAAAAATGGTTAGATACTATAAAGTCAGAAATTGACTCGATGCACTCGAATCAAGTCTGGATCTTAGTGGATCCATTTGAGGGTATTGTACCCATTGGGTATAAATGGATCTACAAAAGAAAGATAGGTGCCGATGGTAAGGTAGAGACCTATAAAGCTAGGCTTGTGGCTAAAGATTTTAGTTAGCACGAGGGCATTGACTATCAAAAAACTTTCTCTTTATTGGATGATATTCTCCTTATTGGAAATGACATTTCCATGCTGACCATGGTCAAAAGGTGGTTGTCTAAAAAATTTTTCATGAAAGATCTAGGGGAAGCATCCTATATTCTTGGAATAAAGGTCTATAGGGATAAACCTAAACAGATGCTTGGCCTATCATAAAAGTTGGATATAGAGAAGTTGCTGAAGAGGTTCAGCATGGAAAAATCCAAGAGAGGTCTCTTACCTCTTAGGCATGGTATTAGTCTTTCCAAGATGATGTGTCCGACCACATCTGAGGAGATTCAGTGCTAAGTAGGATTCCTTATGCCTCGGCCATAGGGAGCCTCATGTATGTCATGCTATATACTCGATCTGATATTGCTCTTATTGTGAGTGTCATGAACAGGTATTAGTCGAATCCAGACGAGGAGCATTGGATAGCTGTGAAGAATATCCTTAAGTACTTAAAGACTAAAGATTTATTCTTGATCTTTGGAGGTGATTCTGAGTTGAGTCAAGAGGTATACTAATTCAGACTTCATATCTAATTTTGATGATAGAAAGTCTATGTCAGGATACGTGTTCATTTGCAATGGTGGCGCAGTTAGCTGGAAGAATTTCAAGCAACCCATCATAGTGGATTCGACCATGGAGGCTGAATATGTCGCTGCTTCGGATGCTTCAAAGGAAGGCTTCTGGTTCACAAAGTTTATCATTGAACTTGGGGTGATGACATCAGATGCCATATCGTTGTACTACGACAACAATGAAGCTATAGCACTTGTTAAGGAGCCAAAGTTTCATCAGAAATCTAAGCACATCAAGCAACGGTATCACATCATATGTGACTACCTCGAAAAGCAATATGTCGAGGGATGAAGAGTAGACTCTGTGGACAACATGGCAGACCCACTGACTAAGCAGTTGAGCCAACCAAAAATGAAAGTCCATCTTGAAAAGATGGGACTTAGATTTGTGGCTAATTGGCTTTAGTCCAAGTGAAAGATTGTTAGATGTATATCCTAGAAACCAATATGGCTCACACATTGTAATAAATCTAAGATATAATTTTGCACTTAATACATAGATATGATCAATAAAAGGGCAAGTTCTTTTTTATTCAAGTGTGATGGGTCCTTGAATCATTCATGAAATTAGTTTTCATACATATTTTCAAGGTATTGAGAATTAGAGACATATATTTAATTTCTAATTACTCTCGGTCATACAATCATTATGAGGATGATAATAGATCCAGATAGACTGGTGCACAAATCACTTTCTATGGGATAGATAAGTCTCTGATCAACTATGTAGAGATATAGGACGGCAAATGCAGGTAGTTGTTAGAGAACAACTAGTACTGAGCATGACCATACGAAAGATTACTTGAATTTCTATTCGATCGTCAGTGATTATCTCGATGTTATAGTTGTGTGACTGATCTTTTGACTTGCGATGGTACTGCTACTCATAGTGAGGCTGCTGGAGTTTGACTGATATATAAACATAGGTCTCAATGAGCTCTTGTAGTGGATGTTGGCGACAGTTGGTCCACTATAAGGGTAGGGTGCACATCAAGATAGGATCTATCGACCTTGATAGAGATGAGTAGTTCTATAAAATTTAAGAGGTTAAGTCTAAGAGTCTATGGCTACAGCAGTGTGATTGATGAAAAAAAGTTTTCATAAAAATCACAACTAAATTTGAGCTAATCGAATCTATCATATGACTGATGTTGAGATTTGATGATTTATCCATGACCTGCCATCTAGTCAGAACTTATGATAGAGGGATTGAATCATACGTTAACTACACCTACAGGTTCATTTCAGTTCTACTAGATTGTCAATATATACTGCTAGGTGTCACTGATGGATTGTAAGAGCTCACTAGGATTATTTTGGATCGACAATCCTTGCTGAGTTAGAGAGAAATTATTTCGATCCATTAAAAAAGTTTCAATGATACGATGATAGAGATCACTGTATGTCTCACTATCAAATAGAATTGAACCTATGGGATTACGCAACAAAAAGATTAGGTCTGAAATAAGTAATTAAGCTTATAAAGTATCAATTGGATTTAGAAAAATCTATTGGATTTATAGTAACCTTGCTAGCACATGGTTAGACCCAATTTTTCTTTCTATTGTAATTACTTATTTGATAAAATAATTCTAACTTAATTATCTACTAATAACCTATATGAATAAGATTCATGAGACTCTAATTATTGGGTGTCTAAGGTTATGGATCATATAAATTAAGGGTGTAAGTCCCTAATTAATTTTCTTGCTAGTTATTCTTGAGTGCCACCTTGATTTGATCAAGTTGGGCATGTCCATTGATTAGAGGGCCTTTAGTTCTCCTATGGGGCATCTCTTGGGTGTGTTTTGAGGTTTCTAATTATGGGTGCAAGGGTTCCAATTGTTGGCACCTAAAGGATCTCCTAAAGTAAGTTAGATAACTTAAGTTAATAGGAAACTCAATGCAAATAGGACTTATATTATGTGATTAAATAGGATTCAATCCTTGTGTCTATTTAAAGGCCCTCCCCTAAGGTCCCTAAAGCATCCAAACCAGTAGCCCTCACATCCATAGAAGGTCTCCATGCCCTCTCTTCCTCCCCATTTCTCTTCTCTCTTAGGCGTTCTACATGCCCCTTCTCTTAGGATGCGCATCCCAAGGTGTTCCACGCCCAAGATTGTTGGGTGCATCTTCCTTGCTAGTTTTTAGTATCTTATAGCAACACATAGCAAGAAGAAACTCTAGAGAAGAAGAGAAGAAGAAGATCAAGAAAAGAGATCAAGTGTTGATTGCAATCCAGACTTTGTTTAGATTCAGCAGACTGAATTTTTGAAGAAAAAAATTCGGATTAAAAAGGGCTATTCCAGACTGATCCTGAGTGGATACTCATAGAGATCGAATACTTGTGTGGCTAAGAGAGAACCTTTTCTCTTCTAGCTTCAGATTTGAAGAAAAAGATTGCGAAACAGATATGTGATTTGATGACAATCTGAATTTCAGCATATATCAATTTCAGTATATGAGATAGATCCATATGATTTCATATTTTTATGCATGCATAATTCATATTAAAATATTTTAATCTTGTTCTCCGCTGGGGTGTTTAAAAAATAAAATTTTTGAAATACATATGCATGCACCAAACCTCGAATTCCAATAATGAAATCCAATCTAATTAGGTTCATAAATCTTGAATCAAATCTTAATCAAATTAAGAATTGATTGAACTAAAGTTCTAATCAAATCAAAGATAATTTTTTCTTAGTGATTAAGTCATCTTATAACCTAATCAGGTCAAATCTAATTGAATCTAATTCAATTAGATTTTATTTAATCCTCTTTGCTCAATCAAATTAAGCTAATCAGTAATCTAATTGCTAATTAATCTTTCATTAATTCACTAACACTTACTGAATAAATTTATTACAATTTTTGCATAAAGTTAACTATCAATCGAATTGACGATTAAGCCCTTGAACGATTTTCAATCATTGATCAGCCACATGATCAGTTAGAAACTTCTTTTGAGTGTGACCCCATATGTTTGAACGTAAATCGGTAGTACAAAAATAACTTTCTAAATCAATCAATATAACCATCTAGCAATGGTGACCCAACATCCGGATATGTCGAATGAAGGCAAAGCAACATTCAAAAATCTATTGGTGTATAGTTACCGTATAATTCATCTCTTTGATCCTAATATTCGAGGACGACCTAGGATTTAACTATTAATCCTAGATAAATTATCCACATTGTATTTCAATCTTTTTCAAATCTATCACATAGATTATCCAGGCCTAGATTTTGCTAAATTAAAATACATTGATACATTAACTCCTACTAATTCGAAGAGATCAATCCCCTCTTGACTTATGCACCAACTTGACAAGTACTTGACTGCACCCAAAAATCTTCCATCACTGAATTAAAAACTCAGTTAGTCTGACTCTAAAGTACAGTGAGTTGCTTGCAAGTCATCATGGTGATCTCAGATCAGAGGGACACTTACACCCATACCCTTCACGAGCTATCCTTGACAGCAGAGTGCTCCACAGTTGGTCATATTCAGTGACAATGTACTCCTACATCTCACCTGCATGCCATACCTATATCTTCACACCATTTGGTTACAAGAACAACCAACGCATATAGCACACAACGACCTACACTTGATATCACTATCGTCCTAATAATAACGTATTGTTTGGTCGCGAATCAATTTAAGGACTATTCGATAATTTCTTCTTTATCGATCAAAGTAGTCCTAAAGACTTCATCACAATATAGGAGTTCATTAGAAGATATAATCTTATGATAAAAAAAATTAAATAATTTTTATTATTGATTAATTCATATATATTTATAATTAGCACAATCATCAAACTATTAACTTTAGGACATATTTCTCAATAACTCCCACTTAGACTAAAGCCAATCAGTATAGTATCATATACCCATCTTCGATTTATCATCTCAGAACTCTTAGATATTGAGGCTTTAGTAAATAGGTTAGTCAAGTTCTCCTTTCCATCAATCTTCTAAAGATTGATGTCATCTTAACAGATTTTACGAATAAGATGATAGCGATGCAAAATGCCTAGTAAGCTAATGAGACTTCGGCTCTTTGGTATAAGCTATGGTTTCGGTGCTGTACAATACAGTAGGACCATCATCGAAGGATGCCACTCCTAGCTTGCCAATGAACCTGTACAATCACATAGCTTCCTTGTAAGCTTCGAATGCTATAATACATTCTGCCTCGTAATTTGAATTTGGCTATAATACATTCTTTCCAGTAGATTACTCTATTATTTAGGGTAAATATGTATTCCGACATGTTCTTGCTATTATTATATCCAACTAAAAATTGAAGTCATACTCTATAAGTTTTTAAGTTAGATTCTTCATAATTGAGTCATCGATCCTTAGTATTTCTCAAATACTTAAAGATGACCTTCCAGTGATTCTCATCCGAATCTTACAGGTATCCACTCACTATCCTAGTGAGTATACTATATCTGATCTTATACATGGTGTACATGATAGAATAAATTCTACTCATAAACATCCTATGTATGTTGGACTGAAAAAACTCAAGCAGTCTCTTAGATCTATCTCTATAGATCTTCATCCCTAAAATGAAAGATGCTTTTCTAAAGTCCTTTATGGAGAACTATGATAATAGCAAAACCTTTATTCTGTGTAATATAAGAAATTCATTCCTGACTAAGAGAATTTCATTCTCATACAAAACAAGAAATACACTCAGAGAACTATTAACCCATTTGTATTTGCAGGGTTCTTCTTCATTCTCAATGAAGTCATGTATTTTGATCATTTATCAAAATACATATTTCAACTCTAAAATATTTAGCATTGCCACAGGAGAAAATGTCTTGTTATGGTCAATACCAAAATATTGACAATATCCTTAGGCAACCAGACGAGCTTTGTAGGTCTGCACCTTCTCGTCTGTGCACTCTGATCCCATTGGAGATCCACTTATACCTTATGGGTTTTATCCCTTCGAATGGATCAATAAGTATCCATACACCGTTGACTTTCATGGACTCAATTTCAGACATTATAGCTCCAAGCCACTAATTGTTGGAAATTATGTCCTAAAATCAATCGTGTGACGATTGAGTTCATTCTTGTATATAAATTATTGATTATTAAATAATAGTTATTCTGATATTTTTTATCACAAAGTGACATCTTTCTTAAACTCTTGTACTGTGATGAAGTCCCTAGAACTATGCTAGTGTACGATAAAGGTTACATATAAAAGTAGGTTCCTACAGTCTTAGCATGAATGGACTATCTATCAGTGCCAAAAAGTATATAGTCATCTAACTTCAGCTTACAGGTCCAGCAATATTTTGCATAAGTAAGACCTATATGAGGTATCACATACTCAAAATTTTAAAGCTAAAACACTCAATGATTAACTAGTTTGTATCATAAACAAACCATTAGCAGATGTAACTTTTGCATCCTGCTACTGCTTCACACTTGCAAGACAACTCTTACAATTTATTTCTAATGCTCATCATTGCTGTAATGATAATAGACACCCATAGTGAAGACAATCTTCACCTTTCTTCTCTTAGAAGATACTAAAGAAGGAATCCAGGAGAGTTAGTAGGATCAAATCCTAGATTAACTCACCATCCATGATAAAGACTTAATCACATGATTAAGTTAATTAGGATAAACTTGATAGTCATACTATCATCCCCGCCATATCGCATATGTGGCTTTTCCTTCTTTATAGTATCAACTCTGAACAAATCAGAATCAGGAGAATAGGAGACTATCTCCTATATGAGAACTATTCTCAGGTTCATCAACCATTTTATAAAATTTGGTCAATTTAAAAAATATCAAAAATATCATGTAGTGATAGTGAAGATGTAGATATATAAGAATATAAAAGGACTACTCATGATGACATACACAATTTAGATGAGATTTTTATCTAAATATGTCTCCCATTATTTTAGCAAATTTCATGCCCTCAAGTATGAAAAAAATGATGAACCTCTCATTAAGTTCCTTGGTGGGGTTGAGATCTCAATTTCTCATAAAAAATCTTGTAGATAGTATAACAAACTCCTATGAGTTCAAGGGTAGGTAACTCTTTACCAATTGCATCTCATGCAACTCTCAACAAAATTTTTATCTCTAAAATACTTATAGCCTTGTGGATAGCACAACAAACTATAATATTTTAGTTAAGTCGTATCCTTCAATCTTATATGGTCATATTTGACTAATACTATCCTTGTGGATAGCACAATAAGGCAGCATTATCAAAATATGCCATAAACATCACTAAGTCAATATCATATCAATCTCTATAGCAAGTCTTGTGGATAGCACAATAAGCTCACTACATTTTTGACATACTTTATTGACTTAGTATGAGCTAAGTACCATTAGCTTCATTATACACCAAGACAGTATCAAATCAGTCACCACAGCAAGTCTTGTGGATAGCACAACAAGTCTACTATGGTTCTTGACATAATACTGACTTAGCATGAAGAAAAGCATGGGTAGTGTTCTTAATACTTCGCCATTATGACTTAATATAATTTAAACAAGGAACTTAGGTCTCATGCACATCCAAAACATATATATATAAATGTATCATATACAATTTTAATTCTAATAATAACTACAAGCATGTAAGAGTATATAAAAAAAATCTAATGGTTATGGACTTTTAAAAATCATCTGAGCCACAGGATGATTTATGGGTCGAACCCTAGGTGCATCACAGATCAAACCATCTCATGATTAATCTAAATATGCCTCTGCTCTTCAAATATTTGGTAGTCCAGTCTTCATCTCCATAAAGACTTTCATGAATGCTCAATCTTTATCTGATAATAGAAAGAAATAATTTCTATCTATTCTCAAATAATTTTTTTTATAATTTTATATTAATATATAAAAATCTCATTCAATATTTGAGAACATAGAAAAAAAAATTCAGCTGATAATACAATGCATCAGGGGCACTCAGCTCCTGTTGGAACTCTTGCATATGCATTTATATAATCAGCTCACATAGAAGCATTCATGCATACGTCTATCACATAGATGTACCATAGTCCATAACCACTCAACATGCATTTTATAACAATTATAAAACATGATAATTAACATCTCTTGTTATCTTAATTATGATATCATTCATGTCAATGGAGATGTTTAAATATTCGGGCATAAGGCCCATCTAGGGTCTTTGATTCAGGTTCAATACTTGATCCAATTTATAATTTTAAGTCAATCATTTGTCATCCTATTTGAGTTGAGTTGATCAATTTTTAAGTTAACCTAAATTAATTAGGTTAGCATAGATTCGATCAATCATGATTCAAACCCAAATCAAATTAGGTCAATAACAATTTAATCAACCTAAATTAAACAAAACTTCTAATCAAATTAGAACAATGAATTTGATTTAATCTATAATCATTAATTTTAATCATATTAAATTAATAAATTATAGTTAAACAAATCTATCGATAAAAATTCTAATCCATGTCTGATGCATCCTTTTAATTATCAAATTTTTTCGGCTCTACACATACCTAGAACAACAACCAAGATAGAAGACCCATAATGGTGAGTGCCCAATAACATGGTGGTCGGCCCTTGGATCTTAGGTAAATGCATCAAATGCACGAATCCTAAGTCTTGGTAACATACATCCAATGTATCATTCCAAGGTTACACGCATCACATGCACTAGATTTATAATTCCATCGATAATTAGATCATAGAATCTAACTTAAACTTATCTCACAAGTCTATAGATCATAGAATTTTATATCTAAGGTTTGATCATGGATTGATAATATTTTATCATTAATAAAAATACATCAAGAACATCAACTAAATATCTATCAAAAAATTGATTTTGACATAATATGAACTGGATCTAATCCGTATCATAATAATAACATGATATTTGATTGAATCAATCAAGGATAGCTCTAATACCACTATTAGATTCTGATAATACAGCAAAATATAAATTTTAAAAATTTTTACATGTATTCAACAATTGAAAATAAGTTTAACAATTAAACATAACTACCGAAACACAAAATCCTAGAAACTCTTTGATGATTACAACCAAATAACATAAGCATGTATAACAAGAAGAGATCAAAAGCCATATACCAATATGAAGATGATGATCTGGTAATCATGAGATCTCCATAAGACTTCAAAGTAGAAGCCCTCCAATGGTGATCCACACAGGAATAATCAGGGCCCTTCCCATTTCGACGTAGTGCTACAGCCTTCTTCGTAAGTACGCTGCTGATCGTCCTTCGCAAGAATGGATTACACCATCACTTGTATGCCTTCAAGATCTCTATTAGGATCACTCTAAAAATTATTTCTGAAAATGATCTCACCATGTAAAAATCAAATTTGATATTCAATACTTGAACAATCTGATTTTAGGACAAGCATCACATGCTTTTCTTTTTTCTTTCTCCCTTCCTTTTTATTTTTCTTTCTCCCTTTTTCTTATTTTTTTAGACTTTTCCTCTCTTTTTCCTCTCATTCTCACACCTATTCTCAACCCAAATTGGGATGTGAAACCTGGGTTAGCGCCTCCTAATTTATAGGATAAGAAGAGGCACTATCTTACTTCCAATGGATGCCAACCTTTGGCATCCCAAATACCTCATGCGGTGATCAATAAATTACCACAAATAATGAGTGTGTGGGGAAGTTAAGGAGCAGAAGGACTCTTCCTTCTCCTGATCCCATAATCCTAGGTGTGTAAGAATTAAGAGGTTGGGAGAAAAAATAATGTTTGGCACAAAAAACATCCTACGCAATGTCCCATAATTTTCTCCAAAGAATTAATTCTTCATATGAAAGTTATTGGGTGTAGAAGAGCCTTCAAGCAGAAGGACTCCTCTACTTCCATGCCAACACATCCCCAAGAGCCATCAGATGGTGCATGGAGTAAAGAAAATGCATGAAAAAATAAAAAGGAGTTAAGAGTTTTCGTTAAGGACTCTTCCTTCTTAATGCTAAAAATGTGGTGCCATTTATTTCTTTGGCGTGGTGAATGGCATGGAGGAGGTTGATCTCATATGAAATTCTTTCATAAAAATAGATAAGCCACCTATTTAATTATAGGTTCAAATTCAATCACATTAGGTCAAGACAACAAGTCAAGGGTTAGTACAAACACTTTTGCACTGAACCTAATTGTGAACTTGGGTTAATTCATGTGCTAGCAATTCAATTAACCCATTGGATTTATAATAAATCTAAATAGATTAGATCAAGATCAAATTCTTATTGTGTGTAACCTATTAGGTTCCAAATCTAGCCAGTAGTGGATCCAAACTCTCGACGTAATCCTAATCCGATTAGATTAGATCAGCTTAAGAATCCCAATCAACTAGGACTCTTCCTAATTGCTTCTCGAATTAAATTCTTTTAATTTGATGAGTCCACAAGTCAAGATTGATATCTAGCAATATGTCATGACTATTCAAAAGATTTAAAATTTGATGAAAATACTAAAATTATCCTTCAATGGTGAGTTACCGTGCAATTCAATCCTTCGATCAACAATATCCCAAACAGTCATGAGCATGGAATCATATCAAGTCCAAATACCTATCCATATGTATCTCAATCTGATGATGATGACTCGATTGATGAGCCAGTAAAAATATTTTTTACTATTCATCCCTGCTCTGATCAGAAACTCTCAGAGTTATCATCCTATGAGATCACATAGGATGTTCTCTCCTCCTACAAAGAGTGATGATTCCTTATTGACTACTCACAACCTCCATGCACACTTCACCATGCCCAGAATATCCCATATACATCTCAAAGTGGCATGCTAGGGAATAAACCAAAGTAAAGATCCATATACATAAGGTACCATGGTGATCTTAGGTCAAAGGATCACGTGCACCACTCCCACTAGAGAACCATCTGTCGATATGCTGTAAAACTCTATCAGATGTTCTTCCTGCAGGTTAGTTCAGTGAACTCATTCTCTAATGAGCACTTACATCTTTATATTAGTATCACCACATAAGTGATTGTGAGATCAATCATCCTCTCTATCGAGCGTACATAGGATGTACCATTTTACTGGTATCATCGATCCCCGACTCGATGATCCAATGACTGAGAATATTTTAGATTGGAGCTATCAAGATTTTAGATCTCACTGCATGATCTCATCATGATCCTAAAATCATTGGCCTAATCTATGGGGTTTATCATAGACATAAAAATATGATGTAGTAAATGATAAAACACAATACCTCATGAATAAAATAACTAATGTCATCCAAATAAGTAGAAGAAAATATAGAAAAATCTCTTCGTATTACCCATGCGATTGACTTGCAGAGTACTATTCTTTCAAATTTGAGTTAATTATCTACTAATAACCTAAATGAATTAGATTCATTAAGCTCTAATTGTTGGGTGCCTAAGATTTTAGACCATAAGCATTAAGGGTTCAAACCCTTAATCAAATTTCTTGATTGTTTGCATTGGGGTGCCACTTGATTTAATCAAGTTGGGCATGCCCACATGATAGAGGGCATGTGGGACCAGTATGGGGCATCTCCTAAGACCTATGTGGCATATGAAAAAGTAGATGAAAAGGATCCAATAGTTGGCGCCTCATAGATCTCCTAAAGGGGGTCAAATATCTAATGCTACAAGGATTCCTAATGCAAGTTGGACATGTATTAAGGGGCTATTTGGTTTTGAATATGATTCAAACCTTTTATGTATTTAAAAGGACCTTCTCTAAGGCTCTAATCATTAGATTTCTAGCAACCCCATACCTCCCACAAAGTCCCCACCCCTCTCCCTCTCTTCTCCCTTCTAGTCCCAATGCCCAAGGTGTTAGGCATCCTCCATCTCCATGCCTAAAAAGAGTTTGGGCATCCTCCTTACTTGCTGATTTTCAGACCTTGATTGCTTCATAATCAAGAGAAGGAGAGCAAGAAAAAGAAAAGAAAAAAAGATCAATAAAAAGATCAAAAAATTGATCATAATCAAGGCTTCATTCAGATTCACAGGATGATTATTCTTAAAGAAGAAAGATCAATATCAAAGAGGATTGTTCTAGACTGATCCTGAGTGGATACCTATATAGGTCGACTACTTACACAGTTAAGAAAGAACATACTCTCTTTCAGATCTGGATATGAAGAAAAAAATTATAAAACAGGTATGTAATTAGATCACATATTTAATTTCAGCATAAAATTTAGTATGTATTTAATTTTAGCATATGAAGTAGATCCTTGTGTTCTATATTTTATGCATGCATGATTTAGATTAAAAAATATTTTAATCTTCTATTCTACTATATTATTTAGAAAAAAAAATTTAAAACACACATGCATGCCCCTATACAAAATTCCAACAGTGGTATTAGAGCCACGTATTTCATATGCATGAAATTGACATACATATTTTTAAAAAAAAAATTCAAAATCTAATTTTTTTTGATATATGAGATGTATAGATAATTACTTTAAATTTAAAATTTATTTTAAATTTAATTTTTAATTCATATATTCAATATGAGAAAGCATGCATAGATCTGAAATTTATTCTAGATAGGATTCTAGTTTATGTATATGTGATATATAGATGCATGCATAAATCTAAAAATTATTTTAACCTAATTTATGATTCATATATAAGATGTATGATTACATATTTAGTCTAAAAATTAGTTTAATATGATTCATGATTTGTATATGAGATATATGAAATTATATTTTGACCTAAATTTTTATTTAGATCTGAATTTTATATACATATATAAGATATATGCTTGTATGTTAAATCTAAAAATTAGTTTCATGATTTAAAACTTATCTTTCATGCAAAGATTTAGATTTAAAATTTAGTTTAAAAATCTAAAATTTATATTTATGCATAAGAATTTTGATCA
Source organism: Elaeis guineensis (assembly GCF_000442705.2). Classification (NCBI taxonomy): domain Eukaryota; kingdom Viridiplantae; phylum Streptophyta; class Magnoliopsida; order Arecales; family Arecaceae; genus Elaeis; species Elaeis guineensis. The sequence goes on from NC_026003.2 coordinate 83,635,404, forward strand.
TGGGTAAATCAAAATTAATTCATGTAATTAGATTGCATCTAAGATTTTTGATTTGAACATAATGGATCTAATTCGATTAAGTAATTGATCAAACTGAGTCAAGTATTGATTAAAATTAGATTAATTAAGTTTAAAATCATATAATTATTGTTGATCAAATCGATTAAATCTCATATATAGAATCGATTAACTTAAGGACCTAATTCGGCTCGATGGCTTGAGCCTGATTTGCTTAAGCTACCTATTTGGACCGATTAACCTATTGGTGTCTAAGGTAAGTAATTGAGAGATGGTTATTTAATTGGTTCTATTTGCTTACCTGACCAATTTATTGATGTTTAAGAAAAGCAACGGAGAGACTATTGAAGTTTCATGATTTCATGCATGTAAAATTTTTCAAAACAAGTATGCAGCGGAATTTAAAATTTTTCAGATTAAATATAATTTAATCTAAGCATGCATAAGATCATATCTTCAAATCATAAATAGGATCATCATATATGAGATAAGATTTAAATATAAAAATTAAATAAAAATAAATAAATAAAAATATACCTGACATGGATCAATCTTCAACATGAACTGATGATCATGGATGTCTTCCAAAGGTCCTTTGTAGCTGCACAAGCGTCTGACCTCTATGGGTATCCACACGAGATTCTGATCTGATCAAAAGCCTTTTGATCTCATCGGGGTGCTAGCTCTCTTGCAGAGATCGCATCTTGACGGTTGAAAATCTTCTTTTCTCTCAAGACACTCTTAGAGAAGAAGATGATAGAAGGATCTTGATCTCTATGCTAGAAATCATGAGAAGAATACTTTCTTCTCTTTTCTTCCTAAAATCCATGCACCAAATCTCTATAATAGAAATGTAAAATTTTTTTCAACTTTTGGATAAAGAGAAGAAAAGACATCCATGTCTAAACAAGGACAAAACGGAGAGAGGAGATTATCCTAACAACCAACTATTGGTTGTGTAAGAAAAAAGAGATCAAGCAACCATACCTCACGCCCTCCATCTTCACACCGTCCCTATCTTTCTCCCTTGATTTTTTATGCACAAAGCTCTCCTTTAGGCATCCAAAACTTATCCACATCTTGTCTTACACATCCCATATGATGGTGTTTAAATAGGGAAGAGAGAGAGTTCGAGATTGGATAGGAAACAAGAGTCCAATTCAAGTAGGACTCTCACTTATTTTGTGCCACCCATACCAATCCTTTTTCATCCAAATTTCTCATGGTGAATAAGAAGTTTAAGAAGGTTTATTATATGCTAAAGAAAGGAGATGAGATGTGGGAAAAATTGGCATGCAATCTGGTTTAAATTTGGCGCATGAAAAAGAGGTCTTTCAATCTCATGGGACTCTTAGATTAGGTGGTTGTTTTAAATCAAATAAAACTCTAATCAATCCTAACCATATTAGAACCAGATTAGATCTAAATAGATGGAGAACTAAATCTGATTTGGAGTCCAAACTATTTAGATTAGATGTCACCTAATTGGAGGAGTCCTAGTCCTTTTGGACTCTTGCTTGGTACTTAAGTCCAACTCAATTTAATCATAATCCAATTAGGATTTGATGCACCTATAAAAATGAGAATTTTTAGTCTAAATAGAAACTCATACATCCTAGTCTAATTAGAAATTGAGACAAATCCAAATCTTAATTCAAATAGGAATCAATCTTTCATGCAATTTAGGTTATCTTATAACCCAATCAGGTTTGATCAAATCAAACTCATATCAAGTCAAATTAAATTCATTTTAATTAGACTTGATGCAAGTCTCATAGCTCAATCAAATTGAGCCACTTAGCAATCTAATTGCTAATTAATCCTCTTTTAACTCACTAACTCTTTAGCGAGTTACAAATGCAACTTTTGCATTCGATCAATCATCAATCAAATTGATAATTAAATCCTATTACGATTCATAATCATAATTCAACTATCTGATCAGTCAAAAGCCACTTTTATGTATGACCCTATAGTTCTATTCTGTCTAGTAGTAAGATATATTGTGATCTCTATCACAATATCATTGAAACTCTTTTCAATAGATTGGAATAATTTCAACTCTACCCATCAGGGATCATCAATCATTGAGATGATGCTCGTGGATCTCACAATCCATCAGTGACACCTAGCAGTATATAGTGGCAACCCAATAGAATAAAAGATGATAAATCTCTGGATGCAGTTAACGTTTGATACAGTCCCTCTATCGTGAGTCCCGACTGGATGGCAGGTCATGGATAAATCGTCAAACTTCATCATCGTCATATGATAAATTCATTAAGTTTGAGTCCATATGTGATTCTACGAAAACTCTTTTCTATCAATCACACTACTATGGCCATAGACTTAAGGACTCAATATCTTAAATCTTATAGGACTACTCTTTTTTGCTAGGATCGATAGATCCCATCTTGATGCACATCCTACTCTACAATGGACCAACTGTCACCAACATCCACTACAAGGACTCATTGAGACCCATGTTGATGTGTCAGTCAAACTTCAATAGCCTCACTATGAGTAGTAGTACCATCTCAGATCAAAAGATCAGTCATACAACTGCAGCATCGAGAAAATCACTAACAAGTGAGCAGATATCCATGTGACTTCTCGTGTTGGTCACACTCTCGCTCCAATGTCACTACACTGCAGACTCGAGATCCATCTATCTGAAAAAGTGATCTGTGCACTGGTTTATCTAGATCAATCACCATCTCTATGATGATTCTATGATCAGAAGCAATTTAGGAATCAACCATCAATGACCCATATCTCAAATTCTCAACTTTTTAAGAATATATGTCATCATCTTGCTAATCCCTTAGATGATTCATGGATATATAAATATAAATGATAACATAAATGCCCAATAAGTACAAAACTATATCCCAGAGATATAATATGTGTCAGTCAAGATTAGCTTCTAGGACATACATCCAATAATCTCTTACTTGCACTAAAACCAATCTGCCATATACCAAGCTCTATCTTCACAAGACAGGCTTTAGTCTTAGGCTAGCTAAGTGACTTATTAGTAGGTCATCCATATCACATGTGAAGTTTGCTCTCTGTACCTCTGTATATTTTTACTTGAGGTAGTCGCGTGTTCTGCTGTTCTATGTGCTTGGATATCTGGTGAGACCTAGACTCCTTAGCAAAGGCTACAGTGCTATTGTCTTTGCAGTATAGTGTCATGACATCTGATGGTATGACAATTAATTCTATAATTAATATTAGAACCAGAATGTATCCTACACATCTACAATGTACTCAACTTCCATCGATCGATTATTTGAAATTTTTTCAAAATATCGACACAGGAACACACCTTATGATGTAGACATTCTACCATCAATATCAGATATAAAATTTAAATTGGTGTATTCTCCCACTTCTAGCTTTGATTTTTCTCCAAATTAATAACATGTCCTTAATTCTTTTTAAGAGCTTAAGGATGTTTTCATGGCAATCCAGCGCTCTCAGTCTGAAAATAACTGATATCTACTCGTGACATTCATAGTATTATCTATATCAGTTCAAGTACATTATATAGTATATATCTATGCCTGAGAGGATAGTAGGTCCCTCTCCAAGATTTTTATGCTAAACCCTTTCAGTATCTATACTCTATACTTTATCTGTGAAAATACAAGTATCCAATTGCATCTATCTCTATAGATCTTTAGGACGCTAGCTTTATGTCTTTTATGAAAAAATTTATATTCATCCATATTTTAACCGATGTCAGTATAGGACACTCCCACTGATTCTTTTGAAAACACATAATTTCTCCTTTCCTAATCAAACAATTTGATAATATCATCGAGATAATTGTTCCAACTCCAAGATTATTATAGACTTTGTGATCTCCTATCACGAGAAGTAAAATCCATAGGCTATTCTATATAGAAATCTTCAAAAGATCTCTACTCAGGAAAGCTATTTCACATTCCTTTCTTGAAGTCGATGTCTTATATCGTCTCGTTGTAGGTCTGAGGTCATCTCTATGCTCTCCATCTTTCATGAAAAATAACTTTCTCTACATCCTCTGTTAAGCATGCCCAAGTATCTTTCGAGAAGATTGAAGATTCTACTATATGTATGAGGTGAAAGAGGAATATATGTCTACTGGCTCATGATGAATAGGTTCTTAAGGTCCCAAAGCTCGCTGCTCTTCTGAGACACTCTCTTCGAGCTTAACTTTCCTCCTACTACTTTATTTTGGTTAAATAATTTTTCAAAAAAGTAGCATGTCGGGTCACAATCATATTGTAATTCTTTCAGAAGAAAAGTAGTATCCCAAACTCTTTTAGGATGAGCTTTACAGACCTATCTTCTGACATCTTTGAATCTCAAAATAATTAAGATTCAGTTCTCATCATGTCGTAACTCATATGGTGTGGTAGGAATAGGTTTAAAGTGAACCCAATTCTATAGAATTAAAGCATATCCCTAAAGAAACATAAATAAAAAATCAATGATGTTTATTATAGATCAGACCATATCTCATATAGTCCCTTGACTCTTCTTATCTCATTGAGCTTAAATGTACTAAGAGTCGTCCAATATGAAATTATGCTATTTTATGAGATAATCAAGAAATTTCTTTTATTGATATTGCATCCTTGATCCAATTGAAATACTTTTAGAAATTTATCGATTTGCTTCTCTACTTTATATCTGAATTCTTTGAAACCTTCAATAATTTTAGATTTATATCTCATACACTTACCCATACCATGACGATCATCGGTAAAGATAACAAAGTAGAGATAACTCCTTGGTTAGCACATCATATGGACTACACACATTGAATGTGTATAAGGATAAGTATTACAGTGATCTTTTTTCTCTTATCCCATAAAGTAGCTGATCATATTTTCTTAAAGAGATGATGCACAAACTAGATATGACTCAACAGTTAATGAGCTTAAAGACCCATATTTCTTCAGTTTGTTAATTATTTCTTCTCCAATATGAGTTAGCCATAGGTTCCACATATACTTTAAATTTTATCTCAATTCTGGATCTCTCAGATTCAATAGCATTCACTACTTACTCAATTAAGTTCACAGATGCATCATTATGCAAATGATAGAGACTGTCTCTAAGAACTAAATCCAAATAATAATCACAAAAGACAGATATCCAAGGCCATAGCAACAACTGTTGCCCTATAGTTAATTTAAAGGTTACTTCCTCAGCCCTCCACCTTTCTATCGACTCTACACTAGAGTTCATAGCTTAACTGAGAGAAGAGAAATCGTAAGGATTGTATTAAATAATTTTGACATACCTATTCTAGGTGTGTCTTTATTTCTTTGAGCTCTCCAGATATATTTACCTCTAAACTCTTTCAAGATTTTTTTGTTAGTAATATTTTGACCAATTCAGTTAAGGTGCCAAGATGATCTTTCATATGGTAGTTTACCATAAACTATCTATATAAACTAATCAGGGATCGCAGGATCAAATTCATAAGTAATTTCTTGTGCATGATCATGTCGAGCCTTTTAAGCTCCTTAATGTCTTTGATCATTATCAAATAACGATCATAGACTGACTGCCCATCATGCATCAGATACTCTGTGTACTCTGATCATCTCACAATATTTGTAGATGAATCAATGTGTCGTTGGTAGTGAACATGTACTCATGCATGTGTTGGAGTTCACCTAATATGGACTTCAACATTTAGCACATATCTTTATTGACATTGTCTATCTACTCATCAAGTATAGCTCATTGACTATGGATTGGACGGATTGTTAATATTAAAATAATCTGATAGAGAATATTGTTTAATTTTTTAAAATTAAGAATAATTCTTTAGTTTGTGGGCCAGTCTATGTAATCAATTTCAGTTAATCGATTGATATCTAAGATTTGAGCTAGAGGATTGAAAGTTGACATAATGAACAGCAGAGAGCAAAGATTCTAATTGAATATTTGTACTTATTTTATAATTTATTCTAAAAAATTTTAGATGCAAAATGAGACTCCCATTATTTTATCAAATCTCCCACACTCTTTGGATGGAGAAACAAAAATCCTAACGTGATAATTGGAGTTCTAGTAGGTGCTGCGGTCCCACCGATGCTATGCACCTCACCTAACAGTTATTGGTAATATGAATAAAAACACTGATGCATGGATAACTCTTTGCCTAGATGCTTCTCTAAGCATATTGCAGCCACTTGATCTCTAAGTCATGTGGGCTCACCTAACAGTTATTGTCCGCACTCTTTAGTTAAGTCAGACCCACCGTTCACAAACAGATGCAAAGCCATCATTGGATCCCTCACCTAACAATTATTGGGTCTAACCCCATCTTTATCCCAGAGCAACTCTTTACTAATGGAGTGGTTGCGTATTTTCGATGCAACTGAACCACTGTGACCAACCGAGAACAATCAATGCTGGTAGCACGCCCGCATATCTATAATGGTGAAAAATCTTGGACTTAATATTTTATGAAAAGATTTGGATTTAGGTGTCATCTAATCAGTCATCACATGACTGATGTAATTGACATGGGCTAAATCAAACCACCAAGCAATCATATTTGAGGCTCAATCTTCCAAATCGGCCAGATAACTGGAGATTGGTAGGGATCCCCCCATTATTTTTCTTAGACACCAATAAATTGATCAGGTAAGTGAACAAAGCTAATTTAATAACCATCTTTCAATTACTTGCCTTAGACACCAATTGGATAATTGATCCAAATAGGTTAACATAAGTGAATCAGATTCGGTCCATAAAGTCGAATTAGGTCCTTAGGTTAATCGATTCTACATATGGATATCAATCGATTTGATCAACAATAATTGTATAATTTTAAGCTCTATTGACCTTATCCTAATTAATACTTCATTCGATTTGATCAACAACTAAATCGATTTAGACCCAATATGATCAAATCAAAAATTCTTTGATGTAATCCAATTACGTAACCTAATTTGATCTACCCATGACCAATCCCTCATGTACAAACACTAATTTCAGATCTTAAATCAAAATTTTTAGATCTAAATTTTTTATATAAAATAAATTTTGATCTCAAAATAATTTTAAATCACACATATAAATATATATCATATACATAAACAAGTTCAGATCATAGAAACAAATTTCAGCCCTAAACATACTTTCATTTATTATATATATGAATCAAAATAGATCTCAAAACTCTTTTCAGATCTAAATAATAAAACATATATCACACATATGATAAAAAAATTAGATCTAAAATTCTAATTTAATTAAAAATTTTAATATTATTCTAGGATAACCATACAGCATAATAAGTTATGCTAGGACAACCTTATGTCAGAATGATATCAAAACCTTTCAGATTTAAAATTTTTCTCTATAGATTTTAGATCTAAATCCTAATCTCATGCATATGACGTGGCTCTGATACCACTGTTAAAATTTTATGATTTTATGCATGTAAAATTTTTCAAAACAAGTATATAGTAAAATTTAAAATTTTTCAGATTAAATCTAATTTAATCTAAGCATACACAAGATCATATCTTCAAACCATAAACAGAATCATCATATGTGAGATAAGATTTAGATATAAAAATTAAATAAAAATAAATAAATAAAAATATACCTTAGCATAGATCAATCTTCAATGCGAACTGATGATTATGGATATCTTCCAAAGATCTCTTGTAGCCGCACAAGCGTCTGGCCTCTACGAGTATCTACACGAGACTCTGATCTGATAAGAAGTTTTTTGATCTCATCGGAATACTAGCTCCCTTACAGAGATTGCATCTTGATGGTTGAAAATTTTTTTTTCTCTCAAGACACTCTTAGAGAAGAAGAAGATGATAGAAGCATCTTGATATCTATACTAGAGATCATGAGAAAAATCTTTTCTTCTCTTTTCTTCCTAAAATCCATACACCAAATCTCTATAATAGAGATGTAAGAATTTTGTCCAACTTTTGAACAAAGAGAAGAAGAGATATCCATATCCAAACATGGACAAAAGGGAGAGAGGAGATTGTCCTAACAACCAACTATTGATTGTGTAAGAAAGAAGAGATCAAGCAACTATACCTCACACCCGCCATCTTCATGCCGTCCCTATCTTTCTCCTTTGATTTTTCATGCACAAAGCTCTCCTTTAGACATCCAAAACTTATCCACATCTTATCTTACACATCCCATATGGTGGTGTTTAAATAGGGAAGAGATAGAGTTCGAGATTGGATAGGAAACAAGAGTCCAATTCAAGTAGGACTCTCACTTATTTTGTGCCGCCCATACCAATCCTTTTCCGCCCAGATTTCTCATGGTGAATAAAAAGTTTAAGATGGTTTATTATATGCTAAAGAAAGAAGATGGGATGTGGGAAAAATTGGCATGCAATCTAGTTTAAATTTGGTGCATGAAAAGGAGGTCTTTCAATCTCATGGGACTCTTAGATTAGGGGGCTGTTTTAAATCAAATAAAATTTTAATCAATCCTAATTATATTAGGATTAGATTAGATCCAAATAGATGGAGAACTAATCTAATTTGGAGCCTAAATTATTTAGATTAGATGTCACCTAATTGGAGAAGGAGTCCTAGTCCTTTTGGACTCTTGTTTGGTGCTTGAGTCAAACTCAATTTAATCCTAATCCAATTAAGATTTGATGCACCCATGAAAATAAGAATTTCTAATCCAAATAGAAACTCATACATCCTAATCTAATTAGGAATTGAGATAAACCCAAATCTTAATTCAAATAGGAATCAATCTCCCATAAAATTTAGGTTATCTTATAACCCAATCAGGTTTGATCAAATCAAATCCATATCAATCAAATTAAATCCAATTTAATTAGACTTTATGTAAGTTCCATAGCTCAATCAAATTGAGCTACTTAGCAATTTAATTGCTAATTAATCTTCTTTTAACTCACTAACTCTTTAGCAAGTTACTTAATGCAACTTTTGCATTAGATCAATCATCAATCAAAGTGATAATCAAATCCTGTTACAATTCATAATCGTAATTCAACCATTTGATCAGTCAAAAATTTTTTTTGTGTGTGATCTTATAGGTTCTATTCTGTCTGATAGTAAGATATATTGTGATCTCTATCATAATACATTAAAACTCTTTACAGTGGATTGAAACAGTTCCAACTCTGCCCATCAAAGATCATCGATCATCAAGATGATGCTCGTGAGTCTCACAATCCACCAGTAACATCTAGCAGTATGTAGTGACAATCTAGCAGAATAAAAGATGATGAACCTCTAGGTGCAGTTAACGTATGATACAGTCCCTCTATCGTGAGTCCCGATCGGATGGCAGGTCATGGATGAATTGTCAAACCTCATCATTGGTCATATGATAGATTTAATCAGCTTGAGTCCATATATGATTCTATGAAAATTCTTTTTCATCAATCACATTGCTATGGCCATAGACTTAAGGACTCAATCTCTTAAATCCTATAGGACTACTTGAAGCGAAAATTTAGTGCAGGGGCAAAATGGTAATTTTAAAATTTTTTCAAAATTACTATTTTACAGTGGAATTATTAATTAATATTATTAATTAATACTAATTAACCCTACACTAGGATCTAAATATGATACAACAACATGCATTTAAATTTGAAATTCAAAATTTGAATCAGTAAACGTTTTACAGTACTGTGTTCAGAACACATCACCTTTTGCAGGTAGTCGATCACCGTAATCTGATCACCATCGGGGGACTCTGATCATCACGTCACAGCCACACAAATATCTGACCTCTGCAGATCGTCCACACGAAGCTCCCGTCTGATCAGCTCCTCACGAATGCTAGTTCGTGATTTCACTTTTTTGATGGCAAATGTTGATCGAACTCCTTCGATCGATGTGTGCCGACTTCTCGGATACTCTGGATCATCTGCATAGTTGCTTGAGAGGCTGATGGATCTCTTCCTGAAATTTGGTGGACTCACGACACTCGTGGCACACCAATCTCACTTCCCGAACCCTAGGTAGAAACCCTAGGGTACACACCAAAAACCCTGCGCCCAATTTTCTCTCTTTCTTTTCTTTTTCTCTCGAAAGGTTTTGGACCTTCACCTTGCGCAGAAGCCTTTCTCACGCCCCAAAGTTTCTCTCCTAAAATTTTTATGCACGTCCCACCTTTCTCCTCTTTTTAAAACAACGTCGAACGTGTCTTATCCGCATGAGAGGATAAAGACAAGAGGTTACACATTTGAATTCAAATCAAATTTGAATTCAAACAAAAACCAACTTATCCCTATCCTTTTGGGCGTGAGAAGAGAAGGGGCGTGGCTCTTTGTGCATAGAAAATATTTTACGAGAAACCTTTTCTCGTGTAAGTAATGTGGCGCACAAAATGGATAAGGATGAAAGGGCAAGTGATAAGTTATCCATTCAAATTCAAACATGCTTTGAATTTGAATGGCTAACTAATTATTTTATCCATCCATATGGTGCACAAATGAGGGTGTGGGGAAGGATTTTGCATGAGAAAAATTTCATGAGAAGTTTCTTCTTGTGAATACAAATGGGTGCAAGGAAGTTGGGTGTCGCAGGGAATTTAAAACAAGGTGGTTTGATTCAAATTGAGCCAACCTAGTTTAAAATAGGTTAAGCACAATTAGACCAGATTAAACCCAATATAATTAGGCTTAATTAGGCTCAATAAAAACTTAATCAAATCAGGAATTAACTAAACCTAACCCCTGATCAAATCAGGGACTAAACCACCTTAGCGATTAGGTCAACATTTAACCTAATCGGATCAATCCAAACTGAATCCAATTCAATTTGGACTTGATCCAAAAATAATTACTCAATCAAATTGAGTTAATTAATGATTAAATCACTAATAAACCTCTCATAAATATTGAGTCCAAATTCGATGGGCAATCAGGCATCAGAGACCATCGATATGAAACTCTGATCAAAGAGTTCAAATTTCAAATTCAAAATTTGAAATTCAAAATTTTGACCCCGGTACTCAAAATGTGTGGAACTCATGATTAGAGAATCCTAATTCTCAATCATAGAGTCTCAGATAGATAAGACTCATAATCAGCCATCAGATCAAAAAGGAACCTCTAATGTGTGTGACCCCGCAGGTTCGAACCTAAACTGGTAGCACAGGAACCAATTCCTGTACTAATCGAAGTGACCATCTAGCAATGGTACCCGACGATCGGATAGATCGAATAATCGCAATCGCAACATTCAGAACCTACGTGAATATGGTTACCGTATAATTCATCCCTTTTGACCCCTGTGTTTAGGATGACTCAGGGTTAAACTGTCAATCCTGATGATATCATCCGAATCGTGCTCAACTCAATTAGTCCTGTGACTCCTCACTAAGACTACCCTGGCCAAGATTTTGCTAAATTGAAACACGACTGTACACAGCTCCTAAACTGGAGTGGTCAATCCCATCTTGACACATGCACCGACAAGTCAAGTACTTGACTACACCCAGCAACCTTCCGTCACTGAATTAAAATTCAGGTAGTCCAGTACCTAAGTGCAGTGAGTTGCTTGCAAGTCACCATGGCGGTCTCAGGTCGGAGGGACATTTATACCCATATCCCATCGGAGCAAATCTTGACAGCAGAAATAGCTCCGGAGTTGGTCACGTTCAGTGCAGATGTACCATACATCTCACCTGTATGCCATACCAGTGTCTCCACACTCTTTGGTTATGAGGACAACCAACCCATATGGCACACAATGACCTATGCTCGATAAACGTTGTCGTCTTTGGTAACAACGTATCATTTGGTCGCGAACATGTTTAAGGACTAAGCGACAAATCCTCCTTTGTCGAGTCTAAATAGTCCTAAGGACTTCACCACAACACAGGAGTTCATTAGAAGATGAAACATTTGTGATGAAAAAATATCAAAATAACTTTTATTTATTTATAATTCATGTACTAATACAAAAAAGAGCACAACCATCAACAGGCTGACGATTGGCTTTGGGACACTATTCCCAACACTACTTTCTTTTGCTAGGATCGATAGATCCCATCTTGATACACCTTACTCCTATAGTGGACCAACTGTCGTCAACATCTACTACAAAAGCTCATTAAGTTTCATGTTGATGTGTCAGTCAAACTCCAGTAATCTCACTATGAGTAGTAGTGCCATCTCAGATCAAAGGATCAGTCATACAACTACAGCATTAAGAAAGTCACTAACGAGTGAGCAGATATCCATATGACTTCTCGTATTAGTCACGCTCAGTGCTAGTTATTCTCTAACAACCACCTATACTCTCGCTCCAGTGTCACTACACTGCAGACTCGAGACCTATCTGTCTGAAGAAAGTGATCCGTACACTGATCTATCTGGATCAATCACCATATCCATAATGATCCTATGATCAAGAGCAATTTAAGAATCAACCATCAATGACACATATCTCAAATTTTCAATTTTTTGAGAATATGTATTATCATTTTATTAATCCCTTGAATGATTCATAGACACATAAACATGAATGGTAACATAAATACCCAATAAGTATAAAACTATATCCCAGAGATATGATATGCATCAGCCAAAATTGGCTTCTAGGACATACATCCAACAGGGATCTCCATTGAACTTCACTTGGTCAATTTGAAAGATTGAGTCTTGAATAAGATTATCTGGTGGTTTGGTTTAGCCCATGTCAATTACATCGATCATATGATGACTAATTAGATGAGACCTAAACCTAAATCTTTCCATAAATATTAAGTCTTCTACCATTGTAGGTGTACGGATGTGGTACTGGTGTTGATTATTCTTGGCTGGTCACAGTGATTTAATTACATCAAGAACACACAACCACTCTATTAGCAAAGAGTTGCTCCAAGATAAGAATGGGGTTGGGCCCAATAACTGTTAGGTGAGGGACTCAATGATGACTTTGTACTTGCTTATGAATGGTGGGTCGAATTTAACTAAGAAGTATGGTCAATAACTGTTAGGTGAGCGCACATAACTTAGAGACCAAATCACTACAATATGCTTAGAAAAGTATCTGGGCAAAGAGTTATCCACGTATCGGTGTGCATGTTACCAATAACTGTTAGGTAAGGTACATGGCATCGGTGGAACTATAATACCCTTTAGAAACTTAGTTGTCGTTTTAGGATTTTCGCTTCCCACCCAAAGAGTGGAGGGATCTGAAAAAATAGTAGGTGTCATTGTTTGCTTCTTAAAGCTCCTAGAGCATATATAAATTTAAGATATAAAAGTCTAACTTAAATCTCTACTCTCACAGTTAAACAATGTCAGCTTCAAATCCTTTAGCCTACATCTTTGAATCCAACCGTTTGATTGAAATTAATTTTAAAGACTGACTTAGAAACCTCAGAATTATCCTAACTTCTAAAAAATTAGACCATGTACTTGATAGGAACCCCTAGTGTTATCAAACCATCCTACTACTGAGCAAAGAATAGCATATGAAAGATGGATGGATGAAGATAGTCAGATTAAGTGCTATGTGCTGGCTTTCATGTCAAACGAGTTATAGAGCCAGTATGAGCATATGTCCACTGCTAGGGCTATGATCACTCATCTACAAGAGTTATATGATAAGCAGAGCTGTACAGCATACTTTAAAGTATCCAGGAGACTCTTCCATCTGACGATGCATGAAGAGCAGAAAGTCTATGAGCACTATATGACAGTGATCAAGAATATTGAGGAGCTTGAGAAGCTTAGGCTTGATATGCAAAAGAAACTGCTGATGGATTTGATCATTCAATCCTTACGAGTTCATATAGTCATTTATTATAAATTCTCATATGAACAAACTAGGTTGCATTATATCCAAACTGGTCAACATGTTGGTCACTGTTGAGAAAACTTTGAAGAGTTTAAGGGGCATTGTTCTTACTGTGGAGTGGACTTCTTTATCCAAGAGAAAGTCTAATTGAAAGAAAAAGAATAAATCCGTAAAGAAGCAGAAGAAATAGAGCAAACCAAAGAAGGATGTTTCAAAGAAGGCTAAAACAAAAAGAAAGTGTTTCCACTATGATGCCGAAGGCTATTGGAGAAGAAATTATCCACTCTATCTGGAGAGCCTAAAGATCAAAAAGGATGATAAATCTTCAGAAGATATGCTCGTAATTGAATCTAACCTTACATTTTTTTTACTTCTAATTAGATATTGGACTCTAGTTCGAGTGCTCATATATGTACTTCAATATATGGTCTAAGAGAAAGTAGAAGATTGAGAAAATGTGACATGATCTTTTAGATCGATAATAGAATAAAAATTACTACAAAAGTCATTGGCACTTATCCTCTTCGATTACCTTCAGAATTTAGATTAGATTTTAAAGACTGTTATTTTATTCCTGTAGCTAGTCAGAATTTGATTTTCATATCTGTGCTAACATAGGATGGTTTTGATTTTAATTTCAATAAAGATTTTTATTTTATTTATTTATAAAATAAATTGATTATATGTGGTCTTTTAATTGACAGTTTTTATCACTTACATATTGATACGAATGTGAATTTAAATGAGCAAGTAGTGAGTACCGTAGGTTAAAAGAGATCTAAAAATAAAATTAACCAAAAGTACTTGTGATATCATAGACTAGGCCTATTGGAGAGGACAGGATAAACAAACCAAAAAAAGATGGGATCCTTGGCTCTTTTGATTCAGAGTCATATCCGACTTGTGAATCTTACTTTCAAAGAAAAATAATCAAGTTATCCTTTGTAGGATATAGAAAAAGAGCCATCGAGTTATTTGCTCTAGTACATACTGATGTGTGTGGGCATTTGATATGCAGACTAGAGATGGTTATAGCTACTTCATCACCTTTATCGATGATTTGTCATGATACAGATATGTGTATCTAATGAAACATAAGTCTGAAGTTTTTAAAAAATTCAAAAAATTTAAGAATAAAGAAGAAAAATAAAAAAAAAATCTATTAAGGTTTTTCAATCTGATCGAGGAGGTAAATATCTTAGTTAAAAATTTTTGAGATATCTTAAGGACAATGGTATAGTCTCTTAATAGACTCCTGCTGGAACACCTCAGCTTTATGGGATATTTGAAAGAAAAAATAAGATCCTATTAGATATGGTCAGATCTATGATGAGCTTCACTGATTTATTCTTATATCTTTGGAGATATATCTTATAAACTATAATTTATTTATTGAATAGAGTTCCATCAAAATTCATTCCTATCACATCATATGAGATATGGCACAGTAAGAAATCGAGTCTAGGTTATCTTAAGACTTGAAGATGTTCGGCCTATATCAAGAGACAGGTGGCTGATAAATTAGAGGATAGATCTATAATAGCTTTTTTATTAGATATCCAAAAGAATCAATGGGATACTACTACTTTCATAAGATCATAATGTGATTGTGAGTTTGAATGCTATATTCTTAGAAAAATAGTTTATCTAGAATGGTGGCAGTGGGAGGTAAGTTGAGCTTGAAGAGAAGATCTCTATAAAGTAAAAAGCTATGGATCCTCAAGAACCCATTATTCATGATCTAGTAGTTGATGTTCCTCCACCATCTCGTCGATCTAGTAGAGTCTCCCATCCTCCTAAAAGATACATGGGTTTGCTTACGAAGGAAGTAAAAAAAATATTTCTTATGGGAGATAAAGGTCATGGTGAAGATCCTAATACCTTTGATGAGGTGATGTCTAACATCGATTCTAAGAAATGATTAGATGTAATGAAGTCAGAAATTAACTCAATACACTTGACCAAGTATGGATCTTAATGGATCCTCCCGAGGGTATATAAACCCATTGAGTGAAATAGATCTACAAAAAAAAAATAGATGCAGATGGTAAGGTGGAGACCTATAAAATTAGACTCGTGACAAAAGGTTATAGTTAACGTAAAGGCATTAATTATCAGAAAATCTTTTCGTCCATAGTCATATTGAAATCCATCCATACTCTGCTTAATGTTGCAGCTTATTATGATTATGAAATCTGATAGATGGATGTGAAAATTGCCTTCCTGCATAGATATCTTGAGGAAGATATCTATATAGAGGAGCATTTAGGTTTCACATCCAGTGATAATGATCATCGAGTCTCCAAGCTATAAAGGTCCATATGCGGATTAAAGAAAGCTTCTTGGAGTTGAAATCTTTATTTTGATAATGCGATCAAATCATTTGGTTTCATTAAGAATAAAGAGAATCTTATATATACAAAAGGATCAGTAGGAGTGTAATAACATTCTTTATATTGTATGTGGATGATATTCTTCTCATAGGGAATGATATTTCCATACTGACCTCAGTTAAAAGATGGTTGTCCAAAGAATTCTTCATGAAAGATCTAGAGGAAGCATCCTACATTCTTGAAATTAAGATTTATAGAGATAGATCCAAATGGATGCTTGTCTTTTCACAAAAAAATACAAAGAGAAGATACTGAAAGACAGAAAATCCTGAAAGGAAACCTCTATCTTTTGGGCATAGGAGGATGCCATGCTATGTACTCAATCTGATATAGCCATTGTTGTGAATGTCATGAGCAGATATCAGTCAAATCCGTGCTGGGAGTGCTGGATTGCGGTAAAAATATTCTTAAGTATTTGAGAAGAACTAAGGAGTTATTCCTGATCTTTGGAGAAAAGTCATAGCTAAGAGTGAGAGGTTACACAGATGCTGATGATAGATATCTACATCAGAGTGTATTCTTATGCAATGCTGGTTCGGTTTATTGAAAAGATGCCAAACAATCGATCAATCGAAGTTGAGTACGCTATAGATGTGTAGGATAAAATATAGTTTTAATGTTAGTTGCATAACTAGATGTCATACCATGAGATATTATGACAATATACTATAAAGATAACAGCACCATAGTCCTTACTAAGAAGCCAAGATCTCATCAGAAATTCAAGCACATAGAGCAGCGGTAAATGAGACTACTTCGAAAAAAATATGTTGAGGTATGAAAAATAGACTCTGCGGACAACATGACAGACCCGCTGACAAAATGATTAAGCCAACCAAAGATGGAAGTCCACCTTGAGAAGATGAGACTTAGATTAGTAGCCAATTGACTTTAGTCCAAGTGGGGATTGTTAGATATATGTCGTAGAAGTTAATACGGTTGACACATTATAATAAATCTAGAACATAATTTTATACTTAAAATGTTGATTTAATCAATGAAAGAATAAGTTTAATTTTCATTCAAGAGTGATGTGTCCTTGAATCGTCCACAGAATTAATATTTTGATGCATATTCTTAAAATATTGAGAAGTAGAGGCATGTATATAATTTCTAAATGCTCTCGATCATAGTATCATCATGAGGATGGTGATCGATTCGAATAGACCGACACATAGATTATTTCTTTCAGGATAGATGAGTCTCTGATCTACAGTATAGAGATACTGAGTGATGAGTGTGGGTAGTTGTTAGAGAACAACTAGTACTGAGCGTGACCATATGAGAAATCACTTGAATTTTTACTCGATCATCAGTGATCATCTCGATGCTGTAGTTGTGTAAATAATTCTTTAATCTGTGATGGTATAATTACTCATAATGTGGCTATTGGAGTTTGACTGATACATAAACATGATCTCGATGAGTCTTTGTAGTAAATATTGGTGACAGTTGGTTTACTGTAGGAGTAGGTTATACATCTAGATGGAATCTATCGACCTTGATAGAGAGGAATAGTCCTATGAAATTTGAGAGGCTTAGTCCGAGAGTCTATGACCATAGCAGTGTGATTGATGAAATTTTTTTTTTTATGAGGATCACAATTGGATTTGAGCTAATCGAATCTATCATATGACTGATGATGAGGTTTGATGATTTATCCACGACCTACCATCTAGTCGGGACTAACGATAGAGGAACTGAATCACATGTGAACTATAATTTGAGATTTTTTTAGTTCTACTAGGTTGCTGTTATATATTGATAGATATCACTTATGGATTGTGAGAGCTCACTAGGATTACTTATGATCGACAATTCTTGATGAGTTAGAGTAGAATCATTTCGATCTATTAAAAAAAGTTTCAATGATACTATGATAGAGATTATTGTATATCTCACTATCAAATAGAATTGAACCTATGGGATCAAATAATAAAGGGATAAGATCTGGAATAAGTAATTGGACTTATGAAGTCTCAATTAGGTTTAGAAAAATCCTATTAGATTAGGATAACCTTGTTAGCATATGGTTGAACCCAATTTTCTCTTTATACTTGAATTACTTATTTAATAAAATTAATTTGAGTTAATTATCTATCAATAATCTAAATGAATTAGATTCATTGGGCTTCAATTGTTAGGTGTCTAGGATTTTGGATCATAAGCATTAAAGGTTCAAACCCTTAATCAAATTCTTTAATTGTTTGCATTGGGGCGTCACTTGATTTGATTAAGTTGGATGTGCCCACATGATAAAGGACGTGTGGGACCAACATGGGGAGGCCCTTAAGCCGCATGTGGCATGTGAAAAAGTGGATGAAAAGGCTCCAATAGTTAGCACCTCATGGATCTTCTAAAGGGGGTCAAATATCTAAAGCTATAAGGATTTCTAATGCAAATAGGACATATATTAAGGGGTTATTTGATTTTGAATATGATTTAAACCTTTTGCCTATTTAAAGGGGCCTTCTCCAAGGCTCTAATTATCAAATTTTCAGTAGCCCCATGCTTCTCACAAAGTCCCCATGCCTCTCCCTCTCTTCTCCCTTCTAGTTCCAATGCCCTAGGTGTTGGGCGTCGTCCATCTCCATGCCCAAAAGGAGTTTGGGCATCCTCCTTGCTCGTTGGTTACCAGACCTTAGTTGCTTCATAATAAGAAAAAAGAGAGTAAGAAAAGAAAATAAGAAAAAAATCAAAGAAAGGATCAAAGAGTTGATCGTGATCCAGGTTTCGTTCAGATTCGCAGGGTGATTGTTCTTGGAGAAGAAAGATCAACACCAAAAAGGGCTATTCCAGGCTGATCTTGAGTGGATACCCATAGAGACCGGATATTTGTATAGTTAAAAAAGAATCTACTCTCTTTCAGATCTAGATTCGAAGAAATAAATTATGAAACAGATATATGATTCGATCAGCATGTATTCAATTTCAGCATAAAATTCGTCATGTATTCAATTTCAACATATGAAGTAGATCTTTGTATTCTATATTTTATGTATGTATGATTTAGATTAAAAAATATTTTAATCTTTTATTCTATTATATTATTTAGAAAAAAAAATTTAAAACACACATACATGCCCCTAAATGAAATTCCAATAGGATAGCCTGCAAGGAACACTTTGGAACTTCTCACAACCTACCACATGGCAAATTGCGATGGGCCCAAGGGCATTCCCCTAGGATTAACTCCCTCAGGAGCGACACAAAGTGACACAAGGCATTTAATTATCTCTGAGTAATTGAATGGCAACCGTTAACTCTTAGCCTTTTAAGGCTAAAATAATAATCTACCTCGAGTCACCCATCCTTCATAAATGCTTCAGGATTCGCAAAGCGCCAAATCTCTTCGAAGTAATTAAAGCATGATGCACGAAGCAACCTGTCAAATCAGGAGCAAGTTCCATGAAATGACATGATGATTTGTTTAGAGGCCTAACACTATCGATTCACTAACTCAGACGAGCTCTGAGACTGCTTTCTTCATTCGAAGTGATCACTACGAACTTGAAAGTAGGAGGCAAGTGTTATGAGTCATACCATCTAAAGATATCCTCGTGACTTATCTACAGAAATCCCAAATTGGCATAAATACCAAGGTGACCCATGACAACGTGCACCATCAAAGCTGTCGTGGACCACCATGATGAAGTGACCTCATCGACTTCCGTCTGACCGCCAGATCGGGTACCACTGACCTTCGGATCGACATCTCATAGATGACAAGAATGAAATCCACCGACCAGTGCTAATTTGGACTCCCACCAACCTATGGGTCAAAATTTTGCCAACTATAGGGAACAAGGTCCCATGATCTGCCTTGAGGTAGATACGATTGGGACGGCACTTCGACTATGGGCCGACCTCAGCCAACCGATCTGTTGGGCCATATAAGCAAGCAGTTGGATCTCCCAACAAACTCTCTGAATATGGCCACATCGGCAGTCTATGACTAACAACCTAGTTAGTAGATGGATCTCCTATCCTAATAACCTACGGATCTAGACGTAACAAACTCTGGTATCTCCTCTATATAAAGATAATAAGGAGAGCCGAACAAAGTAACAAAATCTAAATGCCTCACTAAATTGGCATTTTTTCTTTTTCAAGTGTGCTCAAAGCTCTAACTGACTTAAATATCAGAAGATCTTTTATCGGAACACTCTCTTCCGATGTAAATGGACTTCTTTTACAGATCTCTCACACGATCTCGATTTACGCACCTCCACCGCCACATCAACTCATCCCAAAGCCATAACGCAACAATGCTAATTATAATATTTAATAAGATATATACACAAAAAATCTTTAATTTTATGTAATTTTGTGATCCTCAGCTTTACAACAAAAAAATTTAAACTTTTAACTCCAATCTCCCGACCGTCTGATGCACACCAAGCTTAAGTTTTTATATGATCAAACTATATACTGAATCAAAAATAGATAATTATAATAATACGTAAAATCTGAGGATCGATCTACTACTATTTTAATAATATATATATATATATATATATATATTATATATATATATATATATATATATATATATAAAACAATACTCTGTGAAGGAGTATTGGAGTGTTGCCAATCAACTTCTCAAATAAATTTTGTTATACCATCTGAAAAAAATATCTCTTCACATTAAATTATGTTATTAATGTATGATATTATTATATTTTTATAATTAAAATCTACTTATATAAATAATTAAAAATATATAATGATCATAAAAATTTAAATAAATATTATTTTATTATTTATATATAATTTTTTTAATCCGATCATATATAAAAAAAAATTATTTTTGTATTTTCTTACATCCAATTCTATGCATCGTGGATCTTTGACTAATAAAATACTAAAATCATAATCTCGATAAATATTAGATTTTTATAAAGACATTTTTTATGATATATTAAATAAATAAATTTATTAACCCCTGTGCGAGCCACGCCTTCCACCCCTACCGTGGTTAGTGCGGAGGCCGAAAGGCATGAACTCGAATCACGGAAGCGTGACCCACCCTCACGAAAGCCCATGACTCCCCCACGCGATCGATCCATGCCGTCCGCACGTGCTGAACGTGTCCCAGGCCGGGCCGTCCGATCCCCACCCTCCCTCCCTCGCCCCAGGCGTGCTAAACATAAACGCCAACACGCGGCCGCACACGAGCGAAACCCTAGCGCATCCCAAACCCCACACACGACCCGGCCGGACCGCTGCCGGAGGAACCCACCGGCGCCACCTCCGGCCAGCAGTTACTCAGATCCGGCCTCCCTCTCGCCGGCCGCCCGGATCGCCGGAGGAGACCGGAGCGCCGCCTCGAATCGCCGCCGGAGGTACCAATTCCGTTGGAGAGGAGGTGCCTTTCGAGGAAAGGAGCGAGATCTCAACTAGTACCCTTTGTTCTCTATTTAAAATTTTAATTTTTAGTCTTCGGCATCGATCTAGGCAAAGGGAATTGAAGCTTTTTGATCTGAATTGTATCTGGAAAGGCCAGACGCACCTAGAAATGGAAAAGGCGTGGGAGCAAGAGTTGGGCTTGTAGCACCGGAGAAAAGAGGTCACGCGAGGGGTATGGCTCAGGAAATGGAGAAGCTTGGAGGGACCAGCGAGGAGGAGGACGATGAGGAGATGGAAATGGAGGTGAAGGAGGAGGAGGACGAGGAGGAGGAGGAGGAGGAGAGGGGGAGCGGCAGCCGCGAAGCGGCGGTGATGGGGATGGTGGCGCAGCCGGCGGGGGAGGACATGGGAGGCCGGTACTTCCAGCAACCAGGGAGGATCGATGGCGGAGGGGGGGAGGGGCTGATGCAGGGGGTGGTGATGAGGCGGCCACGGGCAAAGGAGGAGAAGGAGCGGACGAAGATGAGGGAGCGGCACCGGCGGGCGATCACGGCGAGGATCCTGTCAGGACTCCGGCGGCACGGGAACTACAACCTCCGGGCGCGGGCAGACATCAACGAGGTCATCTCCGCCCTCGCCAGGGAGGCCGGTTGGGCGGTGCTCCCTGACGGCACTACCTTCCCCTCCCGCTCCGCCTCCTCTTCTCCCCAGGTTTCCCTCCCTCCCCTCGGTTCTCCCTCCATTCCTTCGGTCGTGTCGGTTTTCTCTCGGTATTTTATTTTTGTTTCATTAATTTTTCTGGGCCAATGCAAAAAATTGGTGAGTGGAAGGTAACAGAAAACACGTATCAAGGACCTCTTCCCGTTGGAGTCGCTTAGAAACTCTTCCGAAATTATTGTCTCGATTCCCGTTCCGTTCCGTTCCGTTCCGTTCCGTTCCGTTGACCCCTTCCTAGACGTCCAATAGGTAGAACGGGAAACTAATTACTTAACGTGTATTTTAGCTACTCCTGTAGCCTGTAGGTCCTCATTTCGCGATTTCCTGATAACGACTCTCTCCGATTTTTTTTATTTTTTTTGTCATTGGGCGCGACCAAATTCTCTGTTGTCTCTGTGACTTGAGCTAGCTGGGCTAACGAGAGGCCCAAATGGGCTTCTTCGTCTCCACGCGTGTTTTCCAGGGCCCACCGGCGACATCCTCCGTGGCGCCAGCTCAGATCCAGCCGCTTCGTGGGGTCTCCCCCGGAGGGCTCCGCTCCGCGGAGTTCCGCCCCCTGAAGGGAGTATTCACGCCCACCGCCGCTTCCGCTTCCGCTTCCTACGATGGCCGGTGCCGGACGTCAGTCATGATGGGAGGCCACAGGGAGAGGATGGTCGACAGCTTGCCCCTTGCTGCCAGCTGCACCGATGGAGTTCACGGCAAGCAGGTGTATAAACTCTCACACCCATTTCTACTCGATTTGAGCCATCTGATCATGCCTATCCATCTTTATTCAATAGATTTTGGTGTTTTTGTGGCTTGCAATATTCAATGTCATATTGGATCAAGGTCTGCTTATAGCGATGGTAAAATGCGATACCATAGTACTTAATCTAATGCTAGAAATTTACAAATTATTATTGTTGCCTTGCCTGTTTTAGCTGATTTAATAACTTTTCATGGCAGCAAAATTACAAGCGTTATTTTCTCTTTTTAGTATTTTTAACATACATATAATTGCTCGAATGTGACTGATACTTATATTTAGAAATCACAGATACTAGTAAGGATGTTGACACAAGATGCTGATTACTTAATACTTCTGTCAATGGTCATAATTGATTAATAGTGGTAGACGCCTGTAACACTGATATGCATGACAATGTCAAACTAAAGTCTGATGCTAAATAGTTTGAATTTATTCCTTTTGACCTTCTAGAGTTGGTGCCGTATCATTACCCCATTATTTTTACTCATAACTGTTGATATTGTACATTTAGTGCATTTCAGTTTTCTTAACAATGTCTGGGTTTAATTCCATGACCTCCAAATCAGAAGTAGTTATGTCAAAAGAATCATTAAGTTGTAGGTCTGAAAGGAACAGATGTAATGACTTGTGGCATTGGGTCACTTTTTGTCTTTTATTAGTGCTGATTTGAATTTTGATACTGTTACAGTGTGGCCTTTTATTACATATTATTAACAGTACTACAATTACTATCAGTAAACAAATATCTTTAATAACATTGTCTATACTATTCTTTCATGCTGCTGCAAAATATTCTTAACTCTTCCATTGGTAACTTAATTTCCACAGCTTATACAAATGCTACATCATACATGAGTTCTACTTCTAGCATAGAAATAGAAAAAGAAAAAATGCATTTACTATTCTATACTGTAATTCCAAGTAATGAAAATGCCTGCTGCCCTGCATGGATAGGTTGGGATTTTGGTCTAATCGATAACCATTAACCAATACCTAGATGGATCACACTAAAGTCTTGAGTTTACACACTTTCTGGCAAAGTTAGGAAACACAGTAATTCTATGGGAAAAAAAGGATTGGGCATATGTATCTAGAGCCTATGGTTCTGCATGGGCCTTCAAGAAACTAGGTGCTGCTTGGTTTCTTGGCATCAAACCTACACTTCGACTATGATCATGGCAAACATGCAGTATACAATATCAGGCCTTTCAATTTCATATATCGTGGTCTTCCTCCTGCATTGGGATTATGGTGCTGAGCATAATACCGTTTTCATTTTATGAGGTTTTGCTATTTTTCTTATGATAACTGCTTCAGTTACCTGAACAGTTCTTTACCTCAACAGTCTGTTGCTTTGTATTTTTGGCTTCAGTTTTGCTGCAGCTGACATCATTGGTTGATTACATTGTTTGGTACTTGGATTTCAGGTGGCTGATATACTTCCAACTCATAGAATGCCAGAGCATGATTTTGCTGGCACCCCCTATGTTCCAGTATATGTGATGCTCCCTGTGAGTTGTTTTAATAAAGCTTTTATAGAGTGACTTTTACGATTTTATGTTGCAGATTCCATCATTCTTTTTTGCTACCTTCTGACATCAGGATTAAGATTCTACTTATTAATCTTTTATTGTCAGGATTAGATTTAAATATTGGAAAATAAATATTTATTCATAAAATATTTGCACTCTGATTTTTTGTGATGGTAGCTTGGTGTCATCAACATGAAGTGTGAGTTGGCTGACCCAGAGAGTCTAATAAAGCAGTTGAGAATATTAAGATCTGTCAATGTTGATGGTGTCATGGTTGATTGCTGGTGGGGAATAGTGGAAGCACATGCACCACAAGAATACAATTGGAATGGTTACAAGAGGCTTTTTCAGATTGTACGAGAACTGAAGCTCAAACTGCAGGTGAGAGTCCTACACATGCACTGCAATGCCGGGTCTAATGATCTTTCATGCAGGAACATGTGAATCCCTTTGCTGAGTACTTATTGTCAGTGTGTTGCGGAGGTGCCAGATATATTATCTAGGGCTTCTTATCTCCTTTGCCTGCATATTGGTTGGTTGTACCTCATCTTTGACAACTAAATTAACATCTACCCCAAAAGCTAAGCGGTGCTAAAACTCTAATATCGATCCTAATGCAGAATATTGTAGTTATAATCATGTTTCAGTGCATGCAATACTTCTGTGGGAGTCTCTATTAACCAAATAGTTACTATATATGCTACTGGGCAGTGGGCAAATTGCATCCTCAATCGGGTCGATAGGATCGACAGTGAACTAGTATATGCATGGCTTAGATTAGACAAAATTTGAAGCCTTTGGTTCTTGTGATTTCCCCCATTTCCTGAAGGAAAGAGAAGTAGTCTTTTGGAGTTACATGTAAAGCACAATCTCTAAGAACCATTAATTTTTATTTTCCCTTTTTTTGCTAGTAGCAATGCAAATTGCTTTCTGTTTTCTGGTTGGATTCTTATTTCAGTTATACCTATGTATCTGGAAGTTCTGATAAATTGCTGGTGTATCCATGCTTGCAATTGTAAGGTGGTCATGTCATTTCATGAATGTGGAGGCAATATTGGTGATGATGTATGTATTCCTTTGCCACATTGGGTAGCAGAAATTGGTAGAAGCAATCCGGAGATATTTTTCACAGATAGAGAGGGAAGACGAAATCCTGAATGCCTTTCATGGGGGATCGACAAGGAAAGAGTATTAAGAGGCCGAACAGCACTTGAGGTATAGCTGCTTGTTTTTTCTTGATTCATGAAAGAACAAGTGTCGGGTAACCTTATTCTGGTGATTGAAATTTATGTATGTAATGACAATTTATAAAGCCTGTTATTCGGATATACTTGGTATGCTATACCTGTTCTCGGAATGCCTTATTGAGAAGAAGTTTTTTTTTTTTTTTGGTTTGGTGATTGAAATTTATGTATGTAATGACAATTTATAAAGCCTGTTATTCAGATATACTTGGTATGCTATACCTGTTCTTCGAATGCCTTACTGAGATGGAGTTCTTTTTTTGTTTGTTTTAGTGTGGATGCCAGTCAAAAATCTACCAGCTACTATAAATTGAAAATCCAGTGTAACAAAGGCATATGCATGACAACATAGTGTAAGGAAGAAAAGTTTTTCTCATGGATTTATAATAATGTTATTGAAGAAATTCTAATCTTAGTTTGTCTTAGTGGATTTGAAGGCCTTAAATACAGTGCTCTTTCCAAAAAAGTCCAATGAAAATATTTTAAGATCTGATTTGTTTTTCATGAAACTTGTTCGGAAAGCAGCTCCAACTGATGAACTTTCTGATTGCCTGTACAGCTGATTTTGTCTTCTACTAGCAAACCAGGGTCATGAAATTCATGTTAAGAATAATTGGATGTGCAAATTAAGTAACAAAATAGAATTTAAAACTTATGCTATATTGCTTTGTTCCATTCTCTCTTGATATGTTTTGGCTTTGTTTCAGTTGGCCTCATTATGGATTCCTTTTATGCTTGTGGTTTTGGTGAAACATTTTTTTTTTCATGGTTTGTAATCCAAGCTATACTGGAAACAAATACTCACAGAACATACTTGTATATGTATTTCTCTTATGGCTGAAAGGAGGGTATCCTGGGAAGGAAAACTGAGAAGGAATTGTTTTGAAATATTTAGAGATAGTGATAATTGAGTTGTGGGAAGCTTTTCTGCATGCGTAATTTCTCATTTTTATATGAAAAATGTATTTTTAAGTTGTTTTAGGTAAATTTATTACCCTTGCCTTATGTTTACACGGATTTATTATAGGTCTACTTTGACTACATGAGAAGCTTTCGAGTAGAGTTTGATGAATTTTTTGAAGATGGTATTATCTCTGAGATTGAAGTTGGATTAGGTCCGTGTGGGGAGCTACGTTATCCATCATACCCAGTAAAGCATGGTTGGAGATATCCTGGCATCGGAGAATTCCAGGTAATCAGGTTTTCACCTGTCTCTTACATATCTCACAAATGATTGCAATTCTAGAAAGTTGAGTATTCTGTGATGCAGCTATGCAAAACACTAGTACTTTCAATATAGAAGGCATGTGATTCATTTGATGTACTTGAATTGTCTTCTTTATGGTCGCATAACATTGATGCATTGGTTTATAGCTGGGATGAGTTGATTGCAGTCAAAATCCAGACCAATCCCTTAGTAAGCATTATAAGCAGTTGATTGGAAGGACTATGGTGGTTGCTATCATTGTGCCATTATAGGCAAAATATATACCTTCCTGTCTTCTTCGAGCAGAAGATGAAAATGACAGGTCACTCGTGTGATATTCTGGACCCAAGTAACTGTTGTATGATAGAATTTGTATATATCCTAATGTGCCAGGGTAGAATATGCATCCACAATTGAAGTTCAGATTCTATTGTCAGACTGATATCTGTGCTTTGCAACAGCGATTTTGTAGGCAAAATCTAATTCGACATTGTTTGCCTCCTTAGCACATAGGCATTTTTTCGTGTATTTACTAGTCACTTATTTTATCTTCTGTTATATATTTTTCAACATGGCCACTGATAGAATTATAAATTTGTAGTGTTATGATCAGTATCTCATGAAGAGTCTGAGAAAGGCAGCAGAAGCAAGGGGGCACTCTTTTTGGGCAAGGGGGCCGGATAATGCAGGCTTTTATAATTCACAACCACATGAAACTGGATTCTTTTGTGATGGAGGAGATTATGATAGCTATTATGGTCGATTCTTCCTTAATTGGTATTCTCAGGTCTTGGTTGATCATGCTGATCGTGTGCTATCCCTGGCCAAATTAGCTTTTGAGGGCACATGCATTGCTGCCAAGGTAAGGGTGAATTCTGTTTTCTTTCTTCCATATATTGATTATGTTTTTCCTAATATTTCGTTAAGATTAACAGTTTTATTCAAGAGCCCTCACTTTCTCCTGAATGGAATTCAACACATTATTGACATCTGACATTGACATAATATTTAAAACTTGAAATAATATACAATTTTACTGCTGAGTTGCAGAGGCTTCCTGCTTTCAATTTTATAATTTTCAGTTTGGACTCTAAATAATTTTGTTGTACTTAGATGCATTTGGTATATTTTGAATTTTAAGTTTTTATGCTAGATCAGTCCATTGCTTGGGTACATTTCTTCTTTTGGATAGTCATCTCATGTTTCTCACCTCCTAACTAACAAATACCTCTGATATTCAAATTGTATGTGATCTCTGCAGAATTTTGTTAACCTCTCACTCCTCACAATGCTTTGGAGTTACTAATTCTATAAAATTTCTAAATGTTTTAGTTTGATCTTTGGCTGAATTTTGAGCTTTTCTACTCATCATATGAATCAAATTTTGCAATATTGCTGTTGTTTAGCATTACTTTTGCAGCTTTTAAGATGAAACCAGGAAGATGTTGTATAATCCCAATCCCTTAGCATCTGCTATATTCTTGTTGGAACAGATATCAGGTGTCCATTGGTGGTACAAAACAGCCAGCCATGCGGCTGAACTGACTGCCGGGTTTTACAACCCTTGCAATCGTGATGGCTATGCTTCAATTGCATCGATGTTGAAGAGGCATGGTGCTGCTTTAAACTTTACATGTGCTGAGTTGCGGACTTTGGATCAACATAAGGAATTCCCAGAGGCATTAGCAGATCCAGAGGGTTTGGTCTGGCAGGTATCTGTAGTAAAAACTAACTTGGAGGATTATTCTTGTCATGCTAATGGGTTATGTAAGCTTTGGTTGGACAAAAACTTGAAAAGAAGCAAATCCAGTATAGAAGACTTATGATTCTGAATCTTTAGTTCGAATATTGAAATTTTTGGTTTCTTTTGAAGTAACCCTAATATTTGAGAGTTATTTTATATTTAACTGATTCAACATGAACATCTACATTTATCTCTTCAGTTAGTAAACACAGTTCTGTATGACTCAGGAATGATTGTTCCTGCTATGGGTTATTTCTATGTGCATGTGATTGTCATGGAGTACAGCTAGAATAATGATGCTAAAAAAAAATTACTGTTGCGTGATATCATGTAATTCTTTATAAATAATAATTTGTTCCCAATATTGGAGAACCTTTGCTGTTTTAAGGGTGTCACTCTTCTTTCTCTGAATATCTTTGTGGTGGAAAAGAAGGGAAAGAGGGGCCTTCAACAGGGTGTTAAATTGTTGATTGTGCAAAGATTATGTGTTGTTTTGTTTATTGCTAGAGCAAAAGCAAGATTCTTTAGTAATCATCCGTGTTATAGATGTGGTGCCTGCTGTATAAAAATAAATGGTTGCAAACTAGTGATTGAAGCATAATCTGTTCCCATCATCAGGTGTTGAATGCTGCTTGGGATGTTTGTATACCAGTGGCTAGCGAAAATGCTCTTCCCTGCCATGATAGAGCCGGATACAACAAAATTCTGGAGAATTCCAAGCCAATGAATGATCCAGATGGAAGACACTTATCCGCATTTACTTACCTCAGGCTAAGTCCAGATCTCATGGAGAGTCACAACTTCCTAGAATTTGAGCGCTTTGTCAAAAGAATGCATGGTAAATATTGAGCCCTTATATACTTGTGTTACTTGTTGAAGAATTATATGTCTGCTTTAGTTACCTTCAATTATTAATTCTATTAATAACTAAGAGCTATATAATAGTAGTTACGGAACTGTATTTATGCAATTCTATTTGTATATCCATGGGTTGTTTTCTTTAAAAATTCAAAAAAAAAAACTGAATCTATTGTTTTAGTTTCAGAAAATGCTCCTATTATTTAGGAAGTTTATTGCTTTCTGGTCCATCAACAATTTCTTTTGTTGCATGAGGACATTGGCTTTAGAAAGCTGAATGATCTTCCCATACATTAGCTTCCCAGTTAGATGATATTCATAGTTGAGATGGTGGGCCTTATATACTTGTCAAATGCTCGAAAATTTATGCTAGAGAAAATTTTATTCTTTCCTGATAATATTGACTGTTGTGGATTTGGATGCTGCACTCGAAACTGATTTTGTAGGATCGTCTTAGTGATATTAAATCATGAAACAAGGTATTTAGCCATGTGATTCTCAGTTATGTCAATGTGTTTTGGTGATGTCATTGGGACTGTAATGATAAAAATGCAGTAATAAATAAATGCAAGAAAATAAGGTGTTGGAGCCATTTAACAGTGGTGCCTGTATCTCTAGCACATATTCATCATGGCAATTCTGAGAACTATGATTCTATGAACCTTCTGTAAGTTAATGTGAATAGAATGAAAGAGAATTCTTGTTAACAAAGAAAAATCTCGATCTGTATTTGCATCTTTCTTTGTAGTAAGAAGCAACTACCATCTAGATCTCTTTGGTTTCTCCATGCTCTCACTGCTAATTTTGGGCAAATGGCCTAGATGCAGAATAGTTGAGCATATTTAGACAGTTTCAAGAAAGGAGAACATTGAGATGGATGTGTTAGAAAATCGCTACAGTTTCGTACGTGTAGTTTAAAAATTTTTCTAGATATTAAGCAGTGAAAATAAATAAATTAAAATATTTTTAATTAAATTATGTACCAGATCAGATCTGAAAACCGTAGTTAAGATCTTGATACGAATATTTAACCACGATCTGAAATCTGAAAAAGAAAACAAACAGTTAGAAAAATAAATCGGAGATTAGATCTCCATACCTGGGATCCTGCGGATGTTCCGGGTTCTGATCGTAGCCGCGCATGCATCCAGTCTCTGCTGGTATCCACACGGAGATGCCTGATCGGAGTACCGAGATCACTGGTGTGCTAGCACCTTGCAGATCTCGCTCCTCATCCTTGGATCCATATTACTTCTTCTAGATCTCGAAGAAGGAGATCGCTGTGCGAACTCTTTCGCGCAGATCCGACGGGATCTGAACCAAATCACCATGAAGAGAAGAAGGATCCTTCTTCTTCTCTTCTTCTCTCTCTTTTCTCTTCTTAAATCTGATCTCTATCAGATCTGAGCGTTGGGATGTAAGGAAGAAAGGAGAGGGAGGCGTTGGGAGAGAAAATTGTGATATAAGAAAGAAGACACTTCTTCATATCTCACGCACACATTGAGTTTTGTCGCACAAAACCAATTCCTCTTCTCCCAACCACTTCCTCACGCCATAAAAGATCTTTTCTCCTTGAATCATAGCCGTTTAAATCACAAGAAAAGATTAGATGGGCGTTGAGATAAGGGAAGAAGGAAACATATCTCACGCCAACCATTAGCGCACACCCTCCTTTCTCCAATTTTTTTGTCGCACAAAAAAAATTCTTCCACACCCCAATCAAATGGATTTCTATCCTATGTTGAATCAAATTCAAATAGAAAAAATTTTGGAGGAAAAAGAATACCCTCCCCTTTCACTCTTGCAAGAAAAGGACGAAAAAAACAACGCCCCTCTTTCCTTCTTGGCGTGATTTTTGGAGAGAGAGTCTTAGGGGATCTGGGCTCTCCGAGTCTTGATTTTTTTAGTTCAAGTTGGGCCTTAATCGGGTTCAAATCGAGTCCAAAACAAGCCGAATTCGAAAAGGCTGTCAAGCCTGATCCAATCAAGCTTGAAATCCAAATCTGATTTGGATAATTGAATCCAATTAACATTAAATTAAATTATCTAATTAAATTAAATCTGATTTAAATTAATTAGGACTTAATTCATAATTTAATCAGCCTAAAAAAATTGCAACATTTACAATTAAATCTCTGCGCTAACAATTAGCAGCTGTCAAAACTGTAACGCTTACAAATTAGTAGTTTTTAAAATTCAAATTATCAATCCAATTGATAATTCGAATATGATCCAAGCCATTGATCAGGTCATACTCCTTTTGTGTGTGATCCTTCAGGTTCTATTTTGTCTGGTAGTGAGACATACCGTGATCTCCATCACAGTATCATCGAAATTTTATTCGATGGACTAGAATAATTCCAACTCACTTCAACAAAGATCGTTGATTCAAAAATGATCTTAGTGAGTTCTCACGATCCACCAGTAACGTCTAGTAATATGTAGTGGCAACCCAGTAGAACAGAAAAAATGAACTCTTAGGTGTAGTTACCGTGTGATACAATCCCTCTATCGTGAGTCCCGACTTGACGGAGGTCATGAAGAACTCGTCAAACCCCATCATCAGTCATATGCTAAATTGGCTCGACTCGAGTTCATCTGTGAATCTCGTGGAAACTCTTTTTCAGTATTCACACTTACTCTGGTCGGAGATTTTCTGAACTCAATCTTACGAATCGCATAGGACTTCTCCTTTTCTATCAAGGACGATGGATTTCATTTATGTGCATCTTACTTCAAACAGCGAATCTGAACCTACAATAGTCAACATACACAGCAAGGATCCGAATGGCTAGGTACCAAGAGAACGTGTAGTTAAACTAAGTAGCTTCTCTGGGAATAGTCAACATATCGCAGGTCAAAGGATCTGTCACACTACTGCAGCATTGAAAAAATCACTGACGAGTGAGTAGACATCCAAGTAGTTTCTCGTGTTGGTCACGCTTAGTGCAAGTTATTCTCTAACAACCACCTGCACTCTCACCCCAGTGTCTCTACACCGCAGACTCGAGACTCATCTGTCCTAAAGGGAGGTGATCCGTGCACCGATCTTGATTGATCACTGTCCTCCGTGACGATCCTTTGATCAAGAGCATTTAGAAATTAATCACTAATGATGTATGTCTTAAATTCTCAATACCTTGAGAATAAACAAAATCATCTTTGTTAATTTTCAAGAAAAATCATGGACACATAAGACATGATTGGTTATAAAGACTGCCCATCAAGTATAAAACATGCCTTAGAGAAAGGTATGTGTCCGCCAAGATTGGCTTCTAGAGCACACATTTAACAAACTCCCACTTGCACTAAAGCCAATCTGCCATATACCTGAGCTCCATCTTCTAAAGACAGGCTTCGATGTTTAGCTGGCTAAGTGACTCGGGCCTACCACATTCTATGTGGAGTTTACTCTCTGTACCTCGATATATTTCTACTTGAGGTAATCATGTATATCCTTGTTCTATGTGCATGGATTTTTGGTGAGACTTTGGCTCCTTAGCGAAGGGCTATGGACTATTATCTTTGCAGTACAATGTCAAAGCATCCAATGACATGACATCCAGTTCTGCAACTATCATAAGAATCAGAATGCATCCTGCACATCTATAGCATATTCAGCTTCCATTAGTCGACTGTCTGGAATACTTCCAACATATCGAACCAACATTACTCAAAAAAAACATGCTGATGTAGACATTCTACCATCAGGATTAGTGTATCCTTCCACTCTTAGCTCTAATCCTTCTTCAAAGACAAGGAATAATTCCTTAGTGCTTCTCAAGTACTTAGAAATATTTTTACAGCAATTCAATACTCCTAGTCTGGATTCGACTAATATTTGCTCGTGACTCTCACAGCAAGATATACGAAGTCGAGTACATAGAATGGCATACACCTATGCCCAAGAGGATGATGGAGCCCTTTTGGAGGTTTCAATGCTGAACCCTTTCAGCACCTTTTCTATGTACTTATCTGTGAAAAACATTCTTTCAGGATTTATCACTATAGACCTTTTATTTCCAGAATGTTTGATTTAGGTCTTTGATAAAAAATTCTATATGTAACCACATCATAACCGATATCAGTATGGGATCCTCTCACTAATCTTCATGTAACTACATGATTCCTCATTTTATGTTGTTGTAGGTATTGGGATCATCCCTATGTTCCTAATCTCCCTCGAGAAATACTTTCTCTGAATCTTTTGTAAGAGTACCAAGTATCTTTCCAAAGGATGGGAGATCCTACGAGATCTACGAGGTGGAGAAAGTACTACATATATTGGCTCATCTTAAATAGATTATACAGGTTCTGTGACTCGTTCTTTAGAGATTTTCTTTTTGAGTTCATCCTTCCACTGTTTTCAAGAAAACAGTATGATTGCTCACAATCACATTGTGAACCATTGGGAAGAGAGTGATATCCCAAACCCTTTTGGGATACCCCATAAATAAGCTCTCAAAGATCTATCCTCTAACTTATCCACCATATCATATCTCATATGATGTGGTGAAATCAACTTTACGGAGAACCTAATTTAAATTTCAAAAATTAAATTTTATTCCTAAAGAAATAAAAATTAAATTAGTGATATTCATAATGGATCGGATCATATCTTATATAGCACCATTGCTCTTCACAGATACACCATTGAGTTGAGGTGTATAAGGAGAATTCCATCATGAAATCATGCCATTCTCTTTAGATAATCGATAAATTTTTTATTTGGTATTGCATCTTCGATCTGATCGAAGTACTTTTAAGATTTTTTCGATTTATCTTTTTTACTTCACATTTGAATTCTTTGAACCTTTCAAAGTCTTTCAGATTTGTATCTCTCATACATATCTGTACCATAATAGTTCATTGATAAAGATGAAGCAGTGATAATCTCCTAGTATGGCTCATCAAATGGGCTATACACATCGTATGTGTACTAGGGTAAGTATCTCAGTGGTCCTATCCCTTTGTCCCATGAAGGACAGCTTGGTCATTAATCTTCAAAGAGATGATTCACAGACTAGATATGACTTAACAGTCAATGAGTCTAAAGGCCCATTTTCTCCAGTCGATAAATCATTTCTTCTCATACATGACTTAGTCAAAAGAATCATCTATATACTTCAAGTTATTTGGTTCTGGATCTCTCAAATCCAATGGCATTCACTATTTGCTCAAATAATTTTCACAAATGCATCACCATGCAAATGATAATGAGCTAAATCCAAATGGTAATCACCGAGCTTAGGTGCTCACGGCCTCAATACAATGTTTGCACCATTGCCGACTCAAAAGAGTCACTTCACTTCTCTCAGTCCTCTTCCTTAGACCTTATATTAAAGTGCATAATATGCACCAGAGTCTAATGAAAAGAAAAAACTGTAAGATCAATTTTGAGCAATTCGACATACCTTCTAAAGACACGTAAATATTTCTTTAAATTCTCCAGGTATGTACCTCTGAACTTTTCAAGATCCCTTAGTTACCAGCATATTGATCAATTTAGTTAAAGTGCTATAATATTTATTCATATAATAGTTTCATAAACTATCTGTATGAATTAGAAATTACAGGGTCAAATCCATTAGCAATTTCTTATACATAATCATATTGAGCTTTTCAAGCTTTTCAATATCCTTGATCATCGATCATGGACAAACTGCCCATCACGCATCTTATGCACTGTGCGACTCTGATCATCTCACAACTATTGTAGATGAATCAGCATGTTATAGGCAGTCTACATGTCTTTATGCATATATTGGATTTCATCAACTATGAAGTTTAATTTATAGCATCTAACCTAATTGTCAATGTCCAACCATTTGTCAACTATAGCTCGTTGACTATAGATTGGACAAGATGATGAATTGGGTTAACTTGATCAAGAATATGATTTAATTTCTAAAAACTAAGAACTATTCTTAGATTTTTGAGCCAGAATATGTAATTGATTTCGATTAAGTGGTTGATATCTAGGATTCGAGTTAGAGTGTTGGAAGCTAAAGAATTGATCATAGAGAGTAAAAGTTTAATTAGATGATTGTACTTGTAATAGTTTGTTCTAGGGACTAAAAATAAATAAAGACTCTCACTAATTTTTTGAGTCTCTCATACTCGGGTGGAGAAATGGAAATCTTAACGTGATAATTGGTTCTAGTGGGTGCTACGATCCCATCGATGTATGGTACCTCACATAACAATTATTGATGACACGTATGCCAATGCGTGGATAATTCTTTGTTCAGATGTTTCTCCAGATTTGTTGCAGCGATTTGGTCTCTACGTCCTGTGGTCTCACCTAACAGTTATTGACACATTTTTTAGTTAAGTCTGACCCACCGTTCACCAGCGAGTGCAAAGTCGTCATTAGATTTCTCACCTAACAGTTATTGGGCCCAACCCCATTTTTATCCTAGGACATCTAATGCTAATAGAGTGGTTGTGCCTTTCCGATGTAATTGAACCACTGTAACCAACCGAGAACGATCAATGCCAAAAAAAGCACCCGCATCTCTACAATGGTGGAAGACCAGTAGACTTAATATTTAGTGAGGAGATTTGGGTTCAGGTATCTTCTAATTAGTCACATACATCTAATGTAATGACTAATCTGATTTGGGTCAGCATATTTCATGTCTGACCAATCTAGTCGGCATGGGTGAACTCGGATCAACAAATAACCTCATACAAAACATAATCTCTCAAGATGGCCAAGTGAAGATGAGTGGGGGTCTCCCTGTTGCTTTTCTTAGACACCGATGAATTGGTCAGGTTAGACAACGAAATCAATTAAATAACCACCATCTAATACTTGTTTTAGACACTAAATTGGTTAATTAGAATCAATTAGGTTAACCTATAGACCCAAAGTCGAACTGTTGAATCAAATTCGATCTTGATTTAATCAATTCACATCATATGTGAATCAATTTGACCAACTACAACTAAATTCAATTTTAAGCCTCTTTAATCTAATCCCAACTAATTCTTGATTAGGTTTGATCAACTGCTCAAAATTAAAAAAAGGTTCTAACCTGATCTAATCAATGACCCTAGTTGTAGTTTAATCTTTAAACCTAATTTGTTCAATTCATACTTGAAGCCCATGTTTTATGCATTGAAATTTAGATCTTAAATTCGTAATTTTAAATTTTATAATTTCAAATCTTAATTCTCAATTAAGTGCATTATGTACATGGATTTAAGTTTAGATCTCGAAACAATTTCTAATCTAAACAATTTATATTATATTCATACAATATCGCTATTTGCAGAATCGAGTCGACTTCACTCTGGTACACGAATCGACTTGTCATAGTGAGTCAGCACACACTGAGACAAATAGAAATCTGTAGACCTAGCCTGCATAATTGAGTCGGCTCATCAGCAAATGAGCTGACCTACCAGGATCTTGAGTCGACTCCAACAAAAATGAGTCAACTCACCAAGCACTCGAGTTGGACCCAATTGAAAATCGAGTCGACTTCACAGACATACCAGTCACAGTTTCATATTTTTATGCAAACAAAGCCTAAGGTTTTGGATTTAGGGTTTTACAAAAATTAAGTTTTAGATCATGTGTCAAAACAATATATCATATATAATATTTTAGCGATCTAAAACACATAAAAATACATGCATAATCTGATTTAAATCTAAAATATGTATCATATACAATTTTCTGGTCGCTGTTCATCTTCATGGAAAATATCACAGTCGGCACCCCGACACGTCATAAGAGAGAATCCATCAAATGGGCAAGAGAGGGACTTTAATCCCATCTTATGACCGGACGGCCATGGTGACTATCCCAATTCGATTACTAAGCTACTAAAAATTTAATCTAACATATCACATATGTAATCAATTAAAAATCAGATCTAATTATTTTTCACATGTCAAATATATGAACAATAATATTGAATTTGTGCATGTAAGAAAAATTTCAGCAATCATACTAAATCCAAATTAAATTTTAATTAATATTTTCAGATCTAAAATTAATTTCAGATATGAATAATTCATGATTTATTTCAAATCTAAAACGATTTCAGATCCAAAATAATCCTGTAATCATATTACAGCACGTAGAAAATTCAAATCTAACCTTAATCGATGTTCTACATCGTTCTAGGACAATCGTTCAACATAACAGGGTTATGCTAGGACAACCTTATTTCAGAATGAGTAGATCATTAAACTAGCCTTCAGATCTGATTTCTACAAATCAGATTTCAGATCTGAGGGATTTTCATGTTCGTATCAAAATCTATGCTCTGATACCATTGTTAGAAAATTGCTACGGTTTCGTACGTGTAGTTTAAAAATTTTTCTAGATACTAAGCAGTGAAAATAAATTAATTAAAATATTTTTAATTAAATCACGTATCAGATCAGATTTGAAAACCGTAGTTAGAATCTTGATACGAACATTCAATCTTGATTTGAAATTTGAAAAAGAAAACAAACAGTTAGAAAAATAAATCGAAGATCAGATCTCTATACCTCGGATCCTACAGATGTCTCAGATTCTGATCGTAGCTGCACACACGCCCAGCCTCTGCTGGTATCCACATGGAGACGTCTGATTGGAGCACCGAGATCATCGGTGTGCTTGCACCTTGCAGATCTCGAAGAAGGAGATCGCTGTGCCGATCTGACGGGATCTGAACTAGATCATCATGAAGAGAAGAAGGATCCTTCTTCTTCTTTCTCTTTTCTCTTCTTAGATTTGATCTCTATCAGATCTGGACGTTGGGATGTAAGGAAGAAAGGAGAGGGAGGCGTTGGGAGAGGAAGTTGTGATGTAAGAAAGAAGACACTTCTTTATGTCTCACGCATGCCTACTCTTCATGTTGAGTTTTGTTGCACAAAACCAATTCCTCTTCTCCCAACCACTTTTTCATGCCATAAAAGATCTTCTCTCCTTGAATCATAGCTGTTCTAATCACAAAAAAAGATTAGATGGGCGTTGAGACAAGGGAAGAAGGAAATATATCTCATGCCAACAATTAGCGCATGCCCTCCTTTCTCCAATTTTTTTGTTGCACAAAAAAAATTCTTCTACACCCCAGATGGATTTCTATCATATGTTGAATCAAATTCAAATAGAAAAAAATATAGAGGAAAAAAAATACCAGATAAGGTGGGGCACCAATAGTCGCCAACTATTGGCGCCCCCTCCCCTTTCACGTGCACAAGAAAAGAAGGACGAGAAAAACAACGCCCCTCTTCCCTTCTTGGCATGATTTCTGGAGAGAGTCCTAGGAGACCTAGGCTCTTCGAGTCATGGTTCTTTTGGTTCAAGTTAGGCCTTAATCGGGTTTAAATCGAGTCCGAAACGAGCCGAATTCGAAAAGGCTGTCAAGCATGATCCAATCAAGCTTGAAATCCAAATCTGATTTAGATAATTAAACTCAATTAATATTAAATTAAATTAAGTCTAATTAAATTAAATTTGATTTAAATTAATTAAGATTTAATCCATAATTTAATCAGCTCAAAAAAAATTACAACATTTACAATTAAGTCCTTGTGCTAACAATTAGCAGTTGCCAAAACTGTAATGCTTACAAATTAGCAGTTTTTAAAATTCAAACTATCAATCCGATCGATAATTCAAATATGATCCAAGTCATTGATCAGGTCATACTCCTTTTATGTGTGATCCCTTAGGTTCTATTCTGTCTGGTAGTGAGACATACCGTGATCTCCATCACAGTATCATTGAAACTCTTTTCGATGGGATAGAACGATTCTAACTCACCTCAATAAAGATCGTTGATCCGAAAATGATCTTAGTGAGTTCTCACGATCCACCAATGACGTCTAGCAACATATAGTGGCAACCCAATAGAACAGAAAAAATAAACTCCTTGATGCAGTTATCGTGTGATATAATCACTCTATCGTGAGTCTCGACTTGACGGAGGTCATGGAGAACTCGTCAAATCCCATCGTCAGTCATATGCTACATTGGCTCGACTCGAGTTTATCTGTGAATCTCGTGGAAATTTTTTTTCAGTATTCACACTTACTCTAGTCAGAGATTTTTTGAACTCAGTCTTACGAATTACATAGGACTTCTCTTTTTCTACCAAGGACGATAGATTCCATCTAGATGCATCTTATTCCAAACAGCGAACTTGAACCTACAATAGTCAACATACACAGTAAGGATCCGAATAGCTAGGGACCAAGAGAACGTACTGTCAAACTAAGTAGCCTCGCTGCGAATAGCTAACATACCGCAGGTCAAAGGACCAGTCACACCACTGCAGCATCGAGAAAATCACTGACGAGTAAGTAGATATCCAAGTGGTTTCTCGTGTTGGTCACGCTCAGTGCAAGTTGTTCTCTAACAACTACCTGCACTCTTATCCCAGTGTCTACATTGCAGACTCGAGACTCATCTGTCCTAAAGGGAGGTGATCCGTGCACCGATCTTGAATGGATTGATCACTGTCTTTCGTGACGATCTTTCGATCGGAAGCATTTAAAAATTAACCACTAATGATGTATGTCTCAAATTCTCAATATCTTGAGAATATATAAAATTATCTTTGTTAATTTTCAGGACAAATCATGAACATATAAGACATGATTGGTTATAAAGACTGTCCCATCAAATATAAAATATATCTAGAGAAAGGTATGTGTTAGCCAAGATTGACTTTTAGAGCATACATCTAACAGGATGAATGATGAAAATTACAAAGCAAAAATTAAGAAATGAGTTAGATGACAAATTAAGGACAATGTCATCGAGAATTAACTTGTGTGAGCATGCATAACAAATATTTTAGGGCTCAAGTAAGAGGTGTGATTTAGTTCATGCTGAAAGATTCAGAGGGGAAGATCTAAGACAACATGGATGTAGGTTGCGCAAAAGAAATGGAATAAATAGAAATGACATTTCTGTATTTTTTGCCGACTTAATTGGGTTGCTTGAATAGATAAGGTTCAATAAAGCTGATTTCAAATAGATGGAACAAGGCTGAATGGTTATGTTATGATAATCTGGAGTTCCATATACATTCACTAGTGATCATATAAAGAGAAGAATCTGCTTTCATGCTGATTATTGAACGAGGACCATTAAGGGTCCATCTGGTGTAAGTGAGCACCATCAAACACACTGCTGATGCTAAGGCTGTCACGCCCCAAATCCGGGACATAACACGGGCATGCTACCGAGGGATGGACCCACGATAACACGAAGCCAAAATTCTTCTTAAATATAATAACAGGTGTATCTCAAATAAATGTAATAATAAAGTTCAATTCAATTATTTAATTAAACCAAAACTGGTTCAGAGCATCTAAATCCAGAGATAAAATAATCCAAGTCTTAAAATTTATAATGACTATAATCCATAAACATAAACTGAATTCCTAGAGCAAAATTTCTAAACTTGCTTTGCTGATCTTCAAGTCTGGATTCTCTTTCCTTCGATCCTAGCCTTATTTCTCTGTACATGAAAGAGAAAACAAAAAGAATATGAGCTACACTAGCTCAGTAAGTAGACTTCCGCTTCTTTACCGGATCAAGCATAAGTTTTCTATGATAATGCATCATTTAGCAAATATCAATTATTGCGAAAATAAATATTTCATAAAGCATATAATAAAACAAGTTATAAACTCATCATGCATGCATAAATCATGTATATTTCACAATTATGAATCGTAAATCATTTTCATCATGTATTCATGTCATGTTTCAAAATATTGCTCACAGATATTCGTGCTAAGGTCACTATTATACCCGTGACAGGACCATGTTTCTTAATCGACAGAGTTCTTAATTCATGTGCCAACTTTATACCCGCTGGCAGGGTCATGTTTCGTGTGGATGCTAGCTCCGGATGTCGACCTTCTCGAAGGAATTCATTCATAGCTATCTGAGAGCCTTTGAAATCATTTTATTTTTTTCTTAAAACATACATATACATAAATAGAAAAACAATAAAATTCATGCTTCATAATTATATATTTTTTTTATATGACATATTCATGAAATCAATGCACATAATAAAACATGCTTTTTCATATCACATATGCTGATCCT
Source organism: Elaeis guineensis (assembly GCF_000442705.2). Lineage (NCBI taxonomy): Eukaryota > Viridiplantae > Streptophyta > Magnoliopsida > Arecales > Arecaceae > Elaeis > Elaeis guineensis. Next base: position 83,677,095 of record NC_026003.2, read on the forward strand.
TATTTTATAAAAAAAATTATGATTTCATCAATAGCAATTCTTTGCATAAAAACATGATTATTTAAAAAATAAATAAGGAGCATAAGATCTACTTAACTCGATCGTCCGGGACCTTTTAATCTTCCTTAAAAGAATCAGGCAGTCCTATTTAAAATATTAAATCATTAATAAATTTCATATTTTTAATAAAATTACATAATATAAAGAAATGACCGATTTGATGATCAGTCCAATAAATCTCTCCCTTCGGCTCTAACCCGATTTAAGGTCATAGGTCCTTAGAAGTGAAGAAGATAGCCTAATAAGAGATTCATAGGATTTCTTGGAGAGAGAATTTTTTTTTTTCCTTCCCGTGGCCTTCTTTGGCCGGAACAGGAGACCTAAAGGTCTCCGTTCCCCACGTCGGCCGTTCACGGCCACCCCTTGCCCGGCGGTGGCCAGCGGCAAGGGAGGCCTTCCCCCGAGTTCGGAGGGCCTGCACCGGCTGTCGGGGATGACCGTCGGTGCCGGAAAATCGGAGTAAAGAGGAGACGAAAACAGGGATTTTCTTTTCCAGCAAAATCCGGTGACCCCATCGCCGGCAATCCTGCCCATAGGTACGGGAAAGAAGGGAGAGAAGAGAGGGAGAGGAGGGAGACCTTACCACAACCTCCGGTGACCCCCACCGGCGTGAAATCGCGGCGAGCACAGGTCGAGGGGCCGCGGCTTCAAACGAGAAAATCGAAGAAAAATCTCCGGCAATCGTCGGTGACTGAAGGGTTTACCCATAGAGGAGAGGGGGGTTCTTATAGAGTTCGTCCTAGGGTCTTTTAATGGCCCTAGGACTCCGATTTTTGATCGGAGTCTTCCTGCTCTTTTTTTTTTTTTTTTTTTACAGGGCTTAGTGGGCCGGGCTTTCACAAAGGCTGTCATTGCAGGGAAGCAATTAGCAGTTACTATAGTTGACATCATGCAAACCTGTCATAAATTAATTACTAAGCATTTTTCAAACCTCTTTTTTTTTTTAACACTTTTGTCCTTGCATGATCAGTACTTTATCGGCATAAAGTTGCATGACAAGTCTACCGCCTTGCAGGTGAAGCAGTTCTTGATCTCCAGGCATAGGAGCTCATTCATGATTCTAGTATTGTCTCAAGTATTGAATCCCTCTTCGCCTAAATGGACAGCGGCGTCTTTGCAGGTGTAGGAGAACTGTTCTCTACTGAGAGCTAAAAGCCTAACCCTTCTGTATAGGAACTCCACAAAGAAATAGCAATTCTGACCTTTCTAATCTTTCCCCTTCATTGATCAAATAGATCAAGATGTATGCTGCATGCAGCAAAATAGTCTAGTCTGATTCTTGGTAAAATATTGTAAAGTTCTTGCAGTAGCTCCTTTCAGAGTAACCTTATCCCGACATCCTTCCCCTGCTTTGCCCTTGCAGAGTTTTGTTCTGCGAGCTAATGGCTGCCTGCATGGTATGTCATAGATGCGCATTCTACCGGTTATTATTATGGTTTTGCAGAACAGCTGATTTTTTATTACCAAGTGAGCAAGAGCAGCTCTGCCTATTTACAGATGCTTGCATTTCTCTTCCACTTTTCTGAGTGGAAAGCTAATCGATTGTTGGGGAGAAGTCGTTTTAAGCAGATTTAATTGCACCTGATATGCATATGCAACTGAGGTTATATAGCAATTCGACATGGGCGGTAGAGATCTGTAATTTGCTGTAGAAATCAAAATGTTTCTTGAGACCATGTAAAAGCTATGCCCATCCATCTGACCACGTGTTTCTGGGCCTGCTTGTCGCTTGTGCGGATAAAAGTGCCGTGAGTTATAATCTTGGTTGAAGTTGGGATTCTAATAGATGCAGGAGTCTCGCCCCTTCACGTGCGCTTGTGATGATGTTATGGTTGACAAACTGATTCAAACTGGAGCATTGGATTTTTTTTCTCTTCCCTTGGAATCCTCATGAATCATGATGTCAATCATAATATTTTGAGTAACCTGCCCCCAAAAAGGATGTGGAAGATGTTGATCCTATCCCGATGCAGCATCAATATCCCTCAGCCTACAGTTTAAGTTGGTAGATCTTGGTAATTTGATGTTTTATTTGGGTTTGGTCGTTGTATCTTTACGTGAATTGGTTTAATATGATAACATGGTTCGATGTGATTTTATCTTTGAAATGGCTTGTTACTATGATCCTGTTTGGCATGGTCGTTGTTTCTGGCTTTTATTTAAAAAAAAAAAACAAAGAAATAGTGATTGGTAATCTATTCCGTATTTTTGATTTTCGGCAATTAGTTTAAAAAATTATATGGAAGCTGAAAAATCTTGTTCCAAAGTTTTTGAGAATCAAAAACTATCATGATTTGTCGCCGCGCCAACTGCTAGCTGTCAGCTACTATTGGTCACATACGTCTATTGTTGTCACTACCATTTTTATCACCACCACCGTCCGCAGTTAACACCAAACACATAACAAACTAATCAACAGCTTCCACATATTAATTTCAAAAAATAAAAAGATAATTTTAGTTTTCAAAAATTGAACATTTAAAACAAAAAACTATACCAACTGCTATCTATATCTGACTTATACTCATAAGATGTTAAACATTTGTTTAATTTATAATCACGTGAAAAGGGAAATTGGGTGGGAGAGCGAGGACGAGGGGGTAAAGACCTAGCTCTACCGACTCGATGTACCAAGATCTGGTGCCTGAGCACGTCTGTTTATGATTTAAATAACCAATGCCAAGATCTAAGCAGTTAGAACGAACCTAAAGAAAGCTGGATACACATGATCTTCAAACAAATCCAAGCTAAAAAGTTTGAACCCCTAATCACAAAATTGGGTTCCAATTCCACGAGAAAGGGTTTAAGCCCAGGTTCATATAAATGCCGAACCTAGCAGAGAGATTCAAACCTAGAAGCATGTCAAGGGATTCTAACCTGATCCAAGTGGTTTAACCTAACTAAGCATGAATGTCTGGAGGCAGTAGACATAATAATCAGGGTCAAACCTTGAGCTTATTAAGTTAAATTTGGGTTCAAAAAACAACTCAAATTCTTTATTAAATTAAATCAAATGAAGTGGCTCCAATGGTCTATAAAGAATTTAGACTATTTGAAGTGGACAATTGTGATCCATACTGTTGGATATAAAATACCCCCCAGCCGAAGTTCGTGACAGGAGTGACCCTTCAGGGATTCTACCGACTTCCGACTTTCGGCGACATCTTTCCGAACCTCTCCGACGGCCGAGCCTCCGCAACATTCCCAAGTTCTGCCGATGGATAAACCCCCACTAGCGTCGATCGGATTCTTCACGACGGACAGACTCCACCCAAGTTTCTACCTGCTAGACTTCATTCGGATTCCTACGGGAGCCGGACTTCGTCCCCGACTCCGACTGCAGGAAGACTTCATCCGGACTCCTACGGGAGCCGGACTTCGTCCCCGACTCCAGCTGCAGGAAGACTTCATTCGGACTCCTACGGGAGCCGGACTTCGTCTCTGACTCCGACTGCAGGAAGACTTCATCCGGACTCCTACGGGAGCCGGACTTCGTCCCCGACTCCGGCTGCAGGAAGACTTCATCCGGACTCCTACGGGAGCCGGACTTCGTCCCCGACTCCGGTGCAGGAAGACTTCATCCGGACTCCTATGGGAGCCGGACTTCATCCCCGACTGGACTCCTACGGGAGCCGGACTTTGTCTCCGACTCTGGCTGCAGGAAGACTTCATCCGGACTCCTACGGGAGCTGGACTTCGTCCCCGACTCTGACTGCAGGAAGACTTCATCCGGCCTCCTACGAGAGCCGGACTTCGTCCCCGACTCCGGCTGCAGGAAGACTTCATCTAGACTCCTACGGGAGCCGGACTTCGTCCCCAACTCCGGCTGCAGGAAGACTTCATCCAGACTCCTACGGGAGCCGGACTTTGTCCCCGACTCCGACTGCAGGAAGACTTCATCCGGACTCCTACAGGAGCCAGACTTCGTCCCCGACTCCAACTGCAGACAGCCTTCATCCGGACTCCTACGGGAGCAGGACCTCTTCCCCGAACTCCAACTGCAGGCAGCTTTCGTCCGGACTCCTACGGAAGTCGGACCTCTTCCTCGAACTCCAACTATAGGTAGCCTTCATCCGGGCTCCTACGAGAGCCGGACCTCTTCCTTGAACTTCGACTGCAGGTAGATTTTGTCTGGACTCCTACGGGAGCCGGACTCCTTCCCCGAATAGGTAGACTTCGTCCGAGCTCCTACGGGAGCCGGACTTTTGCCCTGAACTCCTGTTGCAGGTAGACCTCACCCCGAACCCCTACAAGGGCCGGACTCCGAGCTTCTACTGCAAGCGACCCACTCCGAACTTCTGCTACAAACGATCTACTTCAAATTTCTACCACGAGCGGTCCATGCCGGATTCCCACTATAAGCCTTCACCCGAGCTTCCATTGTGGATGAATTTTTTTCGGATTTCTATTGCAGACAGGCCTCGGTCGAGATTCCTCGATAAATGATCCCCATCCGGGCTTCTACGGAGATCGGACTCCGACCGAACTTCTATAGCAGACAAACGTCGGGTTCACAGAATCCAATAGCTGGACCCCTCCAGCAGATGAACCTCTCTAGCACCATCTGACATCCACCGCCGGTCGACCCTCTGTCGAACTTTGCGCAAAACCAGATTGCGTCTGTGGAAAGCCTCTGACCGAGCTCCTACGGCAAGTGGTCTTCGCCTGTAGCCTTAACGCCCAAGGCACCCAACAGGATTTGCGACATCCGAGCTCCTCTCAGACGGATAGCTACTTCTCTCCGCCAGGCACCTCAACCGAACTTCGACCGACAGACCTGGACCCCTGGCAGGCCACAGTAACGGCCACGACTCTGCTCCACTTCTTGTGACGGATTTCGTGCGGCTCCATCACTCCCTGGCAGGCCATAGTAATGGCCATGACTCTGCTCCACTTCCTGCGACGGATACCGCGCGACTCCACTCTCTGGCAAGTCACAACAATGGACGCCGCTCCACTCCCCGCAACAGACTCCACGTGGCAGGTCACGGTGATGGGCATGATTCCACTCCACTACTCTTCATAACAAGCTCCTCCTGACCTCGAATGGTCCACTACCAGACGGTTACAAACGTCGCTATCAGTCTATTGCACCTTCCGCCTATAAAAAAGGGATCTCAGATACGTTATTCTCTAAGCTCTAATTTCTATCTCAAAATTCTACTGAAATTTTCGTTCGAGCACTCCATTCTTGTTGAGGCAGAGAACTGACTTGAGCGTCGGAGGGTCTTGCCGGAGCACCTCCAACTCCAGTTTAGACTTCCTTTGCAGGTCCCGACGGTGACCGCGACTCCCTCGACTCCAGCTTCTCCGACGTCGGTGGATTTTTGCACCAACAGGATTGACGCTAGAGGAAGGGCTGTGTCTTCGCAGTACCCTTATTCTTAAAGGAGCGCTCAACGGGACCGCCTCCGGTCATCTTTTCCGACATCATCTCCTCCTTCCCCCACTAGATCTTCGCTCGATGCCTCCCCGTAAAGCATCCACACGGCGATCCACGGCCTCCGCGGCCAGATCTCAGGCTCCGGCCTCACCTCCAGTTTTCCAGCCTCCTCCTCCGGCAATGGTGGTTGGCGCGGAACAATTTGACCTACTGGCCCAGCAGGTCAGAGGCCTCGCTGAAGTGGTGCAGGCCATGCAGCAGCAGCAACGGCCGCAGGCGTCAGTGCGACTGGAGAGAACGTCGTCGGAACTCCAAAATCTGACGGTAGGATGGGCCACTTGGGCCAGCCGCCCCGTCTTTCCCGGAAAGACGAATCCGAGGGTGGAGAGCCCTCAGTCAGATCATGATTCCACCCCTGAAAGATCTCTACCTCCATTCTGCCAGAAGACCCTCGAGATCCGTAGTCGAGAGGATTTCCTGGACCGGAGGCTCCAGGAGATGAACCGGCGGATCGAAGAACTCTGCCACGCTCCCCCCGCTTATGGTGAGGATATTTGTACTGACCCTCTCTTTTCTCAAATGATCATGCAGGAACCGATCCCACCAAACTTCATGCTCCCTCAATCTGAAAGCTATGACGGGACTTCAGACCCAGTTGACCACCTGGAGGCCTTCCGGACAATGATGCTGCTTCATGGCATGCCCGACGCCATCCTATGCTGAGCTTTTCCATCCACCTTGAAGGGAGCGGCGAGAAACTGGTACTCGATGCTGAAGCCAGGTACCATCTTTTTCTTTGATTAGATGAGCCACCAGTTTGTGGCTCATTTTGTTAGCAGCCGGTGTCCCCGGAAAGGTTCGGAGTTCCTCATCAACATCAAGAAGAGGGAGGGGGAGTCCATTCGGACTTACGTCAACTGTTTCAATATCGCCGCGTTGGAGGTCCGGAACTTGGACCAATCGGTCGCGATGGCTGCTCTGAAAGGCGGCCTTCAAAAGAACGACCTTCTATTCTCCCTAAAAAAAAAGTACCCGAAGAATTTTGCTGATTTGTTGGCTCGGGCAGAGGGGTACGTCCGAGCAGAAGAGGCCTTCAAGATGAAGGACGAGGAGACCGCGAGAGAGCAGCAGGCGGAAGACACGAGTAAGCTTGCAGTCGAAGGGGCGAGAGAAGCTCGGCCACGTTCTCGAACTCCCCCCGAGCACAAGCGCGCCCAGACTCCTCTCCGAGCGCGCAGATAGAGAAGCCCGGAGCGCCGGATCCACCGGGGGTCTCCCCCAGGAAGATTCCACAGCTATGCCCCCCTCAACGCATCGAAAACCCAGATGCTGATGGAAGTCAGAGAGCAGCTCCCAAGGCCAGAGAGGATGCGCACACATCTCGAAAAGTGCAATCCTAACAAGTTCTGCCTCTACCATCGTGACCACGACCATGACACAGAGGAATGCATTCAACTCCGGGATGAGATCGAGGAGCTCATCAGACGAGGTCAGCTTGACAGGTTCATTCGGCACCGACCTGAGGGTAGAGAAGATCGGTCAAGGGCCCTGCCGCAACCTGAGCCACCAAGGAGGGAAGAGCAGCCCAGAGATTAGCCTCCAATTGGGATCATCAACTCCGTCTCTGGAGGACCTTGATGGGGAGCCGACCTCCTACAGCCCTGAGATTTGAAAAACCTATAGATGTATTGCGAACGACTTCGCTTTAAATCAAGATTCCTTTTAGATTTGCACATCTTCCCCTTTTGGCATGGACTTATAATGGCAGGGGATAACCCCTTCAGACAATGAAAACAACACCTAATATGGGTGAAATCGAAGGCCCGGTTATTTTTAGACCGGATGGGGGGAGAGGCCCTACAGCACCCATACGCACCCCCACAGCCATGTTAGGGACAGGAGGAGAACCTCGCCCTAACATGAGCAAGGTCGAAGGCCCAATTATTTTTAGACTGGATGGGAGGAGAGGCCCTACAGCGCCCATACGCGCCCCCACAGCCATGTTAGGGACAGGAGGAGAACCTCGCCCTAACATGAGCAAGATCGAAGGTCCGATTATTTTTAGACCGGATGGGGGGAGAGGCCCTACAGCGCCCATACGCACCCCCACAGTCATGTTAGGGACAGGAGGAGAATCTCGCCCTAATATGAGCAAAGTCGAAAGTCCGGTTACTCTGAGATCGGATGGGGGGAGAGGCCTTGCAATGCCCATACGTGCCCCCACAGCCCTATTAGGAGCGGGGGAAGAACCTCGACCTAATCTGAGCTGAGATTGATTACATCAGAAGTAAGGGAAGAACATCGTCCTGGCACCGACTAAGGTCCGGTCATTCAAGACCAGATCAGAAAAAGAGAACCTTCTCAGCGGCCCCTTCATGCTCCCGCGACCCCACTAAGAGCAGAGGGAAAACCCTCACTCGAAAAAAGAAAAAGGAAAAAGGGGAGGGGAGTTAAAAAGGAAAGCGACAAACTGCATCAGCAATGAATGGAAAATAAATTACATCAAAGATGCAGGGAACCTCGTCTCGGCGAGGATTGGGGTTCTTATCAAAATCTTCGATCTTCAAGAAAGCTCTCAACACAAGCCAGGGATAAGATGGCTTCCTCAGGGTGATGAGAAGCTCGGACCTCCGAGCTCGAACTCTGAAAGGAGGCTTCAAACCCGAGTGGCCCCGGACAAATCTGCGGCCATGAACAAAAGGATGGGTCAATGCGACGGCAATCGGGTACCTCCGAACGGTATCGATATCGAGCAAGGCAAAAGCCGAAAGGAGCTTGGCAAATGACAATTCAACATGCGAGTAAAAGAGGTAACGAAAAATTCTCTTCTCATGTCATTAATTAAGTATACATTACAGAGCCCTTGAGGCTGAAGAAGAAAGATGACAAAAAAAGCAATCCGACGTGGCAACGACCAAGAACCTCCAGACGACATTGGTATCAAAAAAAAAAAATAACAACAAACAAACAAGCGGCAAAAGAAGACACATAGAAGGACGAAAGGCAAAAAGAGCCCTAAGGGGGCCCGACTTCCTCCGACTTTGAACTTTCGGCTTCGACCCTCATCAGGGAGTGCCTTAAGCTCTCAACTTCCTCTTCCAATTCCTTCTCCCTCATTAGCATCTCCATATATCTCCGATGAAGCCGCTGGCTTTCATTCTCCACCTCTCGGTGCCTCTTTCTCAGGACCTTGGATTCCACCTCTGCGTCCTTGACTGCCTGCTGCTCGTATACCAGTTGGATCTTCAATTGCTGCAGCTCGGCCTTCCCCTCTCCAAGGGCGATGGATAGCTCTTCTACGGTTCTTCTCAGGGATTGAAGTTCATCGGGATCCCGAACAGGAGCAAACAGAGCCCCTTCAGATAACTGCCTTCGAAGGCGGGCAATCTCGTCGGTCGCCATCCTGAGCTTCCCCCTATAATCGTCCACCTGCTTGCACCAGCTGGCTCGGCACGCGTTATAGCTCGCCTCGGCATCCTGGAGCTATTGCTGAAGGTCGGAGAACTTTCTTGACCATTCTCGATCGCAGTCGACCCGAGTCGAAAGTCAGGACAAGCTTCCTTCCAACTGGCTGATCCTCTCCTGTGCAGCCGACAGCTCTACCCTGAGAGAGCTGATCTTGGCAGCTTGAGCTCAAGACCGATCGCTGGCGCGCTTCTTGTGTTCCTCTAGCTCCTTCTCGAAGTTCGCCTTCCTCCGACTGTACTCCATGATCCCCTTCACGTGGAGGTTTCAGAAGTAGGTGGCCTCCGCAGTGGCCTCAGAGTGGCTCTCCCTCAACCCGCGAAGTTCGTTCTCCATCTCCTTCGACCTTTTTGTTAAATGACGAACTTTCTTCCTCAGATGTTGGATCGTGGACTTCAGCAGAACTCCCTGTGGCAAGGAAAGTGCTTCGGTAGGACACTGCCAGCGGGAGACAAAAGCGTCAAGGCACGTCTCATTGCAGAAAGAAAAGAAAAAGGAGTGGAGAAGCCCTCCATAAGGAGAAACCCAATTTTATTGATCGAATATTTCTTAAAGACCAAAGGGGAGAGAAAAATTGTAATAAAAGAAAAATACAAAGTCAGAGGTCTCAGACCTCTGAAATAGGAGTTGGGGAGCTCAGTGTTCTTGGAAGGGGAGCTGTGGTGGCAGCGGCAGTGGGAGAGAGCCCGGCTTCATCTTCAGATGCCTCATCCAAGAAGCTGAGGTCGAGCTCGAAAAATTTTTTGACCACCTTTTCTTGACAGAGCTCGAACCCTTTGATGAATGCTTCTAGGGCGAATTTGACGTTCAGGTCCCTCATCTCCATGGAGGCCTTGAACTCCACCGCTAGAACCCTGGCCTCCGAGATCAGAACCGAAATCTGCTCCATCAAATTTGCGACCTCGGCGTCCGCCTTCCTCACCATCTCCTCCGAGGTTTGCTTTTCTTTCTCAAGGGCCTCTTGGAGGTTGGCTACCTCGGCAGCCTTTTCTTTGAGGTGAGCGACTTCGATCCGACGACTCTCCTCTGCCTGGATGGCGTCCCTCCTCACCCGGTTCGTCGCCTCGATATTGGCAAGGAGCTGGTGCCCGATTTGCAAGGATGGCCAGGAGGTTAGAATGAAAGTTGAAGAATTAATTAAACGAAGGAACGAGGAGGAAAGTGAACCTGTTTACCTCGAGAAAGGATCCTAGAGAGTCCCAAACCCACTGTTCGGGATCGGTGCGAACAATCTTCTGGACGACTTCGGACAGGATGCAGCCGTCGACCAGTCGCTTTATCTGGTCCCTGTCATTAAAGGGATTCTCCCCCGACTCTTCTTCGAAACCGTGGGACTCTTCGATGGCGGCTCGATGGCTACTCACCCTGTGGGCCACTGACTTCCTTCTCCTCCCCCTCTCAACCCCTGGCACCTCCTCGAAGCGGGCCCCTGAAGCGGGAACCTCAGCGGGAGAACTCCTTGAAGAGGCCCGGGGAGCCAGGGGCTCAGCGTCTGAAGGAACGTCGACCGCGAGGGCCGCCTGGGCAGGCGTGGCCGAGCTCGTCTCCTCCGTTCTGGCCTTCTTTGCCAATCCGGAGGCCGCGGCGCCTTTTCTTTTGTGAGCCTTGAGGCCCCTGACGAGCATCCGTGCTGCTTTGGCATCCATTCCTAAAAAAAAAAAAAGAAGAAGAAAGAGGAAAAAAAAGAAGAGAGAAAAAGAGATCAGTAATGGAGTGAAAAAGGAAGAGGTGACGCACAAAAAAAAAAAAGAAGAAAAAAGAGAAAAAGAGGGAGAAAAAGAGAAGGGGACAAGAAAAGGAGAAAAGAAGAAGAAGGAAAAGATGGAGTACTCGCAGGATCCAGGGGGCTCAAGCCGATGTTGAACAAAAACTGCTTCTTCAGAAGATTGGGAAGGGAAAGAGTTGGATAACTAAGGAGCTTTCGGACGGCCTGAAGATCGTCCTCCCCCAGGCTGGGGGCCTGACGGACAGAGTCCCTCAGGGAGCCCCAAGGGGGCAGTCCCAGCGTTAAGGTCGGACATTGGATGTAAAGGTACTTTCCCTTCCAGTTATGGATTGAAGAGGGAGCACCTTTCAGCAATCCCTTCTTGCCGAACTGAGGAGAGAAGTACCACCAGTCCTTTGTCGAGGGGTGGCACTTTAAGGTGTAAAAATACCTAAACAAAGAAAGAGATGGCTGAACTTCGACTACATGGCAAAGGGAGAGGAACCTTATCAGAAACCTAAAGGAATTCGATGCGACTGAAGCTAAAGAAATATCTAAAAAATGAAAAAGAGTGATGACGAAGGGCGGAAGTGGAAGCCGGAGCCCAGCATGGAAGGCCTCCTGGTACAGGCAGAAATGGCCAGGCGAGGGGGTGCTAGCCCGGTCGGCGGGATCAGGAAGCTCCAGACCGTACTCCGGAGGAACTCCATACTGAACCTTTATCAGTAAAAGTTTGTCCGGAGTCAGAGAACAGGGAATGGTGCTCGACGTGAAAATCAGGTGAGGCTCAGCCCTAGATGTGGGTTCGTCTGCAGTATGAGGGTTATGGGGGGCTGAGGTGGATGAACTCCTGGAACCACTAGAGGCGGAAGTGTCGGAAGACATTTCAAACGAGGACCCTAAAAATCTCAGAGAAATCAGGCGAAATAAGAGGCGAAAGGTTCGCGGGGGACCAAACCAGGGGAATGCGGCGGAAGAAAAATGGAGGAGAAAGGGCACCTAGATGGCAAGAAGAGAAATGAAAGTTTCGGGACTAACCTAAGTCGCTCCGAAGGATGCAGAGGTGTGAGGACAGGGATGACTCGAAGAATGCTTAGGGCCAAGGTGGATGCCAAAGAGGGTCAGAGCTCTCGGAGATAAGGCAGACACCGACAGAACTTTCAGGCGGAATGAGACTCCTGAAGGCGAAAAGGCGGGTTTAAATAGACCCTGGGATCCGGTGCTATAATGATCGCGGATCTCCCCAGGCCGACCCACGCTAGCCACGTGTCCCACTCACCACGGCAGGCGGCTAAAAGTGGCTGACAGCTGACAAAGCCATTACTGCGCCGTACTTGGGACAACGCTCCAGCGGAAATTTTGAAAGGACTCTTCGGATCGCCCCGATTTGAAAAGACTCCAGCACGCGCGCATTAAATACCAGAATATCTGAGGGCGATCGTGCGCAGGATTCAAGGGGATAACTTCGACTGTGAAAATTTCTCTGTACTTCCTTCATTTGAAACTCGAACTCGAAAGTAGGAGGACTGGTGTTGGGTATAAAATACCCCCCCAGCCGAAGTTCGTGACAGGAGTGACCCTCCAGGGATTCTACCGACTTCCAACCTTCAGCGACATCTTTCTGAACCTCTCCGACGGTCGAGCCTCCGCAACATTCTCAAGTTCTGCCGACGGATAAACCCCCACCAGCGTCGTGAAAGGTTTTAATACAATGGCGAAAGCACGGATTTCAAAGCAATTATTACGAAATCATAAAAATAAAACCTAACTCCAAGATCACCTTATCAGAAATTAAACCATATAATATGCATTAATATCAAATAAAAGATATAGAAACATACCTCTTATCGCTAAACCCTGATTTGTGCTTAGTTGCCGGCAGCAATCTGTCTGGGTTTCCACCAGGTGCCCACATGTTCACCCTCCAACGTTGATCCACACGGGGACTCGACCAACCCACTAGCACTTATTTAAAAATACTCTGCAATTAAATTCTGATTTATCAGAATTTAAATGCAATTTGGGCAGAACCTCCTTTCTTGGTTTTGCTGTCACACTGTTGGACCTTTTCTTGCCTTTCTTTCTTGCTCCTTGTCTCCTTAATTTTTATTTCAATTCTCTAAGCCTTTTGGAAGATTTCTTATCCTTTATCAGGATCTTATCTAGGCTAGAGAGAAAGAATAAAAAAAATTGGACAAGTAGAGCCTCTTGTAAGAAAGAAAGAAGATTTCTGAATCACTCAGACTCCTCGGCGTGCACCCCTATTTATATTGCACGTAAAGGTGCAATCCAAAACATCTCACACCCTCTGACAATTTATCTCATGCCTCTTGTCTATTTCTCATGCCCCATAAATTAAGAAATGCCATGTGTACATCAAAGTTGGGTTGAAGAGACGCCATATTTCAGAAAGACTCTTCGATCTTAACTTATGGTGTTCATATGAGAAGTCACAAAGCTTCTCTTATTGGCGCCATCAACCCATGCCTTTGGATCTGGAAGGAAGCCCATCCAATGGCCAAGATAGATGGTGCCAACTTGAAGAATGGTGCAAGAGATTAAGGGGCGTGGATAAGTTAAAACTTATCTCCCCATTTGAAATTTCAAAGGGGCACTTCCAAGAGGTGGCGCATGGATTTAATCCTTATCTCTTCTCTTAATTCTTCTACGATGAGTTTAATACTTAGAAGGACTCTTAGACACCTCCTAAGACATCTAAAAAAACATTCATAGAATAAAAGTTACGGAGAAAAATAGGATAGACCAAGTTAAGGGGCGTCATCTCCCATCCATGCGCCATGTGACACATGCGCATGGATTTAAATTCTTACCACTTCTCCTAATTTTTCTACGAGGAGTTTAATACTTAGAAGGACTCTCAGGCACCTCCCAAGTCATCTGAAAATCATTCGTAGAATAAAAGTTACGAAGAAAAAATAGGAAAGACCTTATCTAAAGGTGGCGCCAACTCCATCCATGCGCCATGTGGCTCATGCGCATGGATTCAAATCCACACGCCAAGAGAGAGACTCTTAGGCATGTGGTTCTCTGGTTTTTGGCACCCAACAGCAAGCCCAATTAAAACACTTCAAACCCACTTCAAGACCAAATCCAATTTGGCTCAAATTGGTTCTAAATTAGCCCAAATCAGAACCCGATTCGAATTCGATTCGAATCTAAATGCTAGGGTTTGCAACATGTGCTAGCATGTTCAACTTGCAAACATGGTTTAATCAAATTAAACCCATGATCAATTCCCTTTGTGTGTGACCCATTGGGTTCCACATCTAGCTAGCAGTGAGTCTAGATACAATTTAGTCTAATTTGGTTAGAACACAACCCAGCCGATTTAGGTCAAATCAAGCTGAACTGTTTTGATCAATTAGAATAGCTTTTAATTAATGATCAAATTAAACTCTTTAATTTGATCAAACTCACAAGACATGATTGACGTCTAGCAACGTATCATGTCTACCTGAAAGATATAGAATTTTGATGGAAATACCAAAAATACCCTTCAGTGGAAAATTACTGTGCATCTTGATCTTACGATCATCCTGCATCCCGAATATAAGTTTGGGTATGGAAAAATGTCAAACCCAATTTTTGAAGCGAAAATTTAGTGCAGGGGCAAAATGATAATTTTAAAACTTTTTCAAAATTACTATTTTACAGCAGAATTATTAATTAATCTCATTAATTAATACTAATTAACCCTACACTAGGATCTAAATATGATACAACAGCATGCATTTAAATTTGAAATTCAAATTTGAATCAGTAAACCTTTTACAGTACTGTGTTCAGAACACATCACCTTTTGCGGGTAGTCGATCACCGCAATCTGATCACCGTCGGAGGGCTCTGATCGTCACGTCACAGCCACACAAATGTCTGGCCTCTGCGGATCATCCACACGAAGCTTCCATCTGATCAGCTCCTCACGAATGCTAGTTCGTGATTTCACCCTTTTGATGGTAGATGTTGATCGAACTCCTTCGATCGATGTGCGCCGACTTCTCGGATGCTCCGAATCATTTGCACAGTTGCTTGAGAGGTTGATGGATCTCTCCCTAAAATTTGGTGGACTCACGACACTCGTGGCACACCAATCTCACTTCCCGAACCCTAGGTAGAAACCCTAGGGTACACACCAAAAACCCTGTGCCCAATTTTCTCTCTTTTCTTTCTTTTTCTCTCGGAAGGTTTTGGACCTTCACCTTGTGTAGAAGCCTTCCTCACACCCCAAAGTTTCTCTCCTAAAATTTCTACGCACGTCCCACATTTCTCCTCTTTTTAAAACAACGTCGAACGTGTCTTATCCGCGTGAGAGGATAAAGACAAGAGGTTACATATTTGAATTCAAATCAAATTTGAATTCAAACAAAAACCAACTTATCCCTATCCTTTTGGGCATGAGAAGAGAAGGGGCGTGGCTCTTTGTGCGTGGAAAATATTTCATGAGAAACCTTTTCTCGTGTAAGTAATGTGGCGCACAAAATGGATAAGGATGAAAGGGCAAGTGATAAGTTATCCATTCAAATTCAAACATGCTTTGAATTTGAATGGCTAACTAATTATTTTATCCATCCATATGGTGCACAAATGAGGGTGTGGGGAAGGGTTTTGTGTGAGAAAAATTTCATGAGAAGTTTCTTCTCGTGAATTCAAATGGGTGCAAGGAAGTTGGGTGTCGCAGGGAATTTAAAACAAGGTGGTTTGATTCAAATTGAGCCAACCTAGTTTAAAATAGGTAAAGCACAATTAGACCAGATTAAACCCAATATAATTAGGCTTAATTAGGCTCAATAAAATCTTAATCAAATCAAAAATTAACTAAACCTAACCCCTGATCAAATCAGGGACTAAACCACCTTAGCGATTAGGTCAACATTTAACCTAATCGGGTCAATCCAAACTGAATCCAATTCAATTTAAACTTGATCCAAAAATAATTACTCAATCAAATTGAGTTAATTAGTGATTAAATCACTAATTAAACCTCTCATAAATATTGAGTCCAAATCCGATGGGCAATCAGGCATCAGAGACCATCGATATGAAACCCTGATCAAAGAGTTCAAATTTCAAATTCAAAATTTGAAATTCAAAATTTTGACCTTGGTACCCAAAATGTGTGAAACTCATGATTAGAGAATCCTAATTCTCAATCATAGAGTCCCAGATAGATAAGACTCATAATCAGCCATCAGATCAGAAAGGAACCTCTAATGTGTGTGACCCTGCAGGTTCGAACCTAAACCGGTAGCACAGGAACCAATTCCTGTACTAATCGAAGTGACCATCTAGCAATGGTACCTGACGATCGGATAGGTCGAATAATCACAATCATAATATTCAGAACCTACGTGAATATGGTTACTGTATAATTCATCCCTTTTGACCCTTGTGTTTAGGACGACTCAGGGTTAAACTGTCAACCCTGATGATATCATCCGAATCGTGCTCAACTCAATTAGTCCTGTGACTCCTCACTAGGACTACCCTGGCCAAGGTTTTGCTAAATTGAAACACGACTGTACACAGCTCCTAAACTGGAGTGGTCAATCCCATCTTGACACACGCACCGACAAGTCAAGTACTTGACTACACCCAGCAACCTTCCGTCACTGAATTAGAAATTCAGGTAGTCCAGTGCCTAAGTGTAGTGAGTTGCTTGCAAGTCACCGTGGTGGTCTCAGGTCGGAGGGACATTTATACCCATATCCCATCAGAGCAAATCTTGACAGCAGAAATAGCTTCGGAGTTGGTCACGTTCAGTGCAGATGTACCATTACATCTCACCTGTATGCCATACCAGTGTCTCCACACTCTTTGATTATGAGGATAACCAACCCATATGGCACACAACGACCTATGCTCGATAAACGTTGTCATCCTTGGTAACAACGTATCATTTGGTCGCGAACATGTTTAAGGACTAAGCGACAAATCCTCCTTTGTCGAGTCTAAATAGTCCTAAGGACTTCACCACAACACAGGAGTTCATTAGAAGATGAAACATTTGTGATGAAAAAATACCAAAATAATTTTTATTTATTTATAATTCATGTACTAATACAAAAGGAGCACAACCGTCAACAGGCTGATGATTGACTTTGGGACACTATTCCCAACAATCTCCCACTTGGCCTAAAGCCTATCGGTGCAGTATCTAATACCCATCTTCGACTTGTAGTCGTTGAACTCCTTCACCGCAATGGCTTTAGTGAATGGGTCAGCCAGGTTTTCCTTTCCGTCGATCTTCTGAAGGTCGATGTCACCTCGATCCACGATCTCCCGGATGAGATGGTAGCGGTGCAGAATATGCTTCGTCCGCTGGTGTGCCTTTGGTTCCTTCACCTGAGCAATGGCTCCAGAGCTATCGCAGTAGAGCAGAACTGGACCAACAAGGGAGGGTGCTACTCCGAGCTCGGTGATGAATTTCCTCAGCCACACCGCTTCTTTGGCAGCATCTGATGCAGCAATATACTCCGCCTCGCATACTGAATCAGCCACAGTGTGCTGCTTGGAACTCTTCCAGCAGACAGCCCCACCATTAAGGGAAAAAATAAATCCTGACACACTCTTGCTATCATCGCGATCAGACTGGAAACTAGAGTCTGTAAACCCTATAAGTCTCAAGTCCGATTCACCATATATAAGCCACTGGTCCTTAGTATTTCTTAAATACTTCAGGATGGTTTTAACAACCTTCCAGTGATTCTCTCCTGGATCAGATTGGTATCTACTCACTACCCCTAGTGAGTATGCCACATCTGGTCGTGTACATGTCATGGCGTACATGATAGATCCCACTGCCGAAGCATATAGAATCCTACCCATACGTTCTCTCTCTTGAGGTGTTGTCGGACAATCCCTCTTCGAGAGAGAAATTCCATGGCCTATCGGTAGATAGCCTTTCTTGGAATTTTCCATGCTGAACCTTTTCAGCATAGTATCAATGTACGTGGACTGGGATAAGCCAAGCAACTTTTTGGATCTATCCCTATAGATCCTCATCCCTAGGATGTAGGAAGCTTCTCCCAGATCCTTCATGGAGAACTGTGACGATAGCCAAATCTTTATTCCCTGTAATGCAGGGACATCATTCCCGATTAAGAGAATGTCATCCACATACAATACAAGAAATACTACTACTGGACCATTAGCCCACTTATAAATGCAGGGCTCTTCTCCGTTCTTAACGAAGCCATACGTTTTGATCGTCCTATCAAAACGTATGTTTCAACTCCGAGATGCCTGCTTAAGTCCATAAATGGACCTCTGTAGCTTGCACACCTTAGACTCATCTGTGGATGTGAACCCTTCAGGTTGTATCATATACACCTCTTCGTCCAGCTCTCCGTTTAGGAAAGCTGTCTTCACATCCATCTGCTAAATTTCATAGTCTAGATGGGCAGCTATCGCAAGCATAATCCGAATGGATTTGAGCATTGCCACAGGAGAAAACGTCTCGTCATAGTCTATACCATAACGTTGACGATATCCCTTGGCAACCAGACGGGCTTTATAGGTCTCCATCTTTTCGTTTGCGCCCCTCTTCCTTTTGAAGACCCACTTACACCCTATGGGTTTTACTCCTTCGGGTGGGTCAACCAATGTCCACACATCGTTGACCTTCATGGACTCCATTTCGGATTTCATGGCCTCTAGCCATTTCTCAGAGTCAGGTCTCTGCATTGCATCCATGTAGGTGATCGGATCCTCATCGTTTTCATCAAGTTCGACAGGATCACCATCCCGGATCAAGAAACCATAGTATCTGTCCGGTTGATGTGGTACTCTACCAGACCGCCTTAAGGGTGCATAATCAATGGGCTCCGGATCTGATCTAATCAAATTCGGTTCAGGTTCAGTAACATGTGTCGGTTTTTCCACCTGTCGAACTTCGTCAAGTTCGACTTTAGAGGCAACAGTTCCTTCACTAAGGAACTCCTTTTCTAAAAGATTACCTTAAGGCTGACAAACACCTTTTGCTCATCAGCAAGGTAGAAATAATACCCTTTGGTCTCTTTTGGGTACCCTATAAAATTACACTTGTCAGACCTAGGTCCAAGCTTGTCTGTAATTAAACGTTTAACATAAGCCGGACACCCCCAAACCCTAAGATGCGAGAGTACTGGCTTACGTCCTATCCATATCTCATATGGCGTTTTGGCTACAGACTTACTCGGAACTCTATTTAGAAGGTAACAAGTCGATTCGAGCGCATATCCCCAGAGGGAGATCGACAGACCAGCAAACCCCATCATGGATCGAACCATGTCTAACAGGGTCCGATTCCTCCTTTCAAACACACCATTATGCTGTGGTGTTCCAGGAGGAGTCCACTGAGAGAGAATCCCATTCTCCCCTAGATACGTCAGAAACTCATTGGAAAAGTATTCACCTCCTCGATCAGATCGAAGAGTTTTAATATACTTCTCAGTTTGTTTTTCTACCTCATTTCGGAATAGTTTGAACATTTCAAATGATTCCGACTTATGCTTCATTAAATAGACATACCCATACCTAGATAGGTCGTCTGTGAAGGTTATGAAGTAGAAAAAATCCATCTCTTGCACTTGAGCTCATGGGTCCACATATATCAGAATGTACCAGACCTAAGAGTTCACTGGCTCGCTCACCTTTTCCAGTAAAAGGTGACTTGGTCATCTTCCCAAGAAGACAGAACTCACAGGTTGGAAGTGATTCACAATCACTAACTTCAAAAATTCTTTCTTGAGCCAACCTGTTTATCCTGTTCTTATTGATATGACCTAGCCTACAGTGCCAAAGGTAGACTTCTGACACATTATCTATTCTAGAGTGTTTACCGAATTTTTGAACCACATTAACAGGCTGTGATAGTAAGTAAATTTTATTATTTAATTGTCCAACAAATATTGTAACACCATTCAAAATGATATTATAAATATTTTTTTTTATTAAAAAATCATAACCGTACATGGTCAAAAGGCCTACAGAAATAAAATTTAATAAAAAACTTGGACAATAGTGACATTCACTCAGAATTACATTACGAGAATTGATTACAAGACTCATGATTCCTAAAGCTAGAACTGGAACTTTGCTTCCATCTCCAACATTCAGGAACCTCTCGCCTTCATCAAATCT
>NC_026003.2:83696948-83721573 GCF_000442705.2 Elaeis guineensis
CTTTTGGGATACCCCATAAATAAGCTCTCAAGATCTATCCTCTAACTTATCCACCATATCATATCTCATATGATGTGGTGAAATCAACTTTACGGAGAACCTAATTTAAATTTCAAAAATTAAATTTTATTCCTAAAGAAATAAAAATTAAATTAGTGATATTCATAATGGATCGGATCATATCTTATATAGCACCATTGCTCTTCACAGATACACCATTGAGTTGAGGTGTATAAGGAGAATTCCATCATGAAATCATGCCATTCTCTTTAGATAATCGATAAATTTTTTATTTGGTATTGCATCTTCGATCTGATCGAAGTACTTTTAAGATTTTTTCGATTTATCTTTTTTACTTCACATTTGAATTCTTTGAACCTTTCAAAGTCTTTCAGATTTGTATCTCTCATACATATCTGTACCATAATAGTTCATTGATAAAGATGAAGCAGTGATAATCTCCTAGTATGGCTCATCAAATGGGCTATACACATCGTATGTGTACTAGGGTAAGTATCTCAGTGGTCCTATCCCTTTGTCCCATGAAGGACAGCTTGGTCATTAATCTTCAAAGAGATGATTCACAGACTAGATATGACTTAACAGTCAATGAGTCTAAAGGCCCATTTTCTCCAGTCGATAAATCATTTCTTCTTACATGACTTAGTCAAAAGAATCATCTATATACTTCAAGTTATTTGGTTCTGGATCTCTCAAATCCAATGGCATTCACTATTTGCTCAAATAATTTTCACAAATGCATCACCATGCAAATGATAATGAGCTAAATCCAAATGGTAATCACCGAGCTTAGGTGCTCACGGCCTCAATACAATGTTTGCACCATTGCCGACTCAAAAGAGATCACTTCACCTTCTCTCAGTCCTCTTCCTTAGACCTTATATTAAAGTGCATAATATGCACCAGAGTCTAATGAAAAAGAAAAAAACTGTAAGATCAATTTTGAGCAATTCGACATACCTTCTAAAGATACGTAAATTTTCTTTAAATTCTCCAGGTATGTACCTCTGAACTTTTCAAGATCCCTTAGTTACAGCATATTGATCAATTTAGTTAAAGTGCTATAATATTTATTCATATAATAGTTTCATAAACTATCTGTATGAATTAGAAATTACAGGGTTCAAATCCATTAGCAATTTCTTATACATAATCATATTGAGCTTTTCAAGCTTTTCAATATCCTTGATCATCGATCATGGACAAACTGCCCATCACGCATCTTATGCACTGTGCGACTCTGATCATCTCACAACTATTGTAGATGAATCAGCATGTTATAGGCAGTCTACATGTCTTTATGCATATATTGGATTTCATCAACTATGAAGTTTAATTTATAGCATCTAACCTAATTGTCAATGTCCAACCATTTGTCAACTATAGCTCGTTGACTATAGATTGGACAAGATGATGACATTGGGTTAACTTGATCAAGAATATGATTTAATTTCTAAAAACTAAGAACTATTCTTAGATTTTTGAGTCAGAATATGTAATTGATTTCGATTAAGTGGTTGATATCTAGGATTCGAGTTAGAGTGTTGGAAGCTAAAGAATTGATCATAGAGAGTAAAAGTTTAATTAGATGATTGTACTTGTAATAGTTTGTTCTAGGGACTTTAAAAATAAATAAAGACTCTCACTAATTTTTTGAGTCTCTCATACTCGGGTGGAGAAATGGAAACCTTAACGTGATAATTGGTTCTAGTGGGTGCTACGATCCCATCGATGTACGGTACCTCACATAACAATTATTGATGACACGTATGCCAATGCGTGGATAATTCTTTGTTCAGATGTTTCTCCAGATTTGTTGCAGTGATTTGGTCTCTACGTCCTGTGGTCTCACCTAACAGTTATTGACACATTTTTTAGTTAAGTCCGACCCACCGTTCACCAGCGAGTGCAAAGTCGTCATTAGATTTCTCACCTAACAGTTATTGGGCCCAACCCCATTTTTATCCTAGGACATCTAATGCTAATAGAGTGGTTGTGCCTTTCCGATGTAATCGAACCACTGTAACCAACCGAGAACGATCAATGCCAAAAAAAGCACCCGCATCTCTACAATGGTGGAAGACCAGTAGACTTAATATTTAGTGAGGAGATTTGGGTTCAGGTATCTTCTAATTAGTCACATACATCTAATGTAATGACTAATCTGATTTGGGTCAGCATATTTCATGTCTGACCAATCTAGTCGGCATGGGTGAACTCGGATCAACAAATAACCTCATACAAAACATAATCTCTCAAGATGGCCAAGTAAGTGAAGATGAGTGGGGGTCTCCCTGTTGCTTTTCTTAGACACCGATGAATTGGTCAGGTCAGACAACGAAATCAATTAAATAACCACCATCTAATACTTGTTTTAGACACTAAATTGGTTAATTAGAATCAATTAGGTTAACCTATAGACCCAAAGTCGAACTGTTGAATCAAATTCGATCTTGATTTAATCAATTCACATCATATGTGAATCAATTTGACCAACTACAACTAAATTCAATTTTAAGCCTCTTTAATCTAATCCCAACTAATTCTTGATTAGGTTTGATCAACTGCTCAAAATTAAAAAAAGGTTCTAACCTGATCTAATCAATGACCCTAGTTGTAGTTTAATCTTTAAACCTAATTTGTTCAATTCATACTTGAAGCCCATGTTTTATGCATTGAAATTTAGATCTTAAATTCGTAATTTTAAATTTTATAATTTCAAATCTTAATTCTCAATTAAGTGCATTATGTACATGGATTTAAGTTTAGATCTCGAAACAATTTCTAATCTAAACAATTTATATTATATTCATACAATATCGCTATTTGCAGAATTGAGTCGACTTCACTCTGGTACACGAATCGACTTGTCATAGTGAGTCAGCACACACTGAGACAAATAGAAATCTGTAGACCTAGCCTGCATAATTGAGTCGGCTCATCAGCAAATGAGCTGACCTACCAGGATCTTGAGTCGACTCCAACAAAAATGAGTCAACTCACCAAGCACTCGAGTTGGACCCAATTGAAAATCGAGTCGACTTCACAGACATACCAGTCACAGTTTCATATTTTTATGCAAACAAAGCCTAAGGTTTTGGATTTAGGGTTTTACAAAAATTAAGTTTTAGATCATGTGTCAAAACAATATATCATATATAATATTTTAGCGATCTAAAACACATAAAATACATGCATAATCTGATTTAAATCTAAAATATGTATCATATACAATTTTCTGGTCGCTGTTCATCTTCATGGAAAATATCACAGTCGGCACCCGACACGTCATAAGAGAGAATCCATCAAATGGGCAAGAGAGGGACTTTAATCCCATCTTATGACCGGACGGCCATGGTGACTATCCCAATTCGATTACTAAGCTACTAAAAATTTAATCTAACATATCACATATGTAATCAATTAAAAATCAGATCTAATTATTTTTCACATGTCAAATATATGAACAATAATATTGAATTTGTGCATGTAAGAAAAATTTCAGCAATCATACTAAATCCAAATTAAATTTTAATTAATATTTTCAGATCTAAAATTAATTTCAGATATGAATAATTCATGATTTATTTCAAATCTAAAACGATTTCAGATCCAAAATAATCCTGTAATCATATTACAGCACGTAGAAAATTCAAATCTAACCTTAATCGATGTTCTATATCGTTCTAGGACAATCGTTCAACATAACAGGGTTATGCTAGGACAACCTTATTTCAGAATGAGTAGATCATCAAACTAGCCTTCAGATCTGATTTCTACAAATCAGATTTCAGATCTGAGGGATTTTCATGTTCGTATCAAAATCTATGCTCTGATACCATTGTTAGAAAATCGCTACGGTTTCGTACGTGTAGTTTAAAAATTTTTCTAGATACTAAGCAGTGAAAATAAATTAATTAAAATATTTTTAATTAAATCACGTATCAGATCAGATTTGAAAACCGTAGTTAGAATCTTGATACGAACATTCAATCTTGATTTGAAATTTGAAAAAGAAAACAAACAGTTAGAAAAATAAATCGAAGATCAGATCTCTATACCTCGGATCCTACAGATGTCTCAGATTCTGATCGTAGCTGCACACACGCCCAGCCTCTGCTGGTATCCACATGGAGACGTCTGATTGGAGCACCGAGATCATCGGTGTGCTTGCACCTTGCAGATCTCGAAGAAGGAGATCGCTGTGCCGATCTGACGGGATCTGAACTAGATCATCATGAAGAGAAGAAGGATCCTTCTTCTTCTTTCTCTTTTCTCTTCTTAGATTTGATCTCTATCAGATCTGGACGTTGGGATGTAAGGAAGAAAGGAGAGGGAGGCGTTGGGAGAGGAAGTTGTGATGTAAGAAAGAAGACACTTCTTTATGTCTCACGCATGCCTACTCTTCATGTTGAGTTTTGTTGCACAAAACCAATTCCTCTTCTCCCAACCACTTTTTCATGCCATAAAAGATCTTCTCTCCTTGAATCATAGCCGTTCTAATCACAAAAAAAGATTAGATGGGCGTTGAGACAAGGGAAGAAGGAAATATATCTCATGCCAACAATTAGCGCATGCCCTCCTTTCTCCAATTTTTTTGTTGCACAAAAAAAATTCTTCTACACCCCAGATGGATTTCTATCATATGTTGAATCAAATTCAAATAGAAAAAAATATAGAGGAAAAAAAATACCAGATAAGGTGGGGCACCAATAGTCGCCAACTATTGGCGCCCCCTCCCCTTTCACGTGCACAAGAAAAGAAGGACGAGAAAAACAACGCCCCTCTTCCCTTCTTGGCGTGATTTCTGGAGAGAGTCCTAGGAGACCTAGGCTCTTCGAGTCATGGTTCTTTTGGTTCAAGTTAGGCCTTAATCGGGTTCAAATCGAGTCCGAAACGAGCCGAATTCGAAAAGGCTGTCAAGCATGATCCAATCAAGCTTGAAATCCAAATCTGATTTAGATAATTAAACTCAATTAATATTAAATTAAATTAAGTCTAATTAAATTAAATTTGATTTAAATTAATTAAGATTTAATCCATAATTTAATCAGCTCAAAAAAATTACAACATTTACAATTAAGTCCTTGTGCTAACAATTAGCAGTTGCCAAAACTGTAATGCTTACAAATTAGCAGTTTTTAAAATTCAAACTATCAATCCGATCGATAATTCGAATATGATCCAAGTCATTGATCAGGTCATACTCCTTTTATGTGTGATCCCTCAGGTTCTATTCTGTCTGGTAGTGAGACATACCGTGATCTCCATCACAGTATCATTGAAACTCTTTTCGATGGGATAGAACGATTCTAACTCACCTCAATAAAGATCGTTGATCCGAAAATGATCTTAGTGAGTTCTCACGATCCACCAATGACGTCTAGCAACATATAGTGGCAACCCAATAGAACAGAAAAAATAAACTCCTTGATGCAGTTATCGTGTGATATAATCACTCTATCGTGAGTCTCGACTTGACGGAGGTCATGGAGAACTCGTCAAATCCCATCGTCAGTCATATGCTACATTGGCTCGACTCGAGTTTATCTGTGAATCTCGTGGAAATTTTTTTTCAGTATTCACACTTATTCTAGTCAGAGATTTTTTGAACTCAGTCTTACGAATTACATAGGACTTCTCTTTTTCTACCAAGGACGATAGATTCCATCTAGATGCATCTTATTCCAAACAGCGAACTTGAACCTACAATAGTCAACATACACAGTAAGGATCCGAATAGTTAGGGACCAAGAGAACGTACTATCAAACTAAGTAGCCTCGCTGCGAATAGCTAACATACCGCAGGTCAAAGGACCAGTCACACCACTGCAGCATCGAGAAAATCACTGACGAGTAAGTAGATATCCAAGTGGTTTCTCGTGTTGGTCACGCTCAGTGCAAGTTGTTCTCTAACAACTACCTGCACTCTTATCCCAGTGTCTACATTGCAGACTCGAGACTTATCTGTCCTAAAGGGAGGTGATCCGTGCACCGATCTTGAATGGATTGATCACTGTCTTTCGTGACGATCTTTCGATCGGAAGCATTTAAAAATTAACCACTAATGATGTGTGTCTCAAATTCTCAATATCTTGAGAATATATAAAATTATCTTTGTTAATTTTCAGGACAAATCATGAACATATAAGACATGATTGGTTATAAAGACTGTCCCATCAAATATAAAATATATCTAGAGAAAGGTATGTGTTAGCCAAGATTGGCTTTTAGAGCATACATCTAACAGGATGAATGATGAAAATTACAAAGCAAAAATTAAGAAATGAGTTAGATGACAAATTAAGGACAATGTCATCGAGAATTAACTTGTGTGAGCATGCATAACAAATATTTTAGGGCTCAAGTAAGAGGTGTGATTTAGTTCATGCTGAAAGATTCAGAGGGGAAGATCTAAGACAACATGGATGTAGGTTGCGCAAAAGAAATGGAATAAATAGAAATGACATTTCTGTATTTTTTGCCGACTTAATTGGGTTGCTTGAATAGATAAGGTTCAATAAAGCTGATTTCAAATAGATGGAACAAGGCTGAATGGTTATGTTATGATAATCTGGAGTTCCATATACATTCACTAGTGATCATATAAAGAGAAGAATCTGCTTTCATGCTGATTATTGAACGAGGACCATTAAGGGTCCATCTGGTGTAAGTGAGCACCATCAAACACACTGCTGATGCTAAGGCTGTCACGCCCCAAACCCGGGACATAACACGGGCATGCTACCGAGGGATGGACCCACGATAACACGAAGCCAAAATTCTTCTTAAATATAATAACAGGTGTATCTCAAATAAATGTAATAATAAAGTTCAATTCAATTATTTAATTAAACCAAAACTAGTTCAGAGCATCTAAATCCAGAGATAAAATAATCCAAGTCTTAAAATTTATAATGACTATAATCCATAAACATAAACTGAATTCCTAGAGCAAAATTTCTAAACTTGCTTTGCTGATCTTCAAGTCTGGATTCTCTTTCCTTCGATCCTAGCCTTATTTCTCTGTACATGAAAGAGAAAACAAAAAGAATATGAGCTACACTAGCTCAGTAAGTAGACTTCCGCTTCCTTACCGGATCAAGCATAAGTTTTCTATGATAATGCATCATTTAGCAAATATCAATTATTGCGAAAATAAATATTTCATAAAGCATATAATAAAACAAGTTATAAACTCATCATGCATGCATAAATCATGTATATTTCACAATTATGAATCGTAAATCATTTTCATCATGTATTCATGTCATGTTTCAAAATATTGCTCACAGATATTCGTGCTAAGGTCACTATTATACCCGTGACAGGACCATGTTTCTTAATCGACAGAGTTCTTAATTCATGTGCCAACTTTATACCCGCTGGCAGGGTCATGTTTCGTGTGGATGCTAGCTCCGGATGTCGACCTTCTCGAAGGAATTCATTCATAGCTATCTGAGAGCCTTTGAAATCATTTTATTTTTTTCTTAAAACATACATATACATAAATAGAAAAACAATAAAATTCATGCTTCATAATTATGTTTTTTTTTTTATATGACATATTCATGAAATCAATGCACATAATAAAACATGCTTTTTCATATCACATATGCTGATCCTTATTTTATAAAAAAAAATTATGATTTCATCAATAGTAATTCTTTGCATAAAAACATGATTATTTAAAAAATAAATAAGGAGCATAAGATCTACTTAACTCGATCGTCCGGGACCTTTTAATCTTCCTTAAAAGAATCAGGCAGTCCTATTTAAAATATTAAATCATTAATAAATTTCATATTTTTAATAAAATTACATAATATAAAGAAATGACCGATTTGATGATCAGTCCAATAAATCTCTCCCTTCGGCTCTAACCCGATTTAAGGTCATAGGTCCTTAGAAGTGAAGAAGATAGCCTAATAAGAGATTCATAGGATTTCTTGGAGAGAGAATTTTTTTTTTTCCTTCCCGTGGCCTTCTTTGGCCGGAACAGGAGACCTAAAGGTCTCCGTTCCCCACGTCGGCCGTTCACGGCCACCCCTTGCCCGGCGGTGGCCGGCGGCAAGGGAGGCCTTCCCCCGAGTTCGGAGGGCCTGCACCGGCTGTCGGGGATGACCGTCGGTGCCGGAAAATCGGAGTAAAGAGGAGACGAAAACAGGGATTTTCTTTTCCAGCAAAATCCGGTGACCCCATCGCCGGCAATCCTGCCCACAGGCACGGGAAAGAAGGGAGAGAAGAGAGGGAGAGGAGGGAGACCTTACCACAACCTCCGGTGACCCCCACCGGCGTGAAATCGCGGCGAGCACAGGTCGAGGGGCCGCGGCTTCAAACGAGAAAATCAAAGAAAAATCTCCGGCAATCGTCGGTGACTGAAGGGTCTACCCATAGAGGAGAGGGGGGGTTCTTATAGAGTTCGTCCTAGGGTCTTTTAATGGCCCTAGGACTCCGATTTTTGATCGGAGTCTTCCTGCTCTTTTTTTTTTTTTTTTTACAGGGCTTAGTGGGCCGGGCTTTCACAAAGGCTGTCATTGCAGGGAAGCAATTAGCAGTTACTATAGTTGACATCATGCAAACCTGTCATAAATTAATTACTAAGCATTTTTCAAACCTCTGTTTTTTTTTAACACTTTTGTCCTTGCATGATCAGTACTTTATCGGCATAAAGTTGCATGACAAGTCTACCGCCTTGCAGGTGAAGCAGTTCTTGATCTCCAGGCATAGGAGCTCATTCATGATTCTAGTATTGTCTCAAGTATTGAATCCCTCTTCGCCTAAATGGACAGCGGCGTCTTTGCAGGTGTAGGAGAACTGTTCTCTACTGAGAGCTAAAAGCCTAACCCTTCTGTATAGGAACTCCACAAAGAAATAGCAATTCTGACCTTTCTAATCTTTCCCCTTCATTGATCAAATAGATCAAGATGTATGCTGCATGCAGCAAAATAGTCTAGTCTGATTCTTGGTAAAATATTGTAAAGTTCTTGCAGTAGCTCCTTTCAGAGTAACCTTATCCCGACATCCTTCCCCTGCTTTGCCCTTGCAGAGTTTTGTTCTGCGAGCTAATGGCTGCCTGCATGGTATGTCATAGATGCGCATTCTACCGGTTATTATTATGGTTTTGCAGAACAGCTGATTTTTTATTACCAAGTGAGCAAGAGCAGCTCTGCCTATTTACAGATGCTTGCATTTCTCTTCCACTTTTCTGAGTGGAAAGCTAATCGATTGTTGGGGAGAAGTCGTTTTAAGCAGATTTAATTGCACCTGATATGCATATGCAACTGAGGTTATATAGCAATTCGACATGGGCGGTAGAGATCTGTAATTTGCTGTAGAAATCAAAATGTTTCTTGAGACCATGTAAAAGCTATGCCCATCCATCTGACCACGTGTTTCTGGGCCTGCTTGTCGCTTGTGCGGATAAAAGTGCCGTGAGTTATAATCTTGGTTGAAGTTGGGATTCTAATAGATGCAGGAGTCTCGCCCCTTCACGTGCGCTTGTGATGATGTTATGGTTGACAAACTGATTCAAACTGGAGCATTGGATTTTTTTTCTCTTCCCTTGGAATCCTCATGAATCATGATGTCAATCATAATATTTTGAGTAACCTGCCCCCAAAAAGGATGTGGAAGATGTTGATCCTATCCCGATGCAGCATCAATATCCCTCAGCCTACAGTTTAAGTTGGTAGATCTTGGTAATTTGATGTTTTATTTGGGTTTGGTCGTTGTATCTTTACGTGAATTGGTTTAATATGATAACATGGTTCGATGTGATTTTATCTTTGAAATGGCTTGTTACTATGATCCTGTTTGGCATGGTCGTAGTTTCTGGCTTTTATTTAAAAAAAAAAAAAAATAGAAATAGTGATTGGTAATCTATTCCGTATTTTTGATTTTCGGCAATTAGTTTAAAAAATTATATGGAAGCTGAAAAATCTTGTTTCAAAGTTTTTGAGAATCAAAAACTATCATGATTTGTCGCCGCGCCAACTGCTAGCTGTCAGCTACTATTGGTCACATACGTCTATTGTTGTCACTACCATTTTTATCACCATCACCGTCCGCAGTTAACACCAAACACAAAACAAACTAATCAACAGCTTCCACATATTAATTTCAAAAAATAAAAAGATAATTTTAGTTTTCAAAAATTGAACATTTAAAACAAAAAAACTATACCAACTGCTATCTATATCTGACTTATACTCATAAGATGTTAAACATTTGTTTAATTTATAATCACGTGAAAAGGGAAATTGGGTGGGAGAGCGAGGACGAGGGGGTAAAGACCTAGCTCTACCGACTCGATGTACCAAGATCTGGTGCCTGAGCACGTCTGTTTATGATTTAAATAACCAATGCCAAGATCTAGGCAGTTAGAACGAACCTAAAGAAAGCTGGATACACATGATCTTCAAACAAATCCAAGCTAAAAAGTTTGAACCCCTAATCACAAAATTGGGTTCCAATTCCACGAGAAAGGGTTTAAGCCCAGGTTCATATAAATGCCAAACCTAGCAGAGAGATTCAAACCTAGAAGCATGTCAAGGGATTCTAACCTGATCCAAGTGGTTTAACCTAACTAAGCATGAATGTCTGGAGGCAGTAGACATAATAATCAGGGTCAAACCTTGAGCTTATTAAGTTAAATTTGGGTTCAAAAAACAACTCAAATTCTTTATTAAATTAAATCAAATGAAGTGGCTCCAATGGTCTATAAAGAATTTAGACTATTTGAAGTGGACAATTGTGATCCATACTGTTGGATATAAAATATCCCCCCAGCCGAAGTTCGTGACAGGAGTGACCCTTCAGGGATTCTACCGACTTCCGACCTTCGGCGACATCTTTTCGAACCTCTCCGGCGGTCGAGCCTCCGCAACATTCCCAAGTTCTGCCGACGGATAAACCCCCACTAGCGTCGACCGGATTCTTCACGACGGACAGACTCCACCCAAGTTTCTACCTGCTAGACTTCATTCGGATTTCTACGGGAGCCGGACTTCGTCCCCGACTCCGACTGCAGGAAGACTTCATCCGGACTCCTACGGGAGCCGGACTTCGTCCCCGACTCCAGCTGCAGGAAGACTTCATTCGGACTCCTACGGGAGCCGGACTTCGTCTCCGACTCCGACTGCAGGAAGACTTCATCCGGACTCCTACGGGAGCCGGACTTCATCCCCGACTCCGGCTGCAGGAAGACTTCATCCGGACTCCTACGGGAGCCGGACTTCGTCCCCGACTCCGGCTGCAGGAAGACTTCATCCGGACTCCTACGGGAGCCGGACTTCATCCCCGACTGGACTCCTACGGGAGCCAGACTTTATCCCCGACTCTAGCTGCAGGAAGACTTCATCCGGACTCCTACGGGAGCTGGACTTCGTCCCCGACTCCGGCTGCAGGAAGACTTCATCCGGACTCCTACGGGAGCCGGACTTCGTCCCCGACTCCGACTGCAGGAAGACTTCATCCGGACTCCTACAGGAGCCAGACTTCGTCCCCGACTCCAACTGCAGGCAGCCTTCATCCGGACTCTTACAGGAACCGGACCTCTTCCCTGAACTCCAACTGCAGGCAGCCTTCGTCCGGACTCCTACGGGAGCCGGACCTCTTCCTCGAACTCCAACTATAGGTAGCCTTCGTCTGGGCTCCTACGGGAGCCGGACCTCTTCCTTGAACTTCGACTGCAGGTAGATTTTGTCTGGACTCCTACGAGAGCCGGACTCCTTCCCCGAGTAGGTAGACTTCGTCCGAGCTCCTACGGGAGCCGGACTTCTGCCCTGAACTTCTGTTGCAAGTAGACCTCACCCCGAACCCCTACAAGGGCCAGACTCCGAGCTTCTACTGCAAGCGACCCACTCCGAGCTTCTGCTACAAACGATCTACTTCAAATTTCTACCACGAGCGGTCCGTGCCGGATTCCCACTGTAAGCCTTCACCCGAGCTTCCATTGTGGATGAATTTCTTTCGGATTTCTATTGCAGACAAGCCTCGGTCGAGATTCCTCGACAAATGATCCCCATCCGGGCTTCTACGAAGATCGGACTCCGATCGAACTTCTATAGCAGACAAACGCCGGGTTCACGAAATCCAGTAGCTGGACCCCTCCAGCAGATGAACCTCTCCAGCACCATCTGACATCCACCGCCGGTCGACCCTCTATCGAACTTTGCGCAAAACCAGATTGCGTCTGCGGAAAGCCTCTGACCGAGCTCCTACGGCAAGTGGTCTTCGCTTGCAGCCTTAACGCCCAAGGCACCCAACAGGATTTGCGACATCCGAGCTCCTCTCAGATGGATAGCTACTTCTCTCCGCCAGGCACCTCAACCGAACTTCAGCTGACAGGCCTGGATCCCCTGGCAGGCCACAGTAACGGCCACGACTCTGCTCCACTTCCTGCGACGGATTCTGTGCGGCTCCATCACTCCCTGGCAGGCCATAGTAATGGCCATGGCTCTGCTCCACTTCCTGTGATGGATACCGCGCGACTCCTCCACTCTCTGGCAAGTCACGACAATGGACGCCGCTCCACTCCCCACAACAGACTCCACATGGCAGGTCACGGTGATGGCCATGATTCCACTCCACTACTCTTCATAACAAGCTCCTCCTGGCCCCGAACAGTCCACTACCAGACGGTTACAAACGTCGCTATCAGTCTATTGCACCCTCCACCTATAAAAAGGGGACCCCAGATACGTTATTCTCTAAGCTCTAATTTCTATCTCAAAATTCTACTGAAATTTTCATTCGAGCACTCCATTCTTGTTGAGGCAGAGAACTGACTTGAGCGTCGGAGGGTCTTACTAGAGCACCTCCAACTCCAGTTTAGACTTCCTTTGCAGGTCCCGACGGTGACCGCGGCTCCCTCGACTCCAGCTTCTCCGACGTCGGTGGATTTTTGCACCAACAGGATTGGCGCTAGAGGAAGGGGCTGTGTCTTCGCAGTACCCTTATTCTTAAAGGAGCACTCAACGGGACCGCCTTCGGTCATCTTTTCCGACATCCTCTCCTCCTTCCCCCACTAGATCTTCGCCTGATGCCTCCCCATAAAGCATCCACACGGTGATCCACGGCCTCCGCGGTCAGATCTCAGGCTTCGGCCTCACCTCCAGTTTTTCAGCCTCCTCCTCCTCCTCCGGCAACGATGGTTGGCGCGGAACAATTCGACCTACTGGCCTAGCAGGTCAGAGGCCTCGCTGAAGTGGTGCAGGTCATGCAGCAGCAGCAACGGCCGCAGGCGTCAGTGCGACTGGAGAGAACGTCGTCAGAACTCCAAAATCTGACGGTAGGACGGGCCACTTGGGCCAGCCGCCCCGTCTTTCCCGAAAAGATGAATCCGAGGGTGGAGAGCCCTCAGTCAGATCATGATTCCACCCCTGGAAGATCTCTACCTCCATTCTGCCAGAAGATCCTCGAGATCCGTAGTCGAGAGAATTTCCTGGACCGGAGGCTCCAGGAGATGAACCGGCGGATCGAAGAACTCTGCCACGCTCCCCCCGCTTATGGTGAGGATATTTGTACTGACCCTCTCTTTTCTCAAATGATCATGCAGGAACCGATCCCGCCAAACTTCAAGCTCCCTCAATCTGAAAGCTACGACGGGACTTCAGACCCAGTTGACCACCTGGAGGCCTTCCGGACAATGATGCTGCTTCATGGCGTGCCCGACGCCATCCTATGCCGAGCTTTCCCATCCACCTTGAAGGGAGCGGCGAGAAACTGATACTCGACGCTGAAGCCGGGTACCATCTTTTCCTTTGATTAGATGAGCCACTAGTTTGTGGCTCATTTTGTTAGCAGCCGGTGTCCCCGGAAGGGTTCGGAGTTCCTCATCAACATCAAGCAGAGGGAGGGGGAGTCCATTCGGGCTTACGTCAACTGTTTCAATGTCGCCGTGTTGGAGGTTCGGAACTTGGACCAATCGATCGCGATGGCTGCTCTGAAAGGCGGCCTTCAGAAGAACGACCTTCTATTCTCGCTGGAAAAGAAGTACCCCAGGGATTTTGCTGATTTGTTGGCTCAGGCCGAGGGGTACGCCCGAGCAGAAGAGGCCTTCAAGATGAAGGACGAGGAGACCGCGAGAGAGCGGCAGGCGGGAGACACGAGTAAGCTTGCAGTCGAAGGGGCGAGAGAAGCTCGGCCATGTTCTCAAACTCCCCCCGAGCACAAGCACGCCCAGACTCCTCCCCGAGCATGCAGACAGAGAAGCCCGGAGCGCCGGATCCACCGGGGGTCTCCTCCAGGAAGATTCCACAGCTATGCCCCCCTCAACGCATCGAAAACTCAGGTGCTGATGGAAGTCAGAGAGCAGCTCCCAAGGCCAGAGAGGATGCGCACACACCCCGAGAAGCACAATCCTAACAAGTTCTGCCTCTATCATCGTGACCACGGCCATGACACAGAGGAATGTATTCAACTCCAGGACGAGATCGAGGAGCTCATCAGACGAGGTCAGCTTGACAGGTTCATTCGGTGCCGACCTGAGGGTAGAGAAGATCGGCCAAGGGCCCTGCCGCAACCTGAGCCACCAAGGAGGGAAGAGCAGCCTGAAGATTGGCCTCCAATTGGGATCATCAACTCCATCTCTGGAGGACCTTGATGGGGAGCTGACCTCCTACAGCCCTGAGATTTGAAAAACCTGTAGATGTATTGCGAATGACTTCGCTTTAAATCAAGATTCCTTTTAGATTTGCACATCTTCCCCTTTTGGCATGGACTTGTAATGGCAGGGGATAACCCTTTCAGACAACGAAAACAACACCTAATATGGGTGAAATCGAAGGCCCGATTATTTTTAGACTGGATGGGGGGAGAGGCCCTACAGCGCCCATACGCGCCCCCACAGCCATGTTAGGGACAGGAGGAGAACCTCGTCCTAACATGAGCAAGGTCGAAGGCCCAATTATTTTTAGACCGGATGGGGGGAGAGGCCCTACAGCGCTCATACGCGCCCCCACAGCCATGTTAGGGACAGGAGGAGAACCTCGCCCTAATATGAGCAAAGTCGAAGGCCCGATTATTTTTAGACCGGATGGGGGAAGAGGCCCTACAGCGTCCATACGCACCCCCACAGTCATGTTAGGGACAGGAGGAGAACCTCGCTCTAACATAAGCAAAGTCGAAGGCCCGGTTACTCTGAGATCGGACGGGGGGAGAGGCCTTGCAATGCCCATACGTGCCCCCACAGCCCTATTAGGAGCGGGGGAAGAACCTCGACCTAATCTGAGCTGAGATTGATTACATCAGAAGTAAGGGAAGAACATCGTCCTAGCACCGACTAAGGTCCGATCATTCAAGACCAGATCAGAAAAAGGGAACCTTCTCAGCGGCCCCTTCGCACTCCCGCGACCCCACTAAGAGCAGAGGGAAAACCCTCACTCGAAAAAAAAAAAAAGGGAGGGGAGTTAAAAAGGAAAGCGACGAACTGCATCAGCGACGAATGGAAAATAAATTACATCAAAGATGCAGGGAACCTCGTCTTGGCGAGGATTGGGGTTCTTATCAAAATCCTCGATCTTCAAGAAAGCTCTCAACACAGGCCAGGGATAAGACGGCTTCCTCAGGGCGACGAGAAGCTCGGACCTCCGAGCTCGAACTCTGAAAGGAGGCATCAAACCCGAGCGGCCCCGGACAAATCTGCGGCCATGAACAAAAGGATGGATCAATGCGATGGCAATCGGGTACCTTCGAACGGCATCGATATCGAGCAAGGCAAAAGTCGAAAGGAGCTTGGCAAATGACAATTCAACATGCGAGTAAAAGAGGTAACGGAAAATTCTCTTCTCATGTCATTAATTAAGTATACATTACAGAGCCCTTGAGGCTGAAGAAGAAATATGACAAAAAAAGCAAGCCGACGCGGCAACGACCAAGAACCTCCAGACGACATCGGTATCAAAAAAAAAAAATAACAACAAATAAACAAGCGGCAAAAGAAGATACATAGAAGGACGAAAGGCAAAAAGAGCCCTAAGGGGGCCCGGCTTCCTCCGACTTCGAACTTTCAGCTTTGACCCTCATCAGGGAGTGCCTTAAGCTCTCGACTTCCTCTTCCAATTCCTTCTCCCTCATTAGCATCTTCATATATCTCTGATGAAGCCGCTGGCTTTCGTTCTCCACCTCTCGACGCCTCTTTCTCAGAACCTCGGATTCCGCCTCCGCATCCTTGACTGCCTGCTGCTCGTATACCAGTTGGATCTTTAATTGCTGTAGCTCAGCCTTCCCCTCCCCAAGGGTGACGGATAGCTCTTCTACGGTTCTTCTCAGGGATTGGAGTTCATCGAGATCCCGAACAGGAGCAAACGGAGCCCCTTCAGATAACTGCCTTCGAAGGCGGGCAATCTTGTCGGTCGCCATCCTGAGCTTCCCCCTATAATCGTCCACCTGCTTGCACCAGCCGGCCCGGCACACGTTATAGCTCGCCTCGGCATCCTGGAGCTATTGCTGAAGGTCGGAGAACTTCCTCGACCATTCTCGATCGCAGTCGGCCTGAGTCGAAAGTCAGGACGAGCTTCCTTCCAACTGGCTGATCCTCTCCTGTACAGCCGACAGCTCCATCCTGAGAGAGCTGATCTTGGCAGCTTGAGCCCAAGATCGATCGCTGGTGCGCTTCTTGTGTTCCTCTAGCTCCTTCTCGAAGTTTGCCTTCCTCCGACTGTACTCCATGATCCCCTTCACGTGGAGGTTTCAGAAGTAGGTGGCCTCCGCAGTGGCCTCAGAGTGGCTCTCCCTCAACCCGCGAAGTTTGTTCTCCATCTTCTTCGATCTTTTTGTTAAATGATGAACTTTCTTTCTCAGATGTTGGATCGTGGACTTCAGCAGAACT
The DNA here is from genome assembly GCF_000442705.2 of Elaeis guineensis. NCBI lineage: Eukaryota > Viridiplantae > Streptophyta > Magnoliopsida > Arecales > Arecaceae > Elaeis > Elaeis guineensis. The sequence continues at coordinate 83,713,804 of NC_026003.2, forward strand.
CCCTGTGGCAAGGAAAGTGCTTCGGCAGGACACTGCCAGCGGGAGACAAAAGCGTCAAGGCACGTCTCATTGCAGAAAGAAAAGAAAAAGGAGTGGAGAAACCCAATTTTATTGATCGAATATTTCTTAAAGACCAAAGGGGAGAGAAAAATTGTAATAAAAGAAAAATACAAAGTCAGAGGTCTCAGACCTCTGAAATAGGAGTTGGGGAGCTCGGTGTTCTTGGAAGGGGAGCTGCGGTGGCAGCGGCAGTGGGAGAGGGCCCGGCTTCATCTTCAGATGCCTCATCCAAGAAGCTGAGGTCGAGCTCGAAAAATTTCTTGACCACCTTTTCTTGACAGAGCTCGAACCTTTTGATGAATGCTTCTAGGGCGAATTTGACGTTCAGGTCCCTCATCTCCGTGGAGGCCTTGAACTCCTCCACCGCTAGAACCCTGGCCTCCGAGATCAGAACTGAAATCTGCTCCGTCAAATTTGTGACCTCGGCCTCCGCCTTCCTCACCATCTCCTCCGAGGTCTGCTTTTCTTTCTCAAGGGCCTCTTGGAGGTTGGCTACCTCGGCAGCCTTTTCTTTGAGGTGAGCGACTTTGGCCCGGCGACTCTCCTCTGCCTGGATGGCAGCCCTCCTCGCCCGGTTCGTTGCCTCGATATTGGCAAGGAGCTGGTGCCCGATCTGCAAGGACGGCCAGGAGGTTAGAATGAAAGTTGAAGAATTAATTAAACGAAGGAGCGAGGAGGAGGAAAGTGAACCTGTTTACCTTGAGAAAGGATCCTAGAGAGTCCTAAACCCGCTGTTCGGGATTGGTGCGAACAATCCTCTGGACGACTTCGGCAGGATGCAGCCATCGACCAGTCGCTTTATCTGGTCCCTGTCATTAAAGGATTCTCCCCCGGCTCTTCTTCGGAACCGTGGGACTCTTCGATGGTGGCTCGACGGCTACTCACCCTGTGGGCCACTGACTTCCTTCTCCTCCCCCTCTCAACCCCTGGCACCTCCTCGAAGCGGGCCCCTGAAGCGGGAACCTCAGCGGGAGAACTCCTTAAAGAGGCCCGGGGAGCCGGGGGCTCAGCGTCTGAAGGAACGTCGACCATGAGGGCCACCTGGGCAGGCGTGGCCGAGCTCGTCTCCTCCGTTCTGGCCTTCTTTGCCGATCCAGAGGCCGTGGTGCCTTTTCTTTTGTGAGCCTTGAGGCCCCTGACGAGCATCCGTGCTGCTTTGGCGTCCATTCCTAAAAAAAAAAAGAAGAAGAAAGAGAAAAAAAAAGAAGAGAGAGAAAAAGAGATCAGTAATGGAGTGAAAAAGGAAGAGGTGACGCACAAAAAAAAAAGAAAAAAAAAAAAAAGAAAAAAAGGGAGAAAAAGAGAAAGGGGACAAGAAAAGGAGAAAAGAAGAAGAAGGGAAAGATGGAGTACTCGCAGGATCCAAGGAGCTCAAGCTGATGTTGAACAAAAACTGCTCCTTTAGAAGATTGGGAAGGGAAGGAGTTGGATAACTAAGGAGCTTCCGGGCGGCCTGAAGATCGTCCTCCCCCAGGCTGGGGGCCCGACAGACAGAGTCCCTCAGGGAGCCCCAAGGGGGCAGTCCCAGCGTTAAGGTCGGACATTGGATGTAAAGGTACTTTCCCTTCCAGTTATGGATTGAAGAGGGAGCACCTTTCAGCAACCCCTTCTTACCGAACTGAGGAGAGAAGTACCACCAGTCCTTTGCCGAGGGGTGGCGCTTGAAGGTGTAAAAATACCTAAACAAAGAAAGAGATGGCTGAACTTCGACTACATGGCAAAGGGAGAGGAACCTTATCAGAAACCTAAAGGAATTCGGTGCGACTGAAGCTAAAGAAATATCTAAAAAATAGAAAAGAGCGATGACGAAGGGCGGAAGCGGAAGCCGGAAGCCGGAGCCCAGCATGGAAGGCCTCTTGGTACAGGCAGAAACGACCAGACGGGGGGGTGCTAGCCCGGTCGGCGGGACCAGGAAGCTCCAGACCGTACTCCAAAGGAACTCCATACTGAACCTTTATCAGTAAAAGTTCGTCCGGAGTCAGAGAACAGGGAATGGCACCCGACGTGAAAATCGGGTGAGGCCCAGCCCTAGATGTGGGTTCGTCTACAGTATGAGGGTTCTGGGGGCTGAGGTGGATGAACTCCTGGAACCACTAGAGGCGGAAGTGTCGGAAGATATTTCAAACGAGGACCCTAAAATCTTGAAGAAATCAGGCGAAATAAGAGGCGAAAGGTTCGCGGGGGACCAAACCAGGGGAATGCGGTGGAAGAAAAATGGAAGAGAAAGGGCACCTAGATAGCAAGAAGAGAAATGAAAGTTTCGAGACTAACCTAAGTCGCTCCAAAGGATGCAGAGGTGCGAGGACAGGGATGACTCGAAGAACGCTTAGGGCCAAGGTGGATGCCAAAGAGGGTCAGAGCTCTCGGAGATAAGGCAGACACCGACAGAACTTTCAGGTGGAATGAGACTCCTGAAGGCGAAAAAGCGGGTTTAAATAGACCTTGGGATCCGATGCTATAATGATCGCGGATCTCCCCAGGCCGACCCACGCTAGCCACGTGTCTCACTCACCACGGCAGGCGGCTAAAAGCGGCTGACAGCTGACAAAGCCAATACTGCACCGTACTTGGGACAACGCTCCAGCAGAAATTCTGAAAGGACTCTTCAGATCACCCCGATTTGAAAAGACTCCATCACGCGCGCATTAAATGCCAGAATATCTGAGGGCGATCGTGCACAGGATTCAAGGGGACAACTTCGGCTGTGAAAATTTCTCTGTACTTCCTTCATTCGAAACTCGAACTCGAAAGTAGGGGGATTGGTGTTGGGTATAAAAAATCCCCCAGTCGAAGTTCGTGACAGGAGTGACCCTCTAGGGATTCTACCGACTTTCGACCTTCAGCGACATCTTTCCGAACCTCTCCGGCGGCCGAGCCTCCGCAACATTCCAAGTTCTGCCGACGGATAAACCCCCACCAGCGTCGTGAAAGGTTTTAATACAATGGCGAAAGCACGGATTTCAAAGAAATTATTACGAAATCATAAAAATAAAACCTAACTCCAAGATCACCTTATCAGAAATTAAACCATATAATATACATTAATATCAAATAAAAGATATAGAAACATACCTCTTATCGCTAAACCCTGATTTGTGCTTAGTTGCCGGCAGCAATCTGTCTGGGTTTCCACCAGGTGCCCACATGTTCACCCTCCAACGTTGATCCACACGGAGACTAGACCAACCCACTAGCACTTATTTAAAAATACTCTGCAATTAAATTCTGATTTATCAGAATTTAAATGCAATTTGGGCAGAACCTCCTTTCTTGGTTTGCTGTCACACTGTTGGACCTTTTCTTGCCTTTCTTTCTTGCTCCTTGTCTCCTTAATTTTTATTCCAATTCTCTAAGCCTTTTGAAGATTTCTTATCCTTTATCAGGACCTTATCTAGGCTAGAGAGAAAGAATAAAGAAAATTGGACAAGCAGAGCCTCTTGTAAGAAAGAAAGAAGATTTCTGAATCACTCAGACTCCTCGGCGTGCACCCCTATTTATATTGCACGTAAAGGTGCAATCCAAAACATCTCACACCCTCTGACAATTTATCTCATGCCTCTTGTCTATTTCTCATGCCCCATAAATTAAGAAATGCCATGTGTACATCAAAGTTGGGTTGAAGAGATGCCTTATTTCAGAAAGACTCTTCGATCTTAACTTACGGTGTTCAGATGAGAAGTCACAAAGCTTCTCTTATTGGCGCCATCAACCCATGCCTTTGGATCTGGAAGGAAGCCCATCCAATGGCCAAGATAGATGGTGCCAACTTGAAGAATGGTGCAAGAGATTAAGGGGCGTGGATAAGTTAAAACTTATCTCCCATTTGAAATTTCAAAGGGGCGCTTCCAAGAGGTGGCGCATGGATTTAATCCTTATCTCTTCTCTTAATTCTTCTACGATGAGTTTAATACTCAGAAGGACTCTTAGGCGCCTCCTAAGACATCTGAAAAAATATTCATAGAATAAAAGTTACGGAGAAAAATAGGATAGACCAAGTTAAGGGGCGTCATCTCCCATCCATGCGCCATGTGACACATGCGCATGGATTTAAATTCTTACCACTTCTCCTAATTTTTCTACGAGGAGTTTAATACTTAGAAGGACTCTCAGGCGCCTCCTAAGTCATCTGAAAATCATTCATAGAATAAAAGTTACGGAGAAAAAATAGAAAGACCTTATCTAAAGGTGGCGCCAACTCCATCCATGCGCCATGTGGCTCATGCGCATGGATTCAAATCCACACGCCAAGAGAGAGACTCTTAGGCATGTGGTTCCTGGTTTTTGGCACCCAACAGCAAGCCCAATTAAAACACTTCAAACCCACTTCAAGACCAAATCCAATTTGGCTCAAATTGGTTCTAAATTAGCCCAAATCAGAACCCGATTCGAATTCGATTCGAATCTAAATGCTAGGGTTTGCAACATGTGCTAGCATGTTCAACTTGCAAACATGGTTTAATCAAATTAAACCCATGATCAATTCTCTTTGTGTGTGACCCATTGGGTTCCACATCTAGCCAGCAGTGAGTCCAGATGCAATTTAGTCTAATTTGGTTAGAACACAACCCAGCCGATTTAGGTCAAATCAAGCTGAACGTTTTGATCAATTAGAACAGCTTTTAATTAATGATCGAATTAAACTCTTTAATTTGATCAAACTCACAAGACATGATTGACGTCTAGCAACGTATCATGTCTACCTGAAAGATATAAATTTTGATAGAAATACCAAAAATACCCTTCAGTGAAAATTACTGTGCATCTTGATCTTACGATCATCCTGCATCCCGAATATAAGTTTGGGTATGGAAAAATGTCAAACCCAATTTTTTTATATTCACATTTCTCTTGATAATGATTCGATTTATGAAACATTAGAAACATTTCTAATTTTTTTCATAATGCTTTGATCAAAGTCTTCCTGAATCATTATTTGATTGAAGCAGATAGGATGCGATCTCCTCTTACTAGGAGCGATCGTTTCCATATTGACCTACTCACAACCTTCATAAGCAATCCATCATATCCAGAACATCCCGTACATGATTAAATCATGAATGAGTATGATCCAAAATATGGATTCATGCTTATAAGGTTCTACGGCAGTCTCAGGTCAAAAGATTTACATGCACAATTCCCACTATAAGAAAAAATCTGTTGACATGTAGATAAGACTCCATCAGATATTCTTTAATTGGATCAATTCAGTGAATTCATTCTCTAATGAACACTTACATCCTTATATTAGTGTCATACACAAGTAATTGTGAGATCAATTACCCTCTCTACCGAGCATACACAGGATGTACCAGTCTTACCGAAATATTGATCCCCTACTCAATGTTCCATCGACTAGGAATATTTAAAATTAGAGTTTTAAGGTTTTAGGTCTCACTTGGTATGATCGCATCATAACCCTAAAACCATAGCCCTAATTTATGGGGTTCATCAAAAAAAATAAGATGCAGCATATGATGAACTAAATGCCTTTATTTATTTAAAACATCAGTACATGAGTTGTCGGGAGACAAAAAATATCCATCTATTTATACATTTTGATTGGCTTATAGGGCATATTCCTTTCAATCTCCCACTTGCACTAAAGCCAATCTCCCTTATATTTCAACCCCATACAATCGAGATGGCGATCGAATTGCTGCTGTGGTAAAGCTTTAGTGAATGGATCCGCTATGTTGTTCTTTGTGTCTACTCGTTCAATAATAACATCTTGTCTTTCAATTATTTCACGAACGAGATGGAAGCATCTCAAAATGTGCTTGGATTTATGGTGAGACCTGGGTTCCTTTGCTTGAGCAACTGCTCCAGTATTATCACAATAAAGTGGTACTGGGTTCTCAATCTCAGGAACAACGCCCAATTCAGTGATGAACTTCTTCATCCAGACAGCTTCCTTGGTGGCTTCACTTGCAGCTATGTATTCTGCCTCTGTGGTTGAGTCAGCTACTGTTTGCTGCTTAGAACTCTTCCAACTCACTGCTCCACCATTCAAAGTAAAGACATACCCTGAAATGGATTTGCTATCATCTGGGTCTGATTGAAAACTAGAATCAGAGTATCCTTCTAGTTTAAGATCAGATCCACCATATATGAGAAAAATATCCTTAGTCCTTCTTAAGTACTTTAGAATATTTTTCACAGCCTTCCAATGATCCTCTCCTGGATCAGCCTGAAATCTACTGGCTATGCCTAAGGCATAAGCTACATCAGGCCTGGTACATAACATAGCATACATTATTGATCCTACAGCCGAAGCATAAGGAATAGAACTCATTCTATTTCTCTCTTCAGTTGTCTTAGGAGACATCTTCTTAGAGAGATGTATGCCTTGACTCATGGGTAAATAACCTTTTTACTCTCATTCATACTGAATCTTTTCAGTATTAAGTCAATGTACCTAGACTGAGATAAGCCTAGCATCCTTTTAGATCTATCTCTATAGATTTTATACCAAGTATATAGGATGCTTCCCCCAAGTCTTTCATGAAAAACTTATTTGATAGCCATAATTTGACTGTTTGTAACATTGGGATATCATTCCCAATAAGGAGTATGTCATCTACATACAGAACAAGAAAACTAGGGCACTCCCACTAGTCTTCTTATACACACAAGGTTCATCCACATTTTTGATGAAGCCAAATTCTTGATTGTTACATCAAAGTAGATGTTCCAACTCCTTGAGGCTTGCTTTAATCCATAAATGGATTTCTTAAGCCTGCATACTAGATTTGGTCTGTCATTTGAGACAAAACCCTCTGGCTGTGACATGTAGACCTCCTCTTCTAGAAAACCATTCAAGAAGGCGGTCTTCACATCCATTTGTCATATTTCATAATCATAGTATGCTGCTATTGCAAGCATTATCCGAATAGATTGAGCATGGCAATAGGTGAAAAAGTTTCATCATAATCAATACCCTATTTTTTCTGAAATCTTTAACTACCAATCTAGCTTTATAGGTTTCTATTTGACTATTTGCTCCAATTTTTTCTTATAGACCCATTTGCCACCCAATAGGGTTTACCCCTTCTGGTGCATCAACCAAAGTCTATACTTTGTTGATGTATATGGAGTCCGTCTCAGATTTCATAGCATCTTGCCATCTGTCTGAGTCCTTACTCATGACAGCTTCTGTATAGGTCAAAGGTTCATCATTCTCAATGACTTGGGTTCATTATTCTCAATAATGAACCCATACCTTATAGGTACGTGTCGTACCCTCTCTGACCTACGGATAGGAGTTATGTGTTCTAGTTCTTCCTTATTTATGTGAATATTTGGTTGAGAAATATCTATTTGTTTTGTTGAACTTCATTAATTTCAATATTTCTCCCACTGCCTCTTTCTAGGATAAATTCTTTCTCCATGAAAGTGGCATGCCTACTTACAAATACCTTTTGTTTAGTAGGATGGTAGAATAGATATCCTATACTATCCTTAGGATATCCTACAAACAAATATTTATCTGCTCTAGTATCTAGTTTATGTCCAAAATTTTTTGACATATGCTGAACATCCTCATATCTTAAAATATTTAAGATTGGGCTTCTTACCTCTCCATATTTCATATGGAGTGCTAGATACAGATTTAGAAGGTACTCTATTCAAGATAATTATTGCGGTCTCTAAAGCATAACCCCAGAAGGAAGTAGGCAATTCAGTGAAGCACATCATGGATCGTACCATATC
>NC_026003.2:83721673-83761394 GCF_000442705.2 Elaeis guineensis
GCCTATAAAAAGGAAACCCTAGATACGTTATTCTCTAAGCTCTAATTTTTATCTCAAAACTCTGCTAAAATTTTTGTTCGAGCACTCCATTCTTGTTGAGGCAGAGAATTGACTTGAGCATCGGAAGGTCTTGCCGGAGCACCCCCAACTCTATTTAGACTTCCTTTGCAGGTCCCAGTGGTGACTGCGGCTCCCTCGACTCCAGTTTCTCCGACGCCGGTGGATTTTTGCACCAACACATACCAAATTCCATTTTGAGTCTGAGAAATGGTGTTTGCTGGCTCACCCCCTTTAACCCCTAGATACCCTCTTCTAGGTATGGCTTTAGATAGTCCCCTAACTCCAGCCAAATCCAAGCTAAAGTCTCACAAGAGTTAGTCCTCTAGCCCTGGGTAAATCGAATTAGGGGTTGGTCCTTAGCCATTCTCAAATCCAGGCTAGGATTACACCCTTAACCTCCATTAAGTCTAAACTAGTGCCATACCTCTATCCTAGTTAAAACAAATTAGAATAGGTTATTTGACCCTTTTCAAATCCAACTAGGGTTAGTCATCTAACACAAGTCAATTTCCAAAGGTAGTCATTTGAATTTGATCAAATCCAAATTAGGGTTATCCTTTGAAGTTTCCCGATAAATGTTATGCTTAGTTCTTTTTTGGTAATTGTGAATACAAAGAAAGTGAAAAAGCAAAAGGAGAAGCAAAGTGGAATTATAGAATTAAAGAGAACTAAGCACCCAACAAGAATGGAATGCCCATAGCATCATGCTGCAGTGGGAAAGATAACTATCTTGATAGGGGCTCAGGATTGTGTATTCAGATGTTTAGTGAGTTCCTGCCAGTCAGCCATGAAATTAGCCTCCTAATGCATGTTCTATCCTGAAGAACTCTATGGATGTAATAATATGCAAAGGCATGTTTGATTGGAGAGAGTTGAGCTCTAGTATGGGAATGTGAATGAGTGATTCCATTCTAGCTGTTTGGTTTTGGAGGGGGGCTTTCTATTCCATGCAGATTCTAGAGAATAATACGAATGCCCTAGTTCCCAAAATCCAGTTTGGACTCTAATCTAATGTTGGGTATAAAAAACCCCCTAGTCAAGTTCGTATCAGGAGTGACCCTCCTGGGGTTCTACCGATGTCCGACCTTGGGCGACATCTTTCCGAACATCTCCGACGGTCGAGCTCCGCAATGTTCCCAAGTTCTACCAACGGACAAACTCCCACAGCTTCTTCACAAGTGTCGACTGGATTCCCCGACGGACGAACTCCTGCCGCATCTCCCGAACTTCTCCAGCGATAAGCTTCTTCGGTCGTCTATCAGGCTGCCCCAAGTGCTCTCTGGATTCTACCATCGGTCGACCTCCTACAAGGGTCAACCTTCTCTGGACCCCTTCTGATCTTTTCCGACAGGACTCGATCGACTCCAATCAAATTTCTTCAGAAATACGTCAGTTCGCCAGTGGCCAACTTTCCCAACAGTAGATCTCCACAACGGATGGGCTCCATCCAAGTTTCTACGACGGTCAACTGCTTTCTGGGTTTCATTGGGCTCCTACGGAGCCAGACTTCTTCTCCGAACTTCTACTGCAGGTAGACTTCGTTCGAGCTCCTACGGAGCCAGACTCCTTCCCCGAACTCCTACTGCAGGCAGACTTCATCCGAGCTCCTACGGGAGTCAGACTTCAGCCCTGAGCTCCCATTGCAGATAGACCTCATCTGAATTCTTACAAGGCCGAACTCGAGCCCCCACCACAAGTGATCTACATCGAGTTTCTGCTACAAACGATCTACACCGAGCTTCTGCTACAAGTGATCTACTCCGAGCTACTACTACAAACGATCTACTTCAAATTTCTACTATGAGCGGTCCGCATCGAATTTTTACTGTAAGCCTCCACCCGAGCTTCCCTATGAACGAATTCCTTCTGGACTTCTATTGCAGGTAGGCTTCGGTCGAGCTTCCTCAACAAATGATCCCCATCCGACTTCTGTGGGAACCAACTCCGACTAAACTTCTGTAGCGGGCAGATTTTGGACGAACTCCAACAATGCACGGGCCCCAACAGCTGAACCCCTCTAGCAGAAAGCCCCTGACCGAGCTTCTAAGTGGATGACCTTCGCCTGCAGTACTAGCACCCTAGGCACCCAACGGTAGAAAGCTCGCCAGCAACATCCGAGCTCCTCTCAGGTGGAGAGCTACCCCTTCCACCAAACACCCCAACCGAGCTTCGGCCGACAGGCTTGGACTCCCTGACAGGCCACAGTAATGGTCGCGACTCTGCTCCACTTCCTATAATGGATCCCGCATGGCTCCATCATTCTCTGGCAAGTCACGACAACGGACATCATCCACTCTCCACAGCAGGCTCCACGTGGCAGGCCACGGCGATGGCCACGACTCTACTCCACTACTCTCGTAACAAACTCTCATGGCCCCGAACGGCCCACTACCGGGCGTTAAGACGTCGCTGTCAATCTGTTACGCCCTCCGCCTATAAAAAGGGACCCCCAAATATGTTATTCTCTAATCTCTAATCTCTATCTAAAAAACTCTGTAAAATTTTCGTTCGAGCACTCCATTCTTATTGAGGCAGAGAACTGACTTGAGCGTCGGAGGGTCTTACCGAAGCACCCCCACATCCGTTTAGACTTTCTTTGCAAGTCCCGATGGCGACCGCGACTCCCTCGACTCCATTTCTCCACGTCGGTGGATTTTTGCACCAACAGGATTGGTGCTAGAGGAAGGGGTTGTGTCTTCGAGTACCCTTGTTTTAAAGGACGCTCAATGGAACCATCTCCGGTCATCTTCTCCGACATCTCCTCCTTGGTTGCCTGCCTGATCTCCACCTGATGCCTCCCGAAGGGCATCCACCAGGCGGTCAACGGCCTCCGTGGCAGATCTCAGCGAGCTCCGCAAGCCCTGACTTCATCTTGATTTTTCTGGCTCCTCCTCTCCGACGACGGCAGTCGGTATAGAACAGTTTGACCTGCTGGTTCAACAGGTCAGAGGCCTCACTGAAGCAGTGCAGGCCACGCAGCAGCAGCCGTAGGCATCGGTGTGGCTGGAAAGAGCATCGCCGGAGTTCCAGAATCTGACGACCGGGTGGGCCACATGGACCAGCCACCCTGTCTTTCCCAAAAAGAAAAACAGAAAACAGAGAGTCCTCCATCTGATCATGATTCAACCCCCAGAGAGTCCCTGCCTTCGCTCCATCAGAAGACCCTCGAGGCCCGCAATCAAGAGGACCTCCTGGATCAGAGATTTTAGGAGATGAACCGCGGATCGAAGAGCTCCACCGTGCTCCCACTGCTTACGATGAGGACATCTGCACTGACCCTCCTTTCTCTCAAATGATCATGCAGGAACCAATCCCGCAAACTTCAAGCTCCCCCAATTGAGAGCTACGACGGGACCTTGGACCCGGTCGACCACCTAGAGGCCTTCCGGACCATGATGCTGCTCCATGGGTGCCAGATGCCATCTTGTGTCGAGCTTTCCCGTCTACCTTGAAGGGAGCAGCCAGGAATTGGTACTCGACATTAAAGTCGGGTACAATCTTCTCCTTTGACCAAATGAGTCACCAGTTCGTGGCTCATTTCGTCAGCAGCCGGCATCCCCGATGAGGTTCGGAGTCCCTCATCAACATCAAGCAAAAGAAGGGAGAATCCATCCGAGCTTACGTCAACCGCTTCAACGCCGCCGCCCTGGAGGTCCGAAACCTGGACCAGTCGGTTGCAATGGCCGCCTTAAAGAGCGGCCTTCAAAAGAATGACCTCTCTTCTCCTAGAAAAGAAGTATCCCAGAGACTTTGCTGATCTGCTGGCTCGGCTGAAGGATATGCCCGAGCGGAGGAAGCCTTCAAGCTGAAGGATGAGGAAGCTACGAAGGAGTGGCAGGCGGGCGACTCCAGCAAGCCCGCAGTTGAAAGAGGGTCGAGTGAAGCTCGACCACATTCTCGGACTCCTCTCGGGCACAAGCGTGACCAGACTCCTCCCCGAGCATGCAGGCAGAGAAGCCCGACCGCAGGGTTCGGTGGGGCTCTCCCCCAGGAAGATTCGCAGCTATGCCCCCCTCAACGCATCGAAAACCTAGGTGCTGATGGAGGTCAGGGAGCAGCTCCCAAGGCCAGAAAAGATGCGCACACACCCCGGAAGCGCAATCCTAACAAGTTCTACCTCTACCATCATGACTACAGCCACGACACAGAGGAATGCATTCAACTCCGAGATGAGATCGAGGAGCTCATCAGATGAGGTCGACTTGACAGGTTTATTCGATGCTGGCCTGAGGGTAGAGAGGATCGGCCAAGGGCCTGCCACAACCTGAGCCATCGAGGAGGGAAGAGCAGCCTGGAGATCAGCCTCCAATTGAGATCTTCAACTCCATCTCTAGAGGACCTCGACGGGAGCAGACCTTCTACGACCATGGAATTTGAAAAACTTGTAAATGTATTACTAACGACTTTGCTTTAAATGAAGATTCTTTCAGATTTGCATATCTTTCTCTTTTGGCATGGACCCGTAACGACAGGGATAACCCCTTTAGACAACAAAAACTAAGCCATGTTAGGAACAGGAGGAGAACCTCACCCTAACATGAGCAAAGTTGAAAGTCTGATTATTTTAAGATCGGACAGGGGGAGAGGCCCATATAACGATCCTTATGTGCCCCCACGAGGGATAGGAGGAGAACCTCACCCTAACATGAGCAAAGTTGAAAGTCTGGTTATTTTAAGATCGAAGGGGGAGAGGCCATATAATGACCCTTATGTGCCCCTACAGTCCTGTTAGGGATAGGAGGAGAACCTCACCCTAACATGAGCAAAGTTGAAAGTCCGATTATTTTAAGACCGACGGAAGGAGAGGTCCATATAACGGCCTTATGTGCCCCCACAGTCCTGTTAAGGACAGGAGGAGAACCTCATCCTAACATGAGCAAAGTTGAAAGTCCGTTATTTTAAGATCGGATGGGAGGAGAGGCCCATATAACGGCCCTTATGTGCCCCCACAGCCTGTTAGGGATAGGAGGAGAACCTCACCCTAACATGAGCAAAGTTGAAAGTCCGATTATTTTAAGATCGGACGGGGGGAGAGGCCCATATAACGGCCTTTATGTGCCCCCATAGCCTTGTTAGGGATAGGAGGAGAACCTCGCTCTAACATGAGCAAAGTTGAAGACCCAGTTCTCCTTAGACGGATGGAGGGAGAGGCCCTACAATGCCCTTATGTGCCCCCACAGCCCTGTTAGGGACAGGAGGAGAACCTCATCCTAACATGAGCAAAGTTGAAGGCCCGGTTTTCTTAGACCGGATGGGGGGAGAGGCCCTACAACGCCCTTATGTGCCCTCACAGCCCTGTTAGAGATAGGAGGAGAACCTCACCCTAACATGAGCAAAGTCGAAGGCCCGGTTCTCCTTAGATCAGATGGGGGAGAGATCCTGCAACGCCCATATGTGCCCCCAAGCCATGTTAGGGACAGGAGGAGAACCTCGCCCTAACATGAGCAAAGTCGAAGGCCGATTACTTTTAGATCGGATGGGGGGAGAGGCCCTACAATGCCCATATGTGCCCCCACAGCCTGTTAGGAACAGAAGGAGAACCTCGTCCTAACCTGAGCTGAAATCGACTACATCAGGGATAGGAGGAGAACCTCATCCTGACGCCAACTAAGATCTGGTCATTCAAGATCGATAAGAAAAAAGAGAACCTTCTTGATGGCCCCTCCGTGCTCCGCGACCTCGCTAAGAGCAGAGGGAAAACCCTCACTCGAGAAAAGAAAAAGAAAAAAGGGGGGAAGTTAAAAAGAAAAGCGATGAACTACACCAGCGATAAATTAAAAACAAATTACATCAAAGATATAGGGGACCCCCCTCAGTGAGGATGGGATTCTTATCAAAAATCCCCATTCTCCAAGAGGGCTCTCAACACAGGCCTGGGATAAGAGGCTTCCTCAAGGCGACGAGAAGTTCGACCCCCGAGCTCGAACTCCGAAAGGAAGCGTCAAACTCGAGTGGCCCTGGACAAATCTGCGGTCATAAACAAAAGGACAGGTTAATGCGACGATGATTGGGTACCTTCGAATGATATCGATATCGAGCAAGGCAAAAATCAAAAGAAGTTCGGCAAATGACAACTCGACACATGAGTAGAAGAGGTAATGGAAATTTTTTTTTCATTTCATTAACTAAGTATGCATTACCAAGCCCTTAAGGCCGAAAAAGAAAGATGACAAGAAAAGCAAGCCAACGTGACGACGACCAGGAACCTTCAGACAACATCGACATCGAATGAGATAAAGAAAAAAAAATAATATTAATAAATAAAAGAAGTCCGACGGACGATAATTCAACACAACACACGGACAAGGTAACAAAAAATCTCCTTTACATTTCGTTAACAAGGTATACGTTGTAGAGCCCAGAAGGCCTGAAAAAAAAAGAAAAACGACAAGAACAGAAAAAGAGGACACATAGAAGAACGAAAGGCAAAAAGAGCCCTAAGGGAGCCCGACTTCTTCCAACTTCGAACTTTCGGCTTCGACCCTCATCAGGGAGTGCCTTAAGCTTTCAACTTCTTTTTCCAATTCTTTCTCCCTCATTAGCATCTCCATATACCTCCGATGAAACCGTTGGCTTTCATTCTCCGCCTCTCGGAGCCTTTTTCTCAGGACCTCAGATTCCACCTCCACATCCTTGACTGCCTGTTGCTCGTATACCAGCTGGATCTTCAACTGCTGTAGCTCGGTCTTCCCCTCTCCAAGGGCGACGGATAGCTCTTCTATGGTTTCTCTCAGGGATTGGAGTTCGTCGGGGTCCCGAACAGGGACGAACTGGGCTCCTTCAGATAACTGCCTTTGAAGGCGGGCAATCTCATCGGTCGCCATCCTGAGCTTCCTCCTGTAGTCGTCCACCTGCTTGCACCAGCCGACCCGATATGCATTGTAGTTCGCCTCGGCATCCTGGAGCTGTTGCTGAAGGTCGGAGAACTTCTTCGACCATTCTCGATCGTGGTCGGCCTGAGTCGAAAGTCAGGATGAGCTTCCTTCCAGCTGGCCGATCTTCTCCCGTGCAGCCGATAGCTCCGCTCCAAGAGAGCTAATCTTGAAAGCCTGAGCCCAAAATCGATCGCTGGCGTGCTTCTTATGTTCCTCGAGCTCCTTCTTGAAGTTTGCCTTCCTCTGGTTGTAATCCATGATCCCTTTCACGTGGAGGTTTCGGAAGTAGGTGGCCTCCGTAGTCGCCTCTGAGTGGCTCTCCCTCAGCCTGCGAAGCTCGTCCTCCATCTCCCTCGACTTTTCTGTTAAATGACAGACTTTCTTCCTCAGATGTTGGATCATGGACCTCAATGGAACTCCCTATGGCAAGGGAAGCACTTCGACAGGGCACTACCATCGGGAGACAAAAGCGTCAAGGTGCAGCTCATTACAGAAAGGAAAAAAAAAAAGAGAAGAGAAGTTCTCCATAAGGAGGAGCCCAATTTTATTGATTGAATATCTCTTAAAGATAAAAGAAAAAAAAAATCATAGTAAAAAAAAATACAAAGTCAGAGGTCTCAGACCTCTGAAGCAGGAGTTGGGGAGCCCGGTGTTCTTGGAAGGGGAGCTGCGGTGGCAGCGGCAGAAGGAGAAGGCCCAGCTTCATCTTCAGATGCCTCATCCAAGAAGCTGAAGTCAAGCTTAGGAAATTTCTTGACCATCTTCTCTTGGCAGAGCTCGAATCCTTTGATGAATGCATCTTGGCCGAACTTGACGTTCAAGTCCCTCATTTCAGTGGAGGTCTTGAACTCCTCCACCGCTTGGCCCCTGGCCTCCGAGATTACAATTGGAATATGCTCCGTCAAATTTGCGACCTCGGCCTCTGCCTTCCTCACCATCTCCTCCGAGGCTTGCTTTTCTTTCTTGAGCGCCTCTTGGAGGTTGGCTACCTCGGCAGCCTTTTCCTTGAGGCGGGCAGCCTCGGTCCGACGATCTTCCTCCGCTTGGATAGCATCCCTCCTCACCTTGTTCATCGCCTCAATGTTGGTGAGGAGCTGGTGCATGATCTGCAAGGATGGCCAGAAAGTCAGAATGAAAGCTAAGACGTTAATTGAATGAAGGAGCGAGGGGAAGGAGGAAAGTGAATCTGCTTACCTCGAGAAAGGATACTAGAGAGTCTCAAACCCACTGTTCGGGATCGACGCGAATGATCCTCTGGACAACTTCGAGCAGGACGCACCTGTCGACCAGTCGCTTTATCAGGTCCCTATCATTAAAAGGATTCTCCACCGGCTCTTCCTCGAAGCCGTGGGATTCTTCGATGGTAGCTCGACGGCCACTAACCCTGCGGGCCACTATCTTCTTTCTCCTCCCCTTCTCAACCCCTGGCACCTCCTCGGAGCGGGCCCCGAAGTGGGAACCTCGGTGGGAGAACTCCTCGAAGAGGCTCGAGAAACTGGAGGCTCGACGTCTGAAGGAACATCGACGGTGGGGGCTGCCTGGGCAGGCGTGGCCGAGCTCATCTCCTCCGCTCTGGCCTTCTTTGTCGACCCAGAGGCCGCAGCGCCTTTTCTTTTGTGAACCTTGAGGCCCCTGGCAAGCATCCGTGCTGCTTCGGCATCCATTCCTAAAAAAAAAAAGAGAGAAAAAAGAGATCAGCAACGGAGTGAAAGAAGGAAGAGGTGACGCACAGTTAAAAAAAAAAAAAAAGAAGGGGGAAGAGAAGAAGAAGAGAAGAAGAAAAAAGAAGAAAGGAAAGATGGAATACTCGCAGGATCCAGGGGCTCAAGCCGATGTTGAACAGAAATTGCTCATTCAGAAGGTTAGGAAGCGAAGGAGTTGGATAACTAAGAATTTTTGGACGGCTTGAAGGTTGTCCTCCCCCAGGCTAGGAGCCCGACGGACGGAGTCCCTTAGGGAGCCCCAAGGGGGCAATCCCAGCTTTAAGGTCAGACATTGGACGTAGAGGTACTTTCCCTTCCAGTTATGGATAGAAGAGAGAGCACCTTTCAGCAACCCCTTCTTACCGAACTGAGGGGAGAAGTACCACCAGTCCTTCACCGAGGGGTGGCGCTTGAAGGTGTAAAAATACCTAAACAAAGGAAGAGATGGTTGAACTTCGGCTACGTGGCAAAGGGAGAGGAACCCTATTAAAAACCTAAAGGAGTTGGTGCGACTGAAGCTAAAGAAATGTCTAGAAAATAAAAAGAGCGACGATGAAGGATGGAAGCGTGAGCCGGAGTCCAGCATGGAAGGCCTCCTGGTACAAACAGAAATGGCCAGGTAGGGGGGTGCTAGCCCAATCGGCGGGATCAGGAAGCTCCAGATCGTACTCTAGAGAACTCCATACTGAACCCTTATCAGTAGAAGTTCGTCCGAAGTCAGAGAATAGGGAATGGCGTCCGGTGCAAAAATCGGACGAGGCCCAGCCCCAGATATGGGTTCATCTACAGTATGAGGGTCCTGGGGGACTGGGGTAGATGAACTCTTGGAACCGCTAAAGACGGAGGTGCCAGAAGATATTTCAGGCAAAAATCCTAAAAATCCAAAAAAATTGGGAGAAATAAGAGACAAAAGGTCTGTGGGGAACCAGGCAGGTGGAATGCGGCAAAAGAAAAATGAAGAAGAAGGAACACCTAAACGAAGAGAGAAAGAACGAAAGTTCTGGAACTAACCTAAGCTGCTTCGAAGAATGCAGAGATGCAGGGACAAGGATGACTCGAAGAACACCTAAGGCCAAATGGACGTCAAGGAAGGTCAGAGCTCTCAAAAGAAGACGGCACCAACAAGACTTTCAAGCAGAATAAAACTCCCGAGGAAGAAGGGCGAGTTTAAATAGACCCTGGGATTCGGTGCTATAATGATCGCGGATCTCTCCAGGCTGACCCATGTTTGTCATGTGTCCCACTCGCCACAGCAGGCGGTTAAAAATGGCTGACAGCTAACAGAGCCATCATTAGCCGTACCTGGAGCCACGCTCCAGCAGAAATTTCGAAAAGTCTATTGGGTGGCCCCAATTTGAAAAGACTCCGGCATGCGTGCATTAAATGCCAGGATATCTGAGGGCAGTCGTGCGCAGAATTCAAGGGGGCAACTTCGGCTGTGAAAATTTTTCTATACTTCCTTCATTCAAAACTCGAACTCGAAAGTAGGGGGACTGGTGTTAGGTATAAAAAACCCCCCAGTCGAAGTTCGTATCAGGAGTGACCCTCCCGGGGTTCTACCGACGTCCGACCTTGGGTGACATTTTTTCGAATATCTCTGATGGCCGAGCTTCCGCAATGTTCCCAAGTTCTGCCGACGGACAAACTCCCACAGCTTCTTCCATAAGTGTCGACTGGATTCCCCGACGGACGAACTCCTACCGCATCTCTCAAACTTCTCCAGCGATAAGCTTCTTCGATCGTCTATCAGGCTGCCCCAAGTGCTCTCTGGATTCTACTATCGGCTGACCTCCTACGAGGGTCAACCATTCTCTAGACCCCTTCTGGATCTTTTTTGATAGGACTCGATCGACTCCAATCTGAATTTTTTTCAGAACTACATTAGTTCGCCAGTGGCCGAACTTTCCCAACAGCAGATCTCCACAACGGACGGGCTCCATCTAAGTTTCTACAGTGGTCGACCACCTTCTAGGTTTCATTCGGGCTCCTACGAGAGTCGGACTTCTTCCCCGAACTCCTACTGCAGGTAGACTTCGTCCGAGCTCCTACGGGAGCCGGACTCCTTCCCCAAACTCCTACTGCAGGCAACTTCGTCCGAGCTCCTACGAGAGTTGGACTTCAGCCCTGAGCTCCCATTGTAGATAGACCTCATCCGAATTCTTACAAGGGTCAGACTCCGAGCCCCCACCACAAGCGATCTACACCAAGCTTTTGCTACAAATGATCTACACCGAGCTTCTGCTACAAGCGATCTACATCGAGCTTCTGCTACAAGCGATCTACTCCGAGCTACTACTACAAGCGGTCTACTTCAAATTTCTACTACGAGCGATCCATACCGGATTTCTACTGTAAGCCTCCACCCGAGCTTCCCTTGTGAACGAATTTCTTCCGGACTTCTATTGCAGGTAGGCTTCGGTCGAGCTTTTTCAACAAATGATCCCCATCCAGACTTCTGCGGGAACCAGACTCTGACCAAACTTCTGTAGCGGGCAGATTTCGGATGAACTCCTACAACGCACGGGCCCCAGCAGCTGAACCCCTCTAGCAAAAGCCCCTGATCGAGCTTCTACAGTGGATGACCTTCGCCTGCAGTACTAGCGCCCTAGGCACCCAACGGTAGAAAGCTCGCCAGCAACATCCAAGCTCCTCTCAAGTGGAGAGCTACCCCTCTCCACCAAACACCCCAACCGAGCTTCGACGACAGGCCTGGACTCCCTGGCAGGCCATAGTAATGGCCACGACTCTGCTCCACTTCCTATAACGGATCCCGCATGGCTCCATCATTCTCTGGCAAGTCACGACAACGGACATCACTCCACTCTCCACAGTAGGCTCCACGTGGCAGGCCACGGCGATGGCCACGACTCCACTCCACTACTCTCCATAACAAACTCCTCATGGCTCCGAACGGCCCACTATCGGGCGGTTACAGACGTCGCTGTCAATCTGTTACGCCCTCCGCCTATAAAAAGGACCTCTGCTAAAATTTTTGTTCGAGCACTCCATTCTTGTTGAGGCAGAGAACTGACTTGAGCATCGGAGGGTCTTGCCAGAGCACCCCGACCTCCGTTTAGACTTTCTTTGCAGGTCCCGCGGCGACCGCGACTCCCTCGACTCCAGCTTCTTCGACGTCGGTAGATTTTTGCACCAACTTCTAATATTCAAATCATATTCTAATTCTGATTCTTATTCCAATCATCATCCAAATGCATAGTGAATATGACTATTCCAATCCATTCTAATTCTAGTTCCAATTTTGATCACGAATCAAATACAACCAGAATGTATTTGAGCATGGGAATCGTGGTTGTATTCGATGACAAAACTTTGATCCCTAAAATCATGATTTAGGAATCACCTTAAAATATAAATTTCTTGCAATTTAGAAGGCGATTAGCTATTGAGATTCCTTCCTAGGCTGCTTTGAGCTTTAACCATCAGCATTGGAGTTGCATTAAATGAAGACCCTACCGAAGTAGTCTCTTGTAACATTACTAGCACATGCTTGATTGAACTTAAAGGGAGCATCAAAATTAAGTTTATACAATCCAAGGGAAGGGGAAACCAAAATACTTGCTACAAGTAGTTGGGGGGAGCTCATGCAGCTACCGATGTCCTAGTGCCTCAAACTATTACCGATTAAAGCCATCATCTCCTAAAATTGGATAATTATCTTGTTAGATATATGCCCTAGAAGTCAATCTTAGCTGACGTATATCTTTCTCTAGGACATATTTTTATACTTGTCAGATAATTTTTATTACCAATCATATAGTATGTATTCATAATTTATCCTAAAAATTAACAAAACTAATTTTGTATATTCTCAAGATGTTGAAAATTTGAGACATACATCATTAGTGGTTAATTTCTAAATATTTCTGATCGTAGGATCTTCACGGAGGATAGTAATCAATTTGTTTAAGATCGGTACATGGATCACCTCTTTTTAGACAGATGAGTCTCGAGTCTGCAGTGTGGGGACACTGGAGTAAGAGTGCAGGTAGTTATTAGAGAACAACTTATACTAAGCGTGATCAATACAAAAAATTATTTGGATGTCTGCTCATTTGTCAGTGATTTTCTTAATACTGTAGTAGTGTGACTGATTTTTTAACTTGTGGTGTGTTGGCTATTCACAGCGACGCTACTTAGTTTGATTGTATGTTTTCTTGATTCCTAGTCATTCAAATCCTTGCTGTGCATGTTAGCTATTATAGGTTCAGATTCGCTATTTGAAGTAGGATGCACCTAGATGAAATCTATTGATCTTAATAGAAAAAGAATAGTCTTATGCGATTTGTAAGATTAAGTTCTGAAAGTCTCTGATTAGAGCAAGTGTGAATGAAGAAAAAAAAATAGTTTCTCTTTAGATAGCCCAGGTTGCATTTAAATTTTTTTTTATTAATCTACATGAATAAAGATTAAATTCTTACCTGATTAGCAATAGAACCAGAGATCAAATCTCCAAAAATCTAAAACAATCCTTCATGGAGGTCTGAAAGTGCAGATCCTCTACTTCGCATACATGCCAGACAATGCAAGAAAGTGGGATGAACTCCGATCAAATTATCTTCATAATCCAATCAAATGAAGGAGGAGAGGTGTTGGTGTGACACCTCACACCAGCAAGGAGGACGCCCACAAGAGGGCCCACGGCAAGGGAGAAGGGGCGGCACCAAAGGGGAGAGGCCAAGGAGAAGATAGAAGGGCTTCCCTTTTCTCGCACCTCTCTCTTTTTCTCTCTTCTCTCAATATGATTTATTTTCTATGCATCAATAGGTAGAGACCCTCTCTATTTATGGATGAATCCTATGACCCAATAAGTATAGGACTCCTAACTCAAACATATTTTGAATCAGTTTCATACTCATGAAAGAAGGACTCCTACATGAGATAGTATTGCCATTACATATGACAATCACATTTCACCCAATCCCTCACCCATATGGAACGCCCATAATGAAGAAGCTTTCAGGTGTTGGTCGGCCCATAAGAGAGGGATTCTCAGTGCAAGTAGGATTTCTCATATCTCATCCAAAATGGATCCGATTCGAATCCAATTCAAAACTGGTTTGAAACAATTATAAAAGACTGTCAATCCCAAACTCTTTAAGACTTTTGTACCAAATCTAACTTAAAATTTTAGATCTAATTAAGTATAATTAATTTAGATCTAATTTAAAATTAATTAGCACTTAAATTCAATCTTTCATATGCTCCATAGATCATAGATCAGAAACTGTTCATCCTCAGGATCGAACCTGAACTTCATGTGTAGTGTTAGCTAGACATAGTCAACTCTTCAATCCCATTTGACCCATAACTTAATTCTCAATCAAGTTAGCTTATATGTTCAATCAAGTCAAGTACTTTCAAATTAGACACATAAACATACGCCAATACTTTTCTATGGTGTCTGACTTGTGTGTGTGACTCCATAAGTTCAAACACTAAGTCGGTCGCACATGAACCAATTCTTGCACTAATCGAGATACCATCTAGCAATGATTCCTGACGTTTAGATAGGCCAAATTATCGCAAAAGAATATTTCAGAACCCATACACATGGTTATCGCATAATTCATCCTTTTGATCCTGAATGCTCTAGGATGGTTTCAGATTAACTATCAATTGAGATTGCTTCATCCACATTATATTTCAACCTTTTAAATCCATCTCATGAATTACCCTAGCCAAGACTACTAAATTGAAATACGGTGATATATCAACTCTAATAATCCAAAGGGATCAATCTCATCTTGATTCACATACAGACTTTGCAAATACTTGACTATATCCAGTAGCCTTTCGTTATTACATTAGAAATTCAGATAGTCTGGTACCAAAGCATAGTGAGTTACTTGCAAGTCACTATGGTAATCTCAGATCTGAAGGATACTTATACCCATGTGTTTTGCGAGCAGTTCTTGATAGCAAAATGCTCAGCAGGTGAGTCACTTATTTAGTGATGATGTACTTCTATATCTCACCTATATGCCATACCAGTATCACCACACTCCTTGGTTAAGAAGACAACCAACTCATATAGCACCAACGATCTTCACTCGATAAATATCATCATCTTGTAATGACGTATCATTTGATCACAAATATGTTTAAGAACTATACGATAAATCCTCTCTTTATCGTATACTAATATAGTTCTAAGGACTTCATCATAACACAAGAGTTCAAAGAAGATATAACTTTATGATAAAAAATATCAAAATAATTATTATTTATTTATCAATAATTCATATAAAAAGATGAACTCAATCATCACACAATTAATTTTAGGATACAATTTTCAACAACTTTCACGTGGACTAAAGCCAATCGGGGTAGTTTCTTATACCTATCTTCTATTTGAAGTCATCAAACTCTTTGATCTTGAGAGCTTTAGTGAAGGGGTCAGCTAGGTTCTTCTTTCCGTCGATTTTTGAAGCTCGACATCACCTCGATTCACGATCTCTCACACCAGATGATAGTGGTACAGAATATATTACAGCGTCCGATGCAGCATTGTATTCCACTTCGTATACAAAATCGGTCATAGTATGTTGCTTGAAACTTTTTCAGTAAATAGCTACTCCATTCAGAGTAAATACGTAGCCCGACATGCTTCTGTTGTCATCATAATCTGACTGAAAATTGGAATAAGTATATCCCATAAGTTTTAGATCAGTGTCTTAATAGTTAAGCCATTGATCTTTAGTATTTCTCAAATACTTAAGAATTACTTTCATAATTTTCCAATGCTTCTCATCCAGATCAAACTGGTACCAACTCACTACTCCTAGTGAATAGGTCACATCTGGTCTTGTACACATCATAGCATATATGATAGATCCCACTGTTGAAGCATGTGGTATTCTACTCATACGCTCTCTTATCAAGAGTTGTCGGATAATCCTTCTTAGAAAGAATAATTTCATGGCCTATCGGAAGATAGCCTTTCTTAAAATTATTCATGTTGAACCACTTCAACAAAGTACTAATGTACATAGATTGGGACAATCCAAGCAACCTTTTAGATCTATCCTTATAGATCTTCATCCCTAGGATATAGAATGCTTCTCTCAAGTCCTTCATGGAGAACTGTGATGATAACTATAGCTTCACACTCTGTAAAGTTCGAATGTCATTTTCTAGTAACAATATATCATTCACATACAGCACAAGGAAGATGACCATAGAATTGGTAGCCCACTTATAGATGCAAGACTCTTCTCCATTCCTAACGAAGCCATACATTTTGATCACCTTATGCACGTTCTAACTCTTAGACGTCTGCTTAAGTCTATAAATAGATCTATTCAGCTTGCATACTTTTCACTCATCTATGGATGTGAACCCTTCATGTTGTATCATATACACCACTTCTTCTAGCTCTCCATTAAGGAAAACAGTTTTGACATTCATTTGTTAGATCTCATAATCTAAGTGTGCAGCGATAGCAAGTATAATTTGAATGGATTGGAGCATTGCCATAGGAGAGAACGTCTCATCATAGTCAATACCATAATGCTGATGGTAACCTTTGGCAACTAGACAGATTTTATAGATCTCTATCTTTTCATCTGCTCCTCTTTTTTTTTGAAAATCCATTTACGCCCTATGGATTTTATCCTTTTAGGTGGATCAACTAATGCCTATATACCATTGATCTCTATGGACTCCATCTCGGACTTCATGGTCTCAAGCCATTTCTGAGAGTCAGACCTTTGCATAGCCTCCATATAGATGATCGGATCCTCATCATTCTCATCAAGTTCGATGGGATCACTATCCTGGATCAAGAAACTATAGTATCTGTCCGACTGACGTGATACTCTATCAGATATCCTTAATGGCACCTCTACTGGCTCCAAATTTGATTCTCCAATCAGATCAAATTCTGTGTGTGTCAGTCCTTCACACCTCTTGAACTTTATCAAATTCAATTTTATAGACATTAGCTCCTTCACTAAGGAACTTCTTTTTCAAAAAGACTATCCGACCGCTGACAAACACTTTTTATTCTGTAGTGATGTAGTAGTGTCCTTTAGTTTTTTTTGGGTACCCTACGAACAAGATCTATCGATCTTTGGTCCAAGCTTTTCTGTCTTTAAATGCTTGACATAAGCTGGATACTCTCAAACTCTAAAGTGTGAGAGCATTGATTTACACTTAGTCCATATCTCATATAGAGTTTTATCGACAGAATTGCTCGGTACCTTATTCAAAATGTAGCAGATAGTTTCTAGAGCATATCTCCAAAGAAAGATTAGCAGACTCACAAAGTCCATCATGGATCGGACCAGGTCTAACAATGTTTGATTCTTCCTTTCAGACACCCCATTATATTGTGATATTCCAGAAAAGATCCACTATGAGAGAATCTCAATCTCTTCTAGATATGTCAAAAACTCATTGGTGAGGTATTCACCACCTCGGTCTGATTGAAGGGTCTTAATACTCTTCTCAGTCTGTTTTTCTACTTCAGTATGGAATCATTGGAATATTTCAAATGATTTTGACTTATGCTTCATAAGATAGACATACCCATATCTCGATAGGTCATCTATAAACGTAATGAAGTAGTAGTATCCTCCTCTAGCACTTATGTTTATAAGTCCGCATACATCAGTATGTATTAGACTCAGGACATCGCTGGCTCTTTCACCTTTTTTCTTAAAAGGTGACTTAGTCACCTTACCAAGTAGACAGGATTCGCAGGTTGGTAATGATTCACAATCATCTATCTCAAAGACACGTTCTTTGATCAACCTGTCAATCCTATTCTTATTCACATGACCAAGCCTACAATACCAAAGATAGGATTCACTGACATTATCTAAGTTAGGGCATTTGCTGGCTATGTATATTACACTAACAGGCTGTGATATTATGTATATACCATATTTTAATTATCTAGCATAATTGTAGTATCATTCATAATAATATCAAAAAAATCATCTATTATTATAAACTTGTAACCAAATTTTACCAAAAAACCTACAGAGATGACATTCATCAAAAAAGAGGGACAATAATGACAAGCATCTAATATGACACAACTAGACTCGAAGACAAGTTACAAAATTTTTAAGGCCAAAACTGGAACAAGGCTTCTATCTCCAATGCTAAGGAATCTCTCGCCCTCTTGAAACTTCTTACTTACCTGTAGTTCCTGCAATGAATTGCATATATTAATCAAACTTTTGATATCTAATCTCCAGGTAGTGGTATCACAAACAGAGAAATTATAAGGAGTTATCATATAAGTACCTTGTGAAGCAATCGTTTGCTTTTTTCTTTTATTTTTAGGCTTGTTTGGATTAAGGATGGCTATGTAAGTAGGATAATTTCTCTTTC
Organism: Elaeis guineensis; assembly: GCF_000442705.2. NCBI lineage: Eukaryota > Viridiplantae > Streptophyta > Magnoliopsida > Arecales > Arecaceae > Elaeis > Elaeis guineensis. The sequence goes on from NC_026003.2 coordinate 83,739,675, forward strand.
AATGATCCAGCTTCTTACAGAAGAAGCATTCTACCTGACTCTTGTCAACTTTTGATGTTTTACTCTGCTTAGGTTCGGTGGCATGGGATTTCTGCATCTTCTTCTTCTTTCCTCTTCTAGAGGATCAATGACCTACTGATGAACCTCCCCACTAAATTCATTGGCTCTTTCTGAAGCTAGTGGTCCTTTTTAAAAATCTGCAGTAACCTTAGCAAACCATGGTAGTTCACTGCAGGCTTCATCATTCTGTAATGACTGAGAAAGGGTAGGTAGGATTTTGGTAGCGAATTGAGAATAGCATCCTTGCCTAACTGTTCATGCAATGGAAAGTCAAATTTGCTAAGATGTTCAATCTGCTCAATCATGTATGATACATGATCGGTGATTGAAGCTCCCTCTCGTATACGGACATTGAACACTACACCGGAGGTTTTATGTCTCTCCATATCCTCAGGGGTGCCGAAGGACTCATGCAATATTTGAATGATCTCCTCTGGCTGTGCATCTTCGAACTTATAGCTAAGCTCATCATTCATAACTATCCTCATTACACAATGTACAGTCATGCGGTTATTGAGCCACTTCATATAAGTGTCTCTCGCAATACGAAGAGCATTGGCTGTAGATTCTTTGGGTGCCTCATCTGTTAGGACATATAAAATCTTCTTATGCTCCAAGATGATCTTTAACTTTCGATATCAGCTATCAAAATTGGATCCGACGAGCTTATCGCTGTCCAATAGAGAATGGAAGGATAATATGTTGGCCACAACTGAAAGAAAAATATAAGCCTATTAGTATATGAATTATTTTTAATCCCAAAGATATGGACTTTAGTCTAAAGGTTCTTTCACTATTTTTTTGAATTAGCAGCCTCTACCTCCAACTCGAGAAATTACACTAATTTCTTAGCGGGTACTAGAATCCACATAGACTGCATTCAGACCTGAGTGTGGCTCGGCCAACCCTAGTGCATCCATTGGTAGATTCATAACCAATTATTTCTCTAAATAACTTCTAGCAATTAGGTTTTACCCCAAACATCCCTTTAGTAGGCATGTGGCACCTCTACTGAAAATCGTGGTTAGATCCAACTATTAACATTACAACACTAAGTGCATCCAACAAATAGATATCTAGGCCCGAATATGGCTCGACCAACCTGAGCATTGATCTGAAGGTACATCATGATGGTCATATGATGAATGATAATTTCAATACGTAATAGACACCAGATGTGTGGCACTTTCAATACCTATTTGGAATATTGGACTTATTATCATGCATCTTGATGGGAGGCTATGACCAAGTTATCTCATAACTTTATCATTTTATGGATCTAATAATTTAGAGAATTTAATTTTATTAATCTAAAAATAAGAGAAGAAGATTACCTGCAAGCTGCAAATCTTTCCACTGATTTTACCAAGTCATGTAGGGGATTAGACATAAGCTGATCTAAATACACCTAAATCAGTCACACTGATTCACCTTAATAGCATGGGTCTGCACGAATCAACTAGTAACCTAATCAAAATATAATCTACAATGTTGGACAGGTAAGTGAGATCAATGGGAGGGATATATCTTTAACTCATTGTAGATGCATCTAGGTGAATAGCTTCTAATTAAAAATCACTTGATTGAATCTACCAAACTTACCTTAGACACTAACTGGTTAATTAGTTTTGATTTGGTCCACCAGAAGATTTGAGCTCAACCACGGGGCCATGATAATATCTATTTATTAGGGTCAAACACATAGACTTGATCAAACTTCAACTATTGAGATTGATCTAGAGAAATTCTAACCTAATCTAATTTAACATTTGATTAGATTTAACCAGTTTCTCTACTTGATCCATATGTGTTTCTAACCCTAGGTTTAACCCATTAAAAGGACCTAATTCAAGCTAACCGTTTGCCCATCGATTTATGTGGTGTCTTAATGATCTTCAATTTTTAAATCTAGATCATTCAAACATAACTCAAAATTAAGTGTATGAAACGTGTGTTTCAGTCTGTAGAACTATTCTACTAGAATTTCAGGTGAAGCATACCATATATTTTAATTTATGAAAATAAATTTTTATAGTATATTTAATAATTAAACATACATAGGTATGATCTAAACTTCAAACATATATCTCATGTATCATGATAACTTTTAGATCAATACCGATTATATTTTATGTAACATATTATTCAAATTTAAAAAAATTTATATCTAAATTTTATCTTATTGTAATAAATCATAAATTACTGTAGATCTAATCTAAATATATTTATAATCAAAATAATTTATAAGAATCTGTTTACTTTTTTTTTTTATGAAATTGGATCACAATGACATCCCTACACGTCATAAGAGAACCCATCAAATAGGCAAAAGAGAGATTAATCTCTTCGATCTTTTATGATCAGATGGTCTGATGATCTCATCAATCTAAGTACTAGGCTACTAAAATCTAAAATTTAATTTCATATATAATTATATGAACATATAATTATTGATAAAATAATTTTATGTCATGAATATATTCTTGATCTTATCAATCATATTTTTCATCTAATCTAATTAGACTTGATGCATGTATATCTAAATTTTTTTGAATTAATTATATATTATATATAATTAAAATTTAATATTAAATATTAAATTTAACTTAAATTTATTTATATAAAATTTTTAATCTGATTTTGATTGGATTAGATGAGCCTAATTAATTATTGATTAAGGTTGTTATAAGTTTGTTATAATAGAATTTTATTGTTGCTAAATTTTTCATATAATAATAATGTGAATTAAAATTTATTTTAAATTTATTTTAATAAAATTTTAATATTGTTGTTTTCATTATGAAGTGAGATTTATTTCAGATCTGAATTGAATTTATTTTGATGCATATTTAGATCTGAACACTATCGAAAATTAGTACTACATCAAAATTAATTTTATCAAAAATTTATTCTTTGTGCATGCATATATTTTAGCCCTGCTTTGATATCAATTGAAGAGAAAGAAAATAGTTTCTCTTCGAATAGTCCATGTTGTATCTAAATTTTTTTTTATTAATCTACATGAATAAAGATCAAATCCTTACCTAATTAGTAGTAGAATCAAAAATTAAATTTTCAAAAATCTAAAATAATCCTTCATAGAGGTCTGAAAGTGTAAACCCTCTACTTCACATACACGTCAGACAATGCAGAAAAGCAAGATGAACTCCGATCAAATCACCTTCACAATCAAATCAAACAAGGGAGGAGAGGTGTTGGTGTGACATCTTACACCAGCAAGGAGGACACCCATAAGAGGGCCCACGATAAGGAAGAAGAGGCGGCACAAAAGGAGAGAGGCCAAGAAAAAGATAGAAGGGCTTCTCTCTTCTCATGCCTCTCTCTCTCTTTCTCTCTTCTCTCAATCTAATTTATTTTCTATGCATCCATAGATAGAGACCCTCTCTATTTATAGATGAATATTATGACCCAATAAGTATAGGACTTCTAACTCAAACATACTTTGAATTAGTCCAATACTCATGAAAGAAGGACTCCTACATGAGATAGTATTGCCATCACATATGACAACCACATTGCACACAATCTCTCACCCACATGGAATGCCCATAATGAAAAAGCTTTCAAGTGTTGGTCGGCCCATAAGAGAGGGGATTCTCAGTGCAAGTAAGATTTCTCATATCTCATCTAAAATAGATCCAATTCGAATCCATTCGAAGCTGGTTCGAAATAATTTTGAAAGACTGTCAATCCCAAACTCTTTAGGACTTTTATACTAAGTCTAATTTAAAATTTTGAACCCAATTAAGTATAATTAATTTAGATCTAATCTAAAATTAATTAGCACTTAAATTTAATCTTTCATATGCCCCATAGATCATAGATCAGAAACTGTTCATCCTCGAGATCAAATCTGAATCTCATGTGTAGTGCTAGTTAGACATAATCAACTCTTCAATCTCATTTGACCCATGACTTAATTCTCAATCAAGTTAGCTTATATGTTCAATCAAGTCAAGTACTTCTAAATTGGATACATAAATATAGGCCAATACTTTTCTACGATGTCTAACTTGTGTGTGTGACTCCATAGGTTCAAACACTAAGCCGATAGTAAAGAAATTAATTTTTATACTAATTAAAATATCATCTAGTAATGGTTCTCAATATCCAGACAGGTCGAATTATCATAGAAAAATATTCTAAAATCTCTGCACATGGTTAACACATAATTCATCCTTTTGATCCTGCATGCTCTAAGATGGTCTCAGATTAACTGTTAATCGAGATTGCTTCATCCACATTGTATTTCAATCTTTCCAATCCATCTCATGGATTATCCTGGCCAAAGCTTTACTAAATTAAAATATAGTGATACATCAACTCTAATAATCCAGAGGGATCAATCCCATCTTAATCTACACATAAACTTCATAAGTACTTGACTGTACCCAGTAGCTTTCTGTCACTATATTAGAAATCCAAATAGTCTGACACCAAAGTATAGTAAGTTGCTTGCAAGTTACTATGATGAACTCAGGTTTGAAGGATACTTATACCCATGTACTTCATGAGTAGTTCTTGATAGCAGAACACTCAGCAGGTTAGTCACTTGTTCAGTGACGATGTACTCCTACATCTCACCTGATTATTAGTATCACCACACTCTTTGATTAAGAGGATAACCAACTCATATGGCATACAATTACCTCCACTCGATAAACATTATCATTATGTAATGATGTATTATTTGATTGCGAACATGTTTAAGAACTATACGATAAATCCTCTCTTTATCATATACTAATATAGTTCTAAGGACTTCATCACAACATAAGAGTTCAAAAAAAATATAACTTTATGATGAAAAATATCAGAATAACTATTATTTATTAATCAATAATTTATATACAAAGATGAACTCAATCGTCACACGATTGATTTTAGGACACAATTATCAATAGTGAATACTGAAAAAGAGTTTTCTTAAGATTCATAAATAAACTTGAGTCGAGCCAATATAGCATGTAACTGATGATGGGGTTTGATGAGTTCTCCATGACCTCCATCTAATCGGGACTCATAATAGAGAGACTGTATCATACTGCATCTAGGGGTTCATTCTTCTATTCTACTAGATTACTACTACATGCTGTTAGACATTACTAGTGGATCATAAAAATTTACTAAGATCATTTTCAGATCAATAATTCTTGTTGGAGTGAGTTAGAATCGATTTAGTTCATCGAAAGGAGTTTCGATGATATTATGATGGAGATCACGATATATCTTACTACCAGACCGAATAGAACCTGAGGGATCACACACAAAAGAATCATATCCTGATCAACAGTTTGGATCATATTCGAATTATCAATTGAATTGATAGTTTAAATTTTAAAAATTGCTAATTTATAAGTATGATAGATGTAGTAACTGCTAATTATTAGCAAAGGGCCTTAATTGCAAAAATTATAATTTAATTTGGACTAATTAAGTTATGGATCAAGTTCTAATTAATTTAAATTAAATTAAATTTAATTAAAATTAATTTAATTTAATTCTAATTGGATTCAATTATTCAATCAGATTTAGATTTCGATCCTAATTGGATCAGGTTTGATAGCCTTTCAAATTTGATTCGAGCTCAATTTGGACTCGATTTGGATCCAGTTTGAGCCAAATTGACCTTGACCCTTTGAGCTTAGGTTTTTTAAGTTTCTCTCTCTATTTGACTAATCAGATAAGGAGGGGGTGATTAAATTTTTGCCACCTTTTTTGCGTACATGTGGTAGGGAGGTTGGGATGAGGCGCCACCTCATCTTTTGGGCTAGTTTGAATTCCTATCTGATAGGGATGACGCTAACTAATTTTAACCAATCCTAATATATTAGGAGTGGTTTTGGATGTGGAAACAACCTCTAGTTGGGGCGTTAAGGATCTTTGTGCGACAAAGAAGAAAAAAAAAAAGCAAAAGGTGTGCATGCACTATGGTTTTCTATAGGAGTTTATTTTGCCGCCCTTCTTTCTTTCATGCCCCACCTCTCCACCTTTAATTCTTACATGCCACATCATCTGATCAGATGTGATCTTATCTGGTTGAGGCATGGAATAGATTGGGGTTTGAATTTTTGTGCGACAAAAAAGGAGGGGGTGTGTGTGAGTTATGGGGCATGGGTTTTTTTCTTGATACCATACTTTTCTTCCTTCTTGTTTCCTTCCTTCCATATCCTGAATCCTCCTCTTCTAGATCTGATCTGAGAGAGGAAGGCCTTAGAGAGAGAAAGAAAATCAAGAAGGGTTCTTGATTTTTCTTGGTGATCTAGAAAATTTCTTACGATTCAGCACAAAGGGTTTGTGCAAACCCCTGTTCAATTGTTTCTAATAGCAATGAGCAAGATTCAAAGCTGAGTGAGGCCTACAAGGTGCTAACACATCGATGGCCTCATTACTTCAATCAGACATCTCCATGTGGATATTACCAGATGTCGCATGCTTGCATAGCTAAGACTCAAACCCTGGACATCCGCAGGATCCAAAGATATGAAGATCAGATCTCTGGGTTTATTTTACTAATATTTTGTTTTGATTTTAGATTTCAAATTTTGGTAATGTATTCATGTCAAGATCGATGCATGATTTTCAGATTTGATCTGGTGCATTTTTAAATTAAAATAATTTAATTTAATTTACTTTCATTGCACATGATAGTCATGTTTTGAAAAATTTTTAAAACTACACATACGAAACCATTGCGTTATCTAATAGTGGTATTAGAGCCAAGTTCTTTGATACGAGCATGAACCATTCAGATCTAAAATCTAAATTATAGAAATCAGATATGAAGATTAGTTAATTGGTTGTCATCGTTCTGACAAATTGTTGCAAGAATGATGTAGAACTTTAATTAATAGTAGATTTGAAAATTTTTACATATTGTGATTTGATCACAGGTTTGTTTCAGATCTGAAATTATTTTAGATCTGAAAAGAATCATGATGGCTTTAGATCTGAAGATGTCAAGTAGGGTTAATTTGGATCTAAGATTGTTGCTGAATTTTAATTCATATATGTGATATATGATTGCATTCTACGTTCTGAATTATTATTTATGTATATGATATCTGAAAGATAATTAGATTTAAAATTAATCTATTATATATACGATATGTTAGATTAAAATTTCTTGGTAGCATAGTAATTGGATTAGGATAATCACCATGGCCGTCTAGTCAAAAGAGGAAGAAGGGATTAAAATCTCTCTCTGGTCCATTCGACAAGTTCTCTTATAATATGTAGGGGTGCCACTTATGATATTTTCCATAAAGATGAACAGTGAACGAAAAATTATATATGATATATATTTTAGATTTAGATCTATTTATGCATGTATTAAGATATGTGTTTTAGATCAAAAATAATATATCTAATATATAATTTTTGACACATAATCTAAAACTTAATTTTTGCAAAATCTTATATCCAAAACTCTAGGTTTTGTTAACATGAAATCCTAAAACTATGGCTGGCATGCCTGTAGAGTCGATTTGATTCTTGTTTGGATCAATTCGAGTACTTAGTGAGTTGACTTATTTTTATTGGAGTCAACTAAAGATTCTGACAGATCTGCTCATTTGCAAATGAGCCGACTCAATTATGCAGGTTAGATCTACAGGTCTCTATTTTTCTTAGTATTGAGCTAACTCACTGTGATGAGTCAACTCGAGTTTTAGGATGAGTCGATTCGATTCTACAGATAGCCAAATTGTATGAGATATAATACAAATAGTTTAGATTAAAAATTATTTTGATATATAAACTAAAACTCATGTATATAATGTATTTAATTGAGAATTAAAATTTAAAATTATAAGATCTAAAATTATGAATTTAAGATCTAAATTTTAATGCATAAAATATGAGCTTTGAGTGTGGGTTGAACAAATTAGGTCTAGAGACTAAACTACAACTAGAGTCATTGATTAGATCAGAGTAGAATCCTTTCCGATTTTGAACAATTGATCAAACCTAATCAAAAGTTAGTTAGGATTAGGTCAAAGGAGCTCAAAATTGAGTTTAGTTATAGTAGATCAAATTGATTCACATGTGATATGAATTAATTAAATTAAGATCAAATTTGGCTCAGTGGTCTAAGCCTGAGTAACTAGACTGACCTATTGGATTCTAATAGATCAATTGGTGTCTAAGGTAAGTTTGATAGTTCAATCGATGATTTTTAATTGGAAGCATGCTTACCTAACCATTTTGATGGTGTCTAAGGCAGGCATCAATTGATCCTCCCACTGATCTCACTTATCTAGCTAATTTGATTAATTAGGAATTGAATAAGATTGCTTGATCATTCATATTCACTCATGTTGACTAGGTTGATCAGACATGAGATATATTGATCTGAACCAGATTAGTCATCTAAATTAGATGTATGTGACTATTAAAAGACCTAAATCTCCTTATTAAATATTAAGTATAATGGTCTTCCATCGTTGTAGAGATGCAGGTGCCTTTTCTAGCATCGATCGTTCTCGACTGGTCACAGTAGTTTAATTGCATCGAGAAGGTACAATCATTCTATTGATAGTAGATACCCTGGGGTAAAAATAGAGTTGGACTCAATAACTATTAGGTGAGGGACCCAATGATGATTTTACGCTCGTTGGTGAATGGTGGGTCGGGATTAACTAAGAAGTATGGTCAATAACTGTTAGATGAGCCCACATGACTTAGAGATCAAGTCACTGTAATATATTTATAGAAGTATCTGGATAAAGAGTTATCCATGTATTGGTATATGTATCACTAATAACTGTTAAGTGAGATACCATACATTGATGGAACTGCAACACCCACTAGAAGTCCAATTATCGTATATAGATTTTCGTTTCTCTACCTGAGAAGTGTGAGAGATTCAAAAAATTAGTGAAAGCTTTTGTTTATTTTTAAAATAAATATTTACAAGTACAATCATCTAATTAGAATCTTTACTCTCTATGGTTCATTATCTCAGCTTCCAACCCTCTAACTCAAGTCCTAGATATCAACCGATTAACTAAAACCTACCATATATCCTGGCTTAGAAACTTAAGAATTGTTCTTAGTTTTTAAAAAATTAAGTCGTGTTATTGATCAGGTTATCCCTATGTCATTAGCCTGTCCAATCCATAATCAATAAGCTATACTTGATAAATGGTTGGACAATAACAATAAGGTTAGGTGCTATACATTGGAGTCCATACTTGATGAACTCCAATGTTTGTATAAGGACATATAGACTATTAATGACATGCTGATTCATCTGTAATAGTTATGAGGTGATCAGAGTCACACAATGTATGAGATGCATGATGGATAGTTTGTCTATGATCACTGTTTGATAATGATCAAGGATATTAAAGAGCTTGAGAAGCTCGACATGACCATACACAAGGAATTACTAATGAATTTGATCCTGTAATCTTTGATTCATATGGATAGTTTGTGAAACTATTATATGAATGAATATTAAGCATCTTAACTGAATTGGTCAATATGTTGGTAACTAAGAGACCATGAAAATTTCAGAGGTATATATCTAAAAAGCCTAAAGAAATATAGACACGCCTTTGAAAGGTATGTCAGAATTACTCAAAACTGATCTTATAATTTTTTCTTCTTCCAATTGAGTATTAGACTCTAGTACCTATTTATGCACATTACTATAGGGTCTAAGGGAAGCAAAAGGGCTGGGGGAAGGTGAAGTACTCTTTTGAGTCAACAATGGTGCAAGAGTTGCACTGTGACTGTGGGTACTTAACCACTACAACTATCATTTTGGATTCAGTTCTTAGAGATAGTATCTAACATTTGCATAGTGATACATATGTGTACTTATTTGAGCAAACAGTGAATGCCATTAGGTCTGAGAGATCTAGAGGTCAAATAAACCTAAAGTATATAGGTGGTTCCTTAGGCTAGGTCATATTGGAGAAGTAATTTATCGATTGAAGAAAAAATGGATCTTTGGGCTCATTGACTATTGAGTCATATCTAGTCTATGAATTATCTCTTTGATGATTAATGATCAACCTGCTCTTTGTGGGACAAGGAGATAGGATCGTTGAGATACTTACTCTAATACATATTTGATGTGTGCAGTCCATTTGATGAGCCAGATAAGAAAGGTTATCTTTACTTTATTATCTTTACCAATGATCGTCATAGTATGTGTATGTATATAAGATACAAATCTGAAGCCTTTGAAAGGTTCAAAGAATTCAGATGTAAAGTAGAGAGTAAACCAAAAAATTCTAAAAATATTTCGATCAGATCGAGGATGTAATACCAAATAAATTTTTTTTTTATTTACTCAAAGAAAATGGCATGGTTTCATGATGAAATCTTCTTGGTACATCTCAGCTCAATGAGATATCTGTGAAGAGGAATAGTACTATATAAGATATGGTCTGAACCATCATGAACATCATTGATTTGGCCTTTGTTTTTTTAAGGATGAGCTTTAATTTCTAAAATTTAAATTAGATTTTCTCTAAAGTTGGTTCCATCACACCGTATGAGATATGGTATGACAGACAAGTTAGAGGATAGATCAGTGAGAGCTTGTTCATGAGATATCCTAAAAGACTTGGGATGCCACTTTCTCTTCCCATTGGTTCATAATATGATTGTAGACAATCATACTATTTTCTTGAAAATAATGGGAGGATAAATTCAAAGAGAGAGTCTCTAAAAAGCAATGAACCATAAGACCTGTAGAATCTATCATAATGAGCCAGTACATATAGTACTTTCTCCACCTCGTAAATCTAGTAGGATCTCCCATCTTTCTGAAAGATACTTTGTATTCTTACAGAAGATTCAGAAAAAGTATTTCTTAGGAGAGATTAGGAACATAGAGATAATTTCAAAACCTACAATGAGATGATATTGGACATCGACCCTAAGAGATGGATGTGTATATAGCCCTCCTAAATAGATATCTTGAAAAGATATCTATATAGAGCAGTCTTTAGTTTACACTTTTAGTGATAGAGATCATACTGTAAGGATCCATTTATGAATTTATGTAAGTATCTCGGAGTTGGAATAATTATTTCGATGAAGTGATCAAATTGTTTGATTTCATCAAAAATGAAGAATCATGCATTTACATGAAGGTCAATGGGAGTATCCCATGCTGATATTAGTTAAGATGTGGTTGCATATAGAATTTTCTCATCAAAGACCCAACGCAAGCATCCTATATTCTAGGAATAAAGATCTATAGAGATAGATTTAAAAAGATATTTAAATTTTCACAGATAAGTACATAGAAGAGGTGCTGAAAGGGTTCAGCATAGAAACCTTCAAGAGGGATTTACTATCCTCTTGGGCATAGGTGTATGCCATGCTATGTATTTGACTTGATATATCTTGCTGTGATAGTCACGAGTAGATATTATCAAATTCAGGCTGGGAGCATTGGATTGTTGTGAAACATCCCTAAGTATTTGATTAGCACCAAGGGATTATTCCTGATCTTTGAAGAAGGATTAGAGCTAAGAGTGGGAGGATATACTGATGCTGATGGTAGAATATCTACATGAGTATGTATTCTTGAATTATATTGGTTTGATATGTTGAAAGGGTTCCAAGCAATCAATCAATAAAAGTTGAGTATGCTGTAGATGTGTAGAATGTATTTTGGTTCTTATGATAATTGTGAAATTAGATATCATATCATCGGATGCCATGACACTGTACTGCAAAGATAATGGTCCATAACCCTCGCAAAGGAGCCAAGATCTCACCAGAAGTCTAAACACATAGAGCAGGGATATATGCGATTATCTCGAGTAGAAATACATAGAGATGTAGAGGGTAAACTCTACATAGGATATGATAGGCCCAAGTCACTTAGCCAGCTAAAGATCAAAGCCTGTCTTCAGAAAATGGAGCTCAGGTATATGATAGATTGGCTTTAGTGCAAGTGAGAGTTTGATAGATATATATCCCAGAAGCCAATCTTGGCTAATGCATACCTTTCTTTAGGATATATTTTTATACTCGTTGGATAATTTTTTTTACCAGTCATGTAGTATGTGTCCATGATTTATCTTAAAAATTAACAAAGATGATTTTATATATTTTCAAGATATTGAGAATTTGAGACATACATCATTAATGGTTAATTTCTAAATACTTCTGATTGTAGGATCGTCATGAAAGATAGTAATCAATCCATTTAAGATCGGTGCATGGATCACCTCTCTTTCAAATAGATGAGTCTCGAGTCTATAGTGTAAAGACACTGAGATGAGAGTGCAGGTGGTTGTTAGAGAATAACTTGCACTGAGCATGACCAACATGAAAAATCACTTGGATGTCTACTCACTCATCAGTAATCTTTTCGATGCTGCAGTGGTGTGATCGATCCTTTGACTTATGGTGTGTTGGCTATTCGTAGCGAGGCTACTTAGTTTGACTGCACGTTTTCTTGATCCCTAGCCATTCAGATCCTTACTGTGTATGTTGGCTATTATAGGTTCAGATTTACTATTTGAAATAGGATACATCTAGATGGAATCTATCAATTTTGATAGAAAAAGAGTAGTCCTATGCGATTCATGAGACTGAGTTCAGAAACTCTTAGACCAGAGTAAGTGTGAATATTGAAAAAAAAATTTATAGGATTTACAGATGAACTCAAGTCGAGCCAATTTAGTATATGACTGACGATAGAATTTGACGAGTTCTCCATGACCTCTATCTAGTTGGGACTCACGATATAGGAACTGTATCATATGGTAACTGCACCTAAAGGTTTATTCTTTTATTTTATTGGATTGCCACTACATACTGCTAGATGTCACTGGTAGATCTTGAGAACTCATTAGGATTATTTTCAGATCAACGATCCTTGTTGGGATGAGTTGGAATCATTCCAATCCATCGAAAGGAGTTTCGATGATACTGTGATGGAGATCATGGTATGTCTCACTACCAGACAGAATTGAACTTGAGGGATCACACATAAAAGAAGTATGTCCTGATCAATGGCTTGGATCATTTTTGAATTATCAATTAGATTGATATTTTGAATTTTGAAAACTACTAATTTGTAAGTGTTATAGATGTAGCAACTACTAATTGTTAGTAAAGGGACTTAATTATAAATATTATAATTTAATTTAGATTAATTAAGTTATAGATCAAATCTTAATTAATTTAAATTAGATTTAATTTAATTGAACTTGATTTAATTTAATTCTAATTGGGTTCAATTATCCAAATCAGATTTGGATTTCAACCCTGATTGGATCAGGTTTGATAGATTTTCGAATTTGATTTGATTTGAGCTCAATTTAGACTCGATTTGGATCCAGTTTGAGCCAAATTGACTCTGACCCTTTGAGTCCAAGTTTTTTGGGCTTCTCTCTATTTGACTGATGAGATAAGGAGGGGGTGATGGAATTTTCACTGCCTTTCTTGCATGCTTGCGGTAGGGAGGTTGGGATGAGGCGCCACCTCATCTTTTGGGCTAGTTTGAATTCCTATCCGATAGGGATGATGCTAACTAATTTTAAACCAATCCTAATCTGTTAGGAGATGGTTTTGGATGTGGAAACAACCTCTGGTTGGGGCATTAAGGATCTTTGTGCGACAAAGAAGAAAAAAAAAAAAAGAAAAGGTGTGCGTGCGCTATGGTTTTCTACGGGAGTTTGTTTTGCCGCCCTTCTTTCTTTCATGCCCCACCTCTCCACCTTTAATTCTTACATGCCACATCATTTGATCAGATGTGATCTTATCTCATTGAGGCATGGAGTAGATTGGGGTTTGAATTTTTGTGCGACAAAAATTAAAGGAGAGGGTGTGTATGAGTTATGGGGCATGGGTTTTTTTCTTAATACTGCACTTTTCTTCCTCCTTGTTCCCTTCCTTCCACTTCTCGAATCCTCCTCTTCAAGATCTGATCTAAGAGAGGAAGGCCTTAGAGAGAGAAAGAAAATCAAGAAGGATTCTTGATTTTTTTTGTGATCTAGAAGAATCTTTGCGATTTAGCACAAAAGGTTTGTGCAAGGCCCTATTCAATTATTTCTAATAGCAATGGGACAAGATCCAATGCTGAGGAGTGAGGCCTACAAGGTGCTAGCACACCAATGGACTTGATGCTTCTATCAGATATCTCCATGTGGATGCCAGCAGAGGTTGGATGCTTACGCAGCTACGACTCGAATCCTGAACATCCACAGGATTCGAAGGTATGGAGATCAGATCTCTGGATTTATTTTACTAATCTTTTATTTTGATTTTAGATTTTAGATTTTGGTAACGTGTTCGTGTCTAGATCTGGTGCGTGATCTTCAGATTTGATCTGGTGTGTTTTTGAATTAAAATTTTTAATTTAATTTACTTCCACTGCACATGATCGTCATATTTTAAAAATTTTTTAAAACTATACATACGAAACCACCGCATTATCTAACATGCCTCTATGTTGCTATTCGATCAGATGTACATCGTTGTTGGTTGAATAGCCTATTTTTCCTACGGTTCCACAACAACCAACTTCCATATGCTTCAATTGATTACTTTTAAGGTCAAACATACTCTTGGTCAAGGACTGCAGCATGGAGTTCACATTTCTTACATTAAAGTGAAGAAGGCTCTTTTCTAAGTGTAATCCAACATACCCTAGTTGACATGTAAAGTTCCACAAGGCAATCTATATACCAGGCTATCTTCCACCACAGCAATCAAACCCTTGGGGCTGCTTGTATCTTCCACAAGGCCTCAAGCAAATACATGGTCTCACTACTTGTATGTTGATCATCGCACCATGAATGATGGATGTGATTTACCTTCACTATAGGCAGACCTATTTTTGAGCCCACTCCAATATTTTTTGGGATATGTTTAGGAATGACAACAGATATGATCTTAGCAACGGTGTCCAAAGAGAATAGATCCTACATCACTAGCCCAGTCCAGGTGCCTTCCACATTCATCTGATCAGATATCAATTTCCTTTCTAATGGAGAGCTAGCATTCAAAGGAACAAGCTGTCAAATTAAAGGAATATTAGATACCCATGCATCATTTAGAATATTAACTTTGCTGCCATTTCCAATCCACCATTGAATGAAATAATTGATGAGTGGTGATGCAACCACAATAGCTCTCCAAATAGGGGATGTTCTCCAACCACCATGTAATATTCCCATGTTCTAGTAAATTTGCACTTTGAAGAAACTAACTTAGCCCATATAGAGTTACCATTTAGCATTAGATTAGCTGCAGCTTGAGCTAGAAATGTTGTTCTTTGAACACAGTCAAGTTCATGTTAGGGTGACTCTTTTAGCCCTTCCTCACTCTTTTTTTTTTTGAAAGGCAAAGAACTCATTCATATCTAGTATGAATACAACTAAAAGATTCAGAAAAAATGATATCATAAAATGGCAATAGGAAAGATGATTGTCGCATCACTCTACAAAACCTCTCCGAAGTGCTCTACACATAGGTATCCATCCAATCTGTAGTGCTACTTATCTCATAGTAGATGTGTTTGATATCCATCATGGCACACTTCTTGATCAACCATCAGATTTTCTATAGGAGTAATTGCACCACAACTACCCTAGATTGCTCCCCAATCCAGCCCAACATAATGGCCAAACCCCCCATAATAAGTAGGCGATCACCTGAGTCATCTTGGCATAGGTGATGTTGGCCTAGGGCACTTGCAGTTCAGCCCTCGAAATAGTACTATTGAAGAGGTAGATCCTGCCTGCCATCACTAGCCTCGAGTCAAGATGACGTATCACAAACCTTACTCCACCTCTATTGCCACTCACACTTCTATCGAAGTTGATCTTAAGAAAACTCAAAGGTGAGGGCTCTAAAGTGATAAACACTAATTAAGTTGCTCCATGAGCAGTCAAGGAGCCCCAGATGTCCCAAGTCACTAAGGCCGACCCAATGGATGATAGATGAGTGATCTCGATAGGCTAAATTAGCTACCACTCTCTCCAAAATGAATCTTGCTAGCTACCACTTCACCTCAAAGATGCCACCATTCCTAGCTAGTCAAGTGTGATAGGAAGTATAAGCTACTCTAATGGCCTATAGCTTAAAGGACTCCAATGCTTAGCTCTCTTATAGTGCCTCAAGAAATACTTGAACCGATGACACTGCGTAGAACCTAGCCAGCTGCCAATCTGCATGACTCTCAACCAAGAGAGGATGTGGTCCATTATCTCATTAGTCCACCCATAGCGTCGGCAACTAGGCAAGATGTCCATACCTCTAGCATGTAAAACTGCCTTGATCAAAAGGCAATGCCAAATGACCTTCCAGGGGTAGTGTGCTTTATTCTATGCTTCACTCTTGCTAGTGGTTAGGCTTTGGTAGTGGGCACAACTAGCATGAGGGAACTCACCACAAGCTTCAGGAACAAGCATCGGCAACAAGGATGGTTGGAAAAAGGAGGAAGAAAATTAGAAAATCCAAGAAAAAGTAGGGGAAATAGAGCATCCCTTTCTTCACTAAAACCAGCCACTAATCCCACCCAAAAATCATAATGCTAGTCTCATCAAAAAAAAAAAATCATAATGATAGAACTAGAGAAGATAAGGAAGAGGATTGATTAAAAGATTAAGGGATCAAACTTTGATTCTAGCAATGTTAGGTGGTGGCCACTATGATGCTGGCATTTGGCATTCAAGAAGACAACAAGGGCGAACTAGTGGCGAATTTTCAACTTGGAGGCTGAGATCATCATTGGGGATCAAAGAGAGGCTGATAGTGGCTTTAAATAGGATGGAGCCCAGGTCCATCAGCCTTGGAAGCCTTCCATCGAAAGACTCCTACTTGGAGTTGGAGGAGAAGGTGACTCCCATCGGATGTTCGCCTCTTCTCTTGTGCATGTGATGCACATGACATGTTTTTTTTTTTTAAATCTTCTTTCTAATTTTTTTTTTTGGGTGTTTGGGCTGACCTGACTAACTAATAGGTTGATCAAGTTGACTAGACCCAACCCTCTATCATGCCCAAATCAGCTAGGTATTAAAATATACGGTATTTAATTACCGATCCCCTGATTGACATCATAGTAACAAAAACTCCTTATTGACCAAAACTGTAACTCTCGGTCCCTATTTAGTGTAACCCAATAGTTTTGGTGCAAGATGGCTTTAAAAAATACCAAAAATATCTTTTCATGCCATAAAGAGTTCCTGATTCCATTCTTTTACAAAATGTTCCTCTATTTTTTTGGAAGAAATGACAGAAGCCCATTCTTTAAGGGACTTTCTATCCATCCTCATCCTTCCAAATTCGTCAAAACTCAGGTCTGAATATTCTAATATAGACATTCACTTTTTAAGGCATTTCTTGCTCATTTTGGCCTCCCTAATTTTCATTGTATTCAGATTAGAATATTCTGAACAAACATCAGGTTTTAAGGAATTTCATTCAAGTTTTTTAGAGATTTTGTTCTTTATTATTGTCGAAGTGATTTAAAGGAGCTCATCTATCATTTTAAACGACCTTATCTAGCTTTCTAATAGTCATGGATTTAAGAACATCGAAAATTCAGTTTTCATGGCTATGTGCTCTTATGGTACGGAGGGCCATATTATTTCAATTTCATAAGACTCAACTCTCGATTACATTGTCAATGAAATAGTAGAGAGATGGAAGCATCTATCTCTTGCAATGATAGAAATCAAATTCTATATTCCTAACAATTCAATAATTCTTGTTAAGCTCATCATGGATAAGGATGTTAGGAATATGTATAAAATATATTTGAAGTTAAAAGCTACAATAATTGAGATGATTGTATCTCATTGTATATCCTGTAGGAACCAGATCTAGGGTTTCAGGGTTAGATCTTGAAAAAGAGGGTTAGATCTTGAAACCTTTTCAAGATCATACAGCGGAAGACTAAAATAAATCAAAATTTATTTTCTAAGATCAGAAAATCTCTAGATCTAAGATCCTATTACATGATTATTACATGGCATTAAATCAAAAATTAAAATATATAAATATAGCATGAACTACATGTTGATCATATCAACATATTTTTATACCACATCTAATGTATGTATTAAACAATAGATCAGATCTATTACCTTGCAAGTTAGACGCTCTAACCTCGCTGATCCGGGCTTAAGGATGATGTTGCAAGCCACACACGCATCCGACCTCTAGGAGTCGTCCACACGAGCCCACGAATCTCGATCAGAAGTCCTGCTTCAGGAAATCAGCACAGTATGCTAGTACTGCGCTAATCCTTCTTTGATGGTTGATCAGGTGCCTCCTTCTTCTTGATTTGGACTCTTCCAAAGATGGAAAGTAGAAGGAGAAGTTTCAGATTTGAGACGCTCTCAGGAAACTCAAGATGGAAGGAGGAAAGATATGAAAATAAAAACCCTAGAAGAAGACCCTCTTCTTCTTCACGTTTTTCTCTCTAGACACCCAACTTGCGTCTTTTATATCTCCACGACCCAAAGGTATTTCTCTCTGATTTTTGGATGGCAGAAAGCTCTCTCAAATATCTATCTCCCCCTAAAATTTTATGAAGAAACTCATCTTATATAGAGAGATTTGGGAGAGGGCTTTTGTCGCACAAAATAAGTGGAGATTGGCGTTGAATAAGAGAGAGGGCATGGAGAAGGTTTATGTGGCGCAAGGTGGAATCCTAGTCCTACTAGGATTCTGTCTCATAACTTGTTTTAATTTAGTTTCCCAAACCAAATCAAATCAAAATTAGATCAACCCAATTAAAATAGGTCTTAACCCAATTAAGAACCTAATTTAATCAGATTAAATTAGATTTAAATCTGATTTAATTTTCTAATCAAATTAGAAATTAGATTGACCCAAGTCCTAGTTGAACTAGGACTAGTTTTTCCTTGCACTTGGCTTATCCAATAAACCAATTGGACTTGATCCAATCAAGCCCAAAATAAATCTAATTAAATCATATTTAATTAGACTTAATTTCAGCCCATTGGCTTAATCAAATTAAGCCAATTAGCAATTGAATTGCTAATCGATCCTCCTGCAACACTTGCACTGGGTTAAATGTCAATCGTATTGATCATTTAACCCTAGAACAATTCTTAATTGTTGATCAACCATCTGATCGGATCATGAACTCTAATGTGTGTGACCTCATAGGTCCGAACCTAAGCCGGTAGCATAGGAATAAATTCCTATACCGATCGAAGTGACCATCTAGCAATGGTACCTGACGACCGGATAGGTCGAATATGTAGAACAACATCCTTAGAACCCATGCGGATATAGTTTTCATATAATTCATCCCCTTGACCAAAATGATTATAGGACACCCCAGAGCTCAACTGTCAACTCTGATTAGGTTATCCACATTGTATTTCAAAATATCAAATCCATCTGATGGATTATCCTGACCAAGGTTTTGCTAAATTGAAATACAGTGACTCATTCTTCTCCAACTCTTGGAGTGGTCAATCCCATCTCGATCACACTCTGACTTCACAAGTACTTGACTGTGCCCAGAAGCCTTCCGTCCCTGAATTAGAAATTTAGTTAGTCCAGTACCAAAGCACAGTGAGTTGCTTGCAAGTCACTGAGGTGATCTCAAGTCTAAGGGACACTTATACCTATATCCCATCAGAGACATTCTCGACAGCAGAATGCTCTGGAGTTGGTCACGTTCAATGACGATGTACCCTTACATCTCACCTGTATGCCATACCAGTGTTTCCACACTCCTTGGTTAAGAGGACAACCAACCCATATGGCCTACAGTGACCTATGCTCGATAGAAGCTGTCGTCCTTATTAACAGCCTCTCATTTGGTCGTGAACAGTTTTAAGGACTAATCGATAAATCCTCTCTTTATCGAACTTAAATAGTCCTAAGGACTTCATCATAACAACGGAGTTCATTAGAAGATGAAAGCTTATGATGAAGATGCCAAATATATTTTATTTATTAACAAATCAATTACAATACTTGGTTGCTCAACCGTCAACAGCTTGTCGATTGGCTTTTTGGGACACATTTCCCAACAACTCCCACTTGTCCTAAAGCCACTCGGCACAGTATCTAATACCTATCTTCGACTTGTGGTTGTCGAACTCCTTTATTGCCAGGGCTTTAGTGAAGGGGTCGGCTAGGTTCTCCTTTCCGTCGATCTTTTGAAGATCGACGTCACCTCGATCCACGATCTCTCGGATCAGGTGGAAGCGACGCAAGATGTGCTTTGTCCGCTAATGTGCTTTGGGTTCCTTCACCTAAGCTATGGCACCAGTGCTGTCGCAGTAGAGCAGGACTGGACCATCGAGGGAGGGTGCTACTCCCAGCTCGTTGATGAATTTTCTCAGCCACACAGCTTCCTTCGCGGCATCTGATGCTGCGATATACTCCGCTTCACAAACAAAGTCTGCCACAGTATGCTGCTTGGAACTCTTCCAGTAGATGGCTCCACCATTCAGAGTAAAGATATAACCCGACACACTCCTGCTGTCATCATGGTCAGATTGGAAGCTGGAGTCTGTGAACTCCACAAGTTTCAGATCTGACTCACCATAAATCAACCATTGGTCTTTAGTATTTCTCAAATACTTAAGGATGGCTTTAACCACTTTCCAGTGGTTTTCTCCAGGTTCAGATTGGTATCTACTCACTACTCCTAATGAGTATGCCACATCTGGTCTTGTACATGTCATGGCATACATGATAGATCCCACGGCTGAAGCATATGAGACTCTACTCATACGCTCTCTCTCTTCAGGAGTTGTTGGACAATCCTTCTTAGAGAGAGAAATTCCATGGCCTATCGGTAGATAGCCCTTCTTGGAATTTTCCATGCTGAACCTCTTCAGCACAGTGTCTATGTACATGGACTGGGATAACCCAAGCATCCTTTTAGATCTATCCCTATAGATCTTCATCCCTAGGATGTAGGATGCTTCACCCAAGTCCTTCATGGAGAACTGTGATGACAACCAAACTTTTATTCCCTGTAGTGCGGGGATGTCATTCCCGATTAAGAGAATGTCATCCACGTACAAGACAAGGAATACCACAACTGGACCATTTGCCCATTTATAGATGCAGGGCTCTTCTCCATTCTTAATGAAGCCATATGTTTTGATTACCTTATCAAAACGCATGTTCCAACTCCGAGAAGCTTGCTTCAATCCATAAATGGATCTCTGAAGCTTGCACACCTTGGACTCATCTGTGGATGTAAACCCCTAAGGTTGTATCATATACACCTCTTCGGTCAGCTCTCCATTCAGGAAAGCTGTCTTTACATCCATCTGCCAGATCTCATAATCTAGATGGGCAGCTATTGCAAGCATTATCCGAATAGATTTGAGCATTGCCACAGGGGAAAATGTCTCGTCATAGTCAATACCATAACGTTGACGATACCCCTTGGCTACCAGATGGGCTTTATAGGTCTCCACCTTTCCGTCTGCGCCCCTCTTTCTTTTGAAGATCTATTTACACCCAATGGGTTTAACCCCTTCAGGTGGGTCAACCAATGTCCATACATCGTTGACCTTCATGGACTCCATTTCGAATTTCATGGCTTCAAGCCATTTCTCGAAATCAGGTCTCTGCATAGCATCCATATAGGTGATCGGATCCTCATTATTCTCATCAAGTTCGATGGGATCACCATCCCAGACCAAAAAA
>NC_026003.2:83761494-83816374 GCF_000442705.2 Elaeis guineensis
CTTCAAAAATTTTTGTTTCTTCAGGGGTTTATAACCAAGTCCAGCCTTATCATATATAGCTTTCTGATTATCAAGGATCATATTTAGCTTGTTTGAACTTAAGGTGAACTTATCTACTATAGATTTCAGCCTGTTAATTTCATCCTTAAAGTTTTAATTTTCTTGAATCAATGTGAATTTTTCAATTGAAAGAATTTCAGCTTGTTTCACTAAGGACTGATTTTCCAATTTTAGCTCTTTGTTTTTCTTCCCTAGTTTCTTTAATTCATCAATTGAATCATAGAATGCTTCATGCAATTCTTCAAAAGTAAATTCACTAGTAGATTCAGAAGTTACCTCATTTTCATGTGCCATCAGGCACAGATTGGCTTGTTCGGTTGAAGTTTCCTCGTCGGAGCTTGAGTCATCACTCGCACTCCAGGTCGCCATCATTGCCTTCTTTTTGAATTTCTTTGGACCTTTCTTCAATTGAGGACATTCGGATCTGAAATGTCCTGGCTTCTTGCACTCGTAGCATATAGAGGTTTGATCTTTCTCCTTTTCTATGCTTTGATCCCCTTTTGTGAATTTCTTTCTCATCCCCTGTTTCCTTTTTCTTAGAAACTTCTTGAATTTCCGGGTGATGAGAGCCATCTCCTCATCCTGATCTTCATCTTCAGAGTCATCTATTTCATAATCAGGTGAAGTTGTGGATTTGAGGGCAATGGTTCTTTTCTTTTTGATTTCATCCTCTTGATGTTGCATCATGCTAAGTTCATGAGTCATCAAGGATCCAAGAAGCTCTTCTAGAGGTAGAGTGTTCAAGTCCTTTGCTTCTTGGATGGCAGTCACCTTGGCTTCCCAAGTTCTTGGCAGTGACCTGAGAATCTTCCTTACAAGTTCACTGTTAGTATAAGATTTGCCAAGACTCTTTAAACCATTGATTATATCAGTAAAACGAGTAACATAGCAGTTATGGACTCATCATGCTCTATTTTGAACAATTCATATTTATGTACAAGCATGTTTATTTTAGACTCTTTTACTTGATTTGTTCCCTCATGGGTGACTTCTAACCTATTCCATATTTCTTTAGCAGATGCACAAGTAGAAATACGATTAAATTCACTAGCATCTAGTGCACAATAAAGAACATTCATAGCTTTGGCATTTAATTGTGCCAATTTCTTGTCAACCTCATCCCATTCTTTCTCGGATTTGGTTGACTCCTCACCATCTATAATCTTGGTGGGTGTGTGAGGACCATTCACTATGATACTCCACATATCATAGTCGAGTGCTTGTATGAAAATCTTTATCCGAGCTTTCCAATAGGTGTAATTAGACCCATTGAAAAGTGGAGGTCGGTTTGTTGATTGCCCCTCAGCTAGAGAAGTTCCAACATGGGTTGCCATAGATCTTTGGCTCTTTGATTGTTAGATCAAAGAAGGGCTAGAGCACTGGCTCTGATACCACTTGTTGCCCAGCTATGCAACCCAAGAAGGGGGGTGAATTGGGTTTCTAAAAATTTTAAGCCCAACAAATAACTTATGAAGAACAAAACAATGGCTTAAAATCAATATTAATTACCTAAAGTAGTATTGCAAGGATATAATAAAGAAATAAGATAAAGCGATAAAGCACACCACAAACACAAGGATTTATAGTGGTTCGGTGCTAACCTTGCACCTACATCCACTCCCCAAGATCCCACTTGGGAATTTCAATCCACTATCCTTTGTATTCAACCCGAATACAAAACGTCGGAAACTCCGACACTAGCTATCCCAAGCTAGAATACAAGACGTCGAAAACTCCGACCCTAGCTATCCCAAGCTAGAACACTTATTTCCCGGGTACAAGCAAACCCAAAACACTCCGATTTCAGGTTCGGATCAACCTTTCCTTGTTTTGGAAATCCTCCAAAAACAAGAGCAAAAACTCACAAAGAGTAAGAATATTTAGAGCACAGATGAATACAATAACAGCTCCTTAAATGAGCAAATATAACAATAAAAGCTTTACTCAAATGAAGAACCCCTTTTTCAGATTTTCTCAAGATGAATGAACGGTTGAACGCTTGAGAAGAGGTTGATTGTTGATTGAAGATCTCTTGAAAGCTTAGAACGATCTCTAGATCAAGGTTGAAACGATAGGCGTGAAGAATTCTCTCCTTGAAAGATCTTCTTTTTCTCTTTCACAATCTCTCTGGTATATTGTGGATCCTCTCTCTTTTTCTCTATGGATATTTCGTTGATCTCAGGCTTTTTCTTGCAAATTTCGGATCCTCTCTTCTGTTCTTCTCTTTTTCCTCTCTTTCTCTTCGCATTTAATTTCACGTTTGATCCACTATTTAATCTGCAATTTCTTTCATCATTTAAAGTATTTTGTAGCATTAGAAGCAAGAGAAAATAATTTAGGCAGATAAAGAGCTGTTAGAGGATTTTTAGGAAGCATAAATGGCAATTAAAACGGGCAAAAAATTGCCGTTGCTGACATTTTCCGTCGCAGGGGTCGACTCATGAGTCGACTCATGCTTCAGGGGTCGACTCATGAGTCGACCTCTGTTGCAAAAACCAGAGAATGCTTTTCTGAAATTTCTTGGCTCAAATTAGCAGGGGTCGACTCATGAGTCGACTCATGCCTTGTGGGTCGACTCATGAGTCGACTCACAGGTCGTGCCAAGCCAGAAAACTAGCGTGCCAAGGAGAATTTTTGCGTGCCAATCAGCTCACAGTGCCATGAGTGGACTCATGAGTCGACTCATGCACTTCAAACCTTCATAACTTCAAAAATATAAGTCCAAACACAATAAAATTTTCACCAATAGATTTCAAATCATTTGTTCTACCAAATGATACTATCAAATCAGGATTTTAGTGAAATTATGATTTTGCCCTTGAAGAGCATAAGGACTTTTTTATTTTAAAATATTGTATCCCTTCAATCTGCTTTGTAATCATCAAAATCAATCTAGGAGCAACACATAGCCTCCATATAGATGATCGGATCCTCATCATTCTCATCAAGCTCGATGGGATCACTATCCTGGATCAAGAAACTATAGTATCTGTCCGACTGACGTGATACTCTATCGGATATCCTTAATGGCATCTCTACTGGCTCCAAATTTGATTCTCTAATCAGATCAAATTCTGTGTGTGTCAGTCCTTCACACCTCTTGAACTTTATCAAATTCAATTTTATAGACATTAGCTCCTTCACTAAGGAACTCCTTTTTCAAAAAGACTATCCGACCGCTGACAAACACTTTTTATTCTACAGTGATGTAGAAGTAGTGTCCTTTAGTTTTCTTTGGGTACCCTACGAACAAGATCTATCGATCTTTGGTCCAAGCTTTTCTATCTTTAAATGCTTGACATAAGCTGGATACTCTCAAACTCTAAAGTGTGAGAGCATCGATTTACGCTTAGTCCATATCTCATATAGAGTTTTATCGACAGAATTGCTCGGTACCTTATTCAAAATGTAGCAGATAGTTTCTAGAGCATATCTCCAAAGAAAGATTAGCAGACTCACAAAGTCCATCATGGATCGGACCAGGTCTAACAATGTTTGATTCTTCCTTTCAGACACCCCATTATATTGTGATATTCCAAAAAAGATCCACTATGAGAGAATCTCAATCTCTTCCAGATATGTCAGAAACTCATTGGTGAGGTATTCACCACCTCGGTCTGATTGAAGGATCTTAATACTCTTCTCAGTCTGTTTCTCTACTTCAGTATGGAATCATTGGAATATTTCAAATGATTTTGAGTTATGCTTCATAAGATAGACATACCTATATCTCGATAGGTCATCTGTAAACGTAATGAAGTAGTAGTATCCTCCTCTAGTACTTATGTTTATAGGTCCGCATACATCAGTATGTATTAGACTCAGGACATCGCTGGCTCTTTCACCTTTTTTCTTAAAAGGTGACTTAGTCACCTTACCAAGTAGACAGGATTCGCAGGTTGGTAATGATTCACAATCATCTATCTCAAAGACACGTTCTTTGATCAACCTGTCAATCCTATTCTTATTCACATGACCAAGCCTACAATACCAAAGATAGGATTCACTGACATTATCTAAGTTAGGGCATTTACTGGCTATGTACATTACACTAACAGGTTGTGATATTATGTATATGCCATATTTTAATTATCTAGCATAATTATAGTATCATTCATAATAATATCAAAAAAATCATCTATTATTATAAACTTGTAACCAAATTTTACCAAAAGCCTACAGAGATGACATTCATCAAAAAAGAGGGACAATAATGACAAGCATCTAATATGACACAACTAGACTCGAAGACAAGTTACAAAATTTTTAAGGCCAAAACTGGAACAAGGCTTCTATCTCCAATGCTAAGGAATCTCTCGCCCTCTCGAAACTTCTTACTTACCTGTAGTTCCTGCAATGAATTGCATATATTAATCAAACTTTTGATATCTAATACCCAGGTAGTGGTATCACAAACAGAGAAATTATAAGGAGTTATCATATAAGTACCTTGTGAAGCAATCGTTTGCTTTTTTCTTTTGTTTTTAGGCCTGTTTGGATTAAGGATGGCTATGTAAGTAGGATAATTCCTCTTTCAATGATCCAGCTTCTTACAGAAGAAGCATTCTACCTGACTCTTGTCAACTTTTAACGTTTTACTCTGCTTAGGTTTGGTGGCATGGGATTTCTGCATCTTCTTCTTCTTTCCTCTTCTAGAGGATCAATGACCTACTGATGAACCTCCCCACTAAATTCATTGGCTCTTTCTGAAGCTAGTGGTCCTTTTTAAAAATCTGCAGTAACCTTAGCAAACCATGATAGTTCACTGCAGGCTTCATCATTCTGTAATGACTGAGAAAGGGTAGGTAGGATTTTGGTAGCGAATTGAGAATAGCATCCTTGCCTAACTGTTCATGCAATGGAAAGTCAAATTTGCTAAGATGTTCAATCTGCTCAATCATGTATAATACATGATCGGTGATTGAAGCTCCCTCTCGTATACGGACATTGAACACTACACCGGAGGTTTTATGTCTCTCCACATCCTCAGGGGTGTCGAAGGACTCATTCAATATTTGAATGATCTCCTCTGGCTGCGCATCTTCGAACTTATGGCTAAGCTCATCATTCATAACTATCCTCATTACACAATGTACAGTCATGCGGTTATTGAGCCACTTCATATAAGTGTCTCTCGCAATACGAAGAGCATTGACTGTAGATTCTTCGGGTGCCTCATCTGTTAGGACATATAAAATCTTCTTATGCTCCAAGATGATCTTCAACTTTCGATATCAGCTATCAAAATTGGATCCGACGAGCTTATCGCTGTCCAATAGAGAATGGAAGGATAATATGTTGGCCACAACTGAAAGAAAAATATAAGCCTATTAGTATATGAATTATTTTTAATCCCAAAGATATGGACTTTAGTCTAAAGGTTCTTTCACTATTTTTTTGAATTAGCAGCCTCTACCTCCAACTCGAGAAATTACACTAATTTCTTAGCGGGTACTAGAATCCACATAGACTGCATTCGGACCTGAGTGTGGCTCGGCCAACCCTAGTGCATCCATTGGTAGATTCATAACCAATTATTTCTCTAAACAACTTCTAGCAATTAGGTTTTACCCTAAACATCCCTTCAGTAGGCATGTGGCACCTCTACTGAAAATCGTGGTTAGATCCAACTATTAACATTACAACACTAAGTGCATCCAACAAATAGATATCTAGGCCCGAATATGGCTCGACCAACCTGAGCATTGATCTGAAGGTACATCATGATGGTCATATGATGAATGATAATTTCAATACGTAATAGACACCAGATGTGTGGCACTTCCAATATCTATTTAGAATATTGGACTTATTATCACGCATCTTGATGGGAGGCTATGACCAAGTTATCTCATAACTTTATCATTTTATGGATCTAATAATTTAGAAAATTTAATTTTATTAATCTAAAAATAAGAGAAGAAGATTACCTGCAAGCTGCAAATCTTTCCACTGATTTTACCAAGTCATGTAGGGGATTAGACATAAGCTGATCTAAATACACCTAAATCAGTCACACTGATTCACCTTAATGGCATGGGTCTGTATGAATCGAGTAGTAACCTAATCAAAATATAATCTATAATGTTGGACAGGTAAGTGAGATCAATGGGAGGGATATATCTTTAACTCATTGTAGATGCATCTAGGTGAATAGCTTCTAATTAAAAATCACTTGATTGAATCTACCAAACTTACCTTAGACACTAACTGGTTAATTAGTTTTGATTTGGTCCACCAGAAGATTTGAGCTCAACCACGGGGCCATGATAATATCTATTTATTAGGGTCAAACACATAGACTTGATCAAACTTCAACTATTGAGATTGATCTAGAGAAATTCTAACCTAATCTAATTTAACATTTGATTAGATTTAACCAGTTTCTCTACTTGATCCATATGTGTTTCTAACCCTAGGTTTAACCCATTAAAAGGACCTAATTCAAGCTAACCCTTTGCCCATCGATTTATGTGGTGTCTTAATGATCTTCAATTTTTAAATCTAGATCATTCAAACATAACTCAAAATTAAGTGTATGAAACGTGTGTTTCAGTCTGTAGAACTATTCTACTAGAATTTCAGGTGAAGCATACCATATATTTTAATTTATGAAAATAAATTTTTATAGTATATTTAATAATTAAACATACATAGGTATGATCTAAATTTTAAACATATATCTCATGTATCATGATAACTTTTAGATCAATACCAATTATATTTTATGTAACATATTATTCAAATTTAAATAATTTTATATCTAAATTTTATCTTATTGTAATGAATCATAAATTACTGTAGATCTAATCTAAATATATTTATAATTAAAATAATTTATAAGAATCTGTTTACTTTTTTTTTTTATGAAATCGGATCACAATGACATCCCTACACGTCATAAGAGAACCCATCAAATAGGCAAAAGAGAGATTAATCTCTTCAATCTTTTATGATCAGACGGTCTGATGATCTCATCAATCTAAGTACTAGGCTACTAAAATCTAAAATCTAATTTCATATATAATTATATTAACATATAATTATTGATAAAATAATTTTATGTCATGAATATATTCTTGATCTTATCAATCATATTTTTCATCTAATCTAATTAGACTTGATGCATGTATATCTAAATTTTTTTGAATTAATTATATATTATATATAATTAAAATTTAATATTAAATATTAAATTTAACTTAAATTTATTTATATAAAATTTTTAATCTAATTTTGATTGGATTAGATGAGCCTAATTAATTATTGATTAAGGTTGTT
Source organism: Elaeis guineensis (assembly GCF_000442705.2). Lineage (NCBI taxonomy): Eukaryota > Viridiplantae > Streptophyta > Magnoliopsida > Arecales > Arecaceae > Elaeis > Elaeis guineensis. The sequence goes on from NC_026003.2 coordinate 83,768,836, forward strand.
ATAAGTTTGTTATAATAGAATTTTACTGTTGCTAAATTTTTCATACAATAATAATGTGAATTAAAATTTATTTTAAATTTATTTTAACAAAATTTTAATATTATTATTTTCATTATGAAGTGAGATTTATTTCAGATCTGAATTGGATTTATTTTGATGCATATTTAGATCTGAACACTATCAAAAATTAGTACTACATCAAAATTAATTTTATCAAAAATTTATTCTTTGTGCATGCATATATTTTAGCCCTGCTTTGATATCAATTGAAGAGAAAGAAAATAGTTTCTCTTCGAATAGTCCATGTTGTATCTAATTTTATTTTATTAATCTACATGAATAAGGATCAAATCCTTACCTAATTAGTAGTAGAATCAAAAATTAAATTTCTAAAAATCTAAAATAATCATTCATAGAGGTCTGAAAGTGTAAACCCTCTACTTCACATACACGTCAGACAATGCAGAAAAGCAAGATGAACTCCGATCAAATCACCTTCGCAATCAAATCAAACAAGGGAGGAGAGGTGTTGGTGTGACATCTTACACCAGCAAGGAGGACACCCATAAGAGGGCCCACGATAAGGAAGAAGAGGCGGCACAAAAGGAGAGAGGCCAAGAAAAAGATAGAAGGGCTTCTCTCTTCTCATGCCTCTCTCTCTCTCTCTCTCTTTCTCTCTTCTCTCAATCTAATTTATTTTCTATGCATCCATAGATAGAGACTCTCTCTATTTATAGATGAATCTCATGACCCAATAAGTATAGGACTTCTAACTCAAACATACTTTGAATTAGTCCAATACTCATGAAAGAAGGACTCCTACATGAGATAGTATTGCCATCACATATGACAACCACATTGCACACAATCTCTCACCCACATGGAATGCCCATAATGAAAAAGCTTTCAAGTGTTGGTCGGCCCATAAGAGAGGGGATTCTCAGTGCAAGTAGGATTTCTCATATCTCATCTAAAATAGATCCAATTCGAATCCATTCGAAGCTGGTTCGAAATAATTTTGAAAGACTGTCAATCCCAAACTCTTTAGGACTTTTATACTAAGTCTAATTTAAAATTTTGAACCCAATTAAGTATAATTAATTTAGATCTAATCTGAAATTAATTAGCACTTAAATTCAATCTTTCATATGCCCCATGGATCATAGATCAGAAACTGTTCATCCTCGAGATCAAACCTGAATCTCATGTGTAGTGCTAGTTAGACATAATCAACTCTTCAATCTCATTTGACCCATGACTTAATTCTCAATCAAGTTAGCTTATATATTCAATCAAGTCAAGTACTTCTAAATTAGACGCATAAATATAGGCCAATACTTTTCTACGATGTCTAACTTGTGTGTGTAACTCCATAGGTTCAAACACTAAACCGATAGTACAGAAATCAATTTCTATACTAATTAAAATATTATCTAGTAATGGTTCTCAATATCCAGATAGGTCGAATTATCATAAAAAAATATTCTAAAATCTCTGCACATGGTTAACACATAATTCATCCTTTTGATCCTGAATGCTCTAAGATGGTCTCAGATTAACTGTCAATCGAGATTGTTTTATCCACATTGTATTTCAACCTTTCCAATCCATCTCATGGATTATCCTGGCCAAAGCTTTACTAAATTAAAATATAGTGATACATCAACTCCAATAATCCAGAGGGATCAATTCCATCTTAATCTACACATAAACTTCACAAGTACTTGACTGTACCCAATAGCTTTCGTCACTATATTAGAAATTCAAATAGTCTGACACCAAAGTATAGTAAGTTGCTTACAAGTCACTATGATGAACTCAGGTTTGAAGGATACTTATACCCATGTACTTCATGAGTAGTTCTTGATAGCAGAACACTCAGCAGGTTAGTCACTTGTTCAGTGATGATGTACTCCTACATCTCACCTGATTATTAGTATCACCACACTCCTTGATTAAGAGGATAACCAACTCATATGGCATACAATTACCTCCACTCGATAAATATTATCATTATGTAATGATGTATTATTTGATCGCGAACATGTTTAAGAACTATACGATAAATTCTCTCTTTATCATATACTAATATAGTTCTAAGGACTTCATCACAACATAAGAGTTCAAAAAAAATATAACTTTATGATAAAAAATATCAGAATAACTATTATTTATTAATCAATAATTTATATACAAAGATGAACTCAATCGTCACACGATTGATTTTGGAACACAATTCTCAATGGTGAATACTGAAAAAGAGTTTTCTTAAGATTCATAGATAAACTTGAGTCGAGCCAATATAGCATGTGACTGATGATGGGGTTTGATGAGTTCTCCATGACCTCCATCTAATCGGGACTCATAATAGAGAGACTGTATCACACTGCATCTAGGGGTTCATTCTTCTATTCTACTAGATTACTACTACATGCTGTTAGACATTACTAGTGGATCATAAAAATTTACTAAGATCATTTTCAGATCAGTAATTCTTGTTGGAGTGAGTTGGAATTGATTTAGTTCATCGAAAGGAGTTTCGATGATATTATAATGGAGATCACGATATATCTTACTACCAGACCGAATAGAACCTGAGGGATCACACACAAAAGAATCATGTCCTGATCAACAGTTTGGATCATATTCGAATTATCAATTGAATTGATAGTTTAAATTTTAAAAATTGCTAATTTATAAGTATGATAGATGTAGTAACTGCTAATTATTAGCAGAGGGCCTTAATTGCAAAAATTATAATTTAATTTGGACTAATTAAGTTATGGATCAAGTTCTAATTAATTTAAATTAAATTAAATTTAATTAAAATTAATTTAATTTAATTCTAATTGGATTCAATTATTTAATTAGATTTAGATTTCGATCCTAATTGGATCAGGTTTGATAGCCTTTCAAATTTGATTCGAGCTCAATTTGGACTCGATTTGGATCCAGTTTGAGCCAAATTGACCTTGACCCTTTGAGCTTAGGTTTTTTAAGTTTCTCTCTCTATTTGACTAATTAGATAAGGAGGGGGCGATGAAATTTTTGCCACCTTTTTTGCGTACATGCGGTAGGGAGGTTGGGATGAGGCGCCACCTCATCTTTTGGGCTAGTTTGAATTCCTATTTGATAGGGATGATGCTAACTAATTTTAACCAATCCTAATATATTAGGAGTGGTTTTGGATGTGGAAACAACCTCTGGTTGGGGCGTTAAGGATCTTTGTGCGACAAAGAAGAAAAAAAAAAGCAAAAGGTGTGCATGCACTATGGTTTTCTATAGGAGTTTATTTTGCCGCCCTTCTTTCTTTCATGCCCCACCTCTCCACCTTTAATTCTTACATGCCACATCATCTGATCAGATGTGATCTTATCTGGTTGAGGCATGGAATAGATTGGGGTTTGAATTTTTGTGCGACAAAAAAGGAGGGGGTGTGTGTGAGTTATGGGGCATGGGTTTTTTTCTTGATACCATACTTTTCTTCCTTCTTGTTTCCTTCCTTCCATATCCTGAATCCTCCTCTTCTAGATCTGATCTGAGAGAGGAACGCCTTAGAGAGAGAAAGAAAATCAAGAAGGATTCTTGATTTTTCTTGGTGATCTAGAAAAATTCTTACGATTCAGCACAAAGGGTTTGTGCAAACCCCTGTTCAATTGTTTCTAATAGCAATGAGCAAGATTCAAAGCTGAGTGAGGCCTACAAGGTGCTAACACATCGATGGCCTCATTACTTCGATCAGACATCTCCATGTGGATATTACCAGATGTCGCATGCTTGCACAGCTAAGACTCAAACCCTGGACATCCGCAGGATCCGAAGATATGAAGATCAGATCTCTGGGTTTATTTTACTAATATTTTGTTTTGATTTTAGATTTCAAATTTTGGTAATGTATTCATGTCAAGATCGATGCATGATTTTCAGATTTGATCTGGTACATTTTTAAATTAAAATATTTTAATTTAATTTACTTTCATTGCACATGATAGTCATGTTTTGAAAAATTTTTAAAACTACACATACGAAACCATTGCGTTATCTAATAGTGGTATTAGAGCCAAGTTCTTTGATACGAGCATGAACCATTCAGATCTAAAATCTAAATTATAGAAATCAGATATGAAGATTAGTTAATTGGTTGTCATCGTTCTGACAAATTGTTGCAAGAATGATGTAGAACTTTAATTAATAGTAGATTTGAAAATTTTTACATATTGTGATTTGATCACAGGTTTGTTTCAGATCTGAAATTATTTTAGATCTGAAAAGAATCATGATGGCTTTAGATCTGAAGATGTCAAGTAGGGTTAATTTGGATCTAAGATTGTTGTTGAATTTTAATTCATATATGTGATATATGATTGCATTCTACGTTCTGAATTATTATTTATGTATATGATATCTGAAAGATAATTAGATTTGAAATTAATCTATTATATATACGATATGTTAGATTAAAATTTCTTGGTAGCATAGTAATTGGATTAGGATAATCACCATGGCCATCTAGTCAAAAGAGGAAGAAGGGATTAAAATCTCTCTCTGGTCCATTCGACAAGTTCTCTTATAATATGTAGGGGTGCCACTTATGATATTTTTCATAAAGATGAACAATGAACGAAAAATTATATATGATATATATTTTAGATTTAGATCTATTTATGCATGTATTAAGATATGTGTTTTAGATCAAAAATAATATATCTAATATATAATTTTTGACACATAATCTAAAACTTAATTTTTGCAAAATCTTATATCCAAAACTCTAGGTTTTGTTAACATGAAATCCTAAAACTATGGCTGGCATGCCTGTAGAGTCGATTTGATTCTTGTTTGGATCAATTCGAGTACTTAGTGAGTTGACTTATTTTTATTGGAGTCAACTAAAGATTCTGATAGATCTACTCATTTGCAAATGAGCCGACTCAATTATGCAGGTTAGATCTACAGGTTTCTATTTTTCTTAGTATTGAGCTAACTCACTGTGATGAGTCAACTCGAGTTTTAGGATGAGTCGATTCGATTCTGCAGATAGCCAAATTGTATGAGATATAATACAAATAGTTTAGATTAAAAATTATTTTGATATATAAATTAAAACTCATGTATATAATGTATTTAATTGAGAATTAAAATTTAAAATTATAAGATCTAAAATTATGAATTTAAGATCTAAATTTTAATGCATAAAATATGAGCTTTGAGTGTGGGTTGAACAAATTAGGTCTAGAGACTAAACTACAACTAGGGTCATTGATTAGATTAGAGTAGAATCCTTTCCGATTTTGAACAATTGATCAAACCTAATCAAAAGTTAGTTAGGATTAGGTCAAAGGAGCTCAAAATTGAGTTTAGTTATAGTAGATCAAATTGATTCACATGTGATATGAATTAATTAAATTAAGATCAAATTTGGCTCAGTGGTCTGAGCCTGAGTAACTAGACTGACCTATTGGATTCTAATAGATCAATTGGTGTCTAAGGTAAGTTTGATAGTTCAATCGATGATTTTTAATTGGAAGCATGCTTACCTAACCATTTTGATGGTGTCTAAGGCTGGCATCAATTGATCCTCCCACTGATCTCACTTATCTAGCTAATTTGATTAATTAGGAATTGAATAAGATTGCTTGATCATTCATATTCACTCATGTTGACTAGGTTGATCAGACATGAGATATATTGATCTGAACCAGATTAGTCATCTAAATTAGATGTATGTGACTATTAAAAGACCTAAATCTCCTTATTAAATATTAAGTATAATGGTCTTCCATCCTTGTAGAGATGCAGGTGCCTTTTCTAGCATCGATCGTTCTCGACTGGTCACAGTAGTTTAATTGCATCGAGAAGGTACAATCATTCTATTGATAGTAGATACCCTGGGGTAAAAATGGAGTTGGACTCAATAACTATTAGGTGAGGGACTCAATGATGATTTTACGCTCGTTGGTGAATGGTGGGTCGGGATTAACTAAGAAGTATGGTCAATAACTGTTAGATGAGCCCACATGACTTAGAGATCAAGTCACTGTAATATATTTATAGAAGTATCTGGATAAAGAGTTATCCATGTATTGGTATATGTATCACTAATAACTGTTAAGTGAGATACCATACATTGATGGAACTGCAACACCCACTAGAAGTCCAATTATCGTATATAGATTTTCGTTTCTCTACCTGAGAAGTATGAGAGATTCAAAAAATTAGTGAAAGCTTTTGTTTATTTTTAAAATAAATATTTATAAGTACAATCATCTAATTAGAATCTTTACTCTCTATGGTTCATTATCTCAGCTTCCAACCCTCTAACTCAAGTCCTAGATATCAACCGATTAACTAAAACCTACCATATATCCTGGCTTAGAAACTTAAGAATTGTTCTTAGTTTTTAAAAAATTAAGTCGTGTTATTGATCAGGTTATCCCTATGTCATTAGCCTGTCCAATCCATAATCAATAAGCTATACTTGATAAATGGTTGGACAATAACAATAAGGTTAGGTGCTATACATTGGAGTCCATACTTGATGAACTCCAATGTTTGTATAAGGACATATAGACTATTAATGACATGTTGATTCATCTGTAATAGTTATGAGGTGATCAGAGTCACACAATGTATGAGATGCATGATGGATAGTTTGTCTATAATCACTGTTTGATAATGATCAAGGATATTAAAGAGCTTGAGAAGCTCGACATGACCATACACAAGGAATTACTAATGGATTTGATCCTGTAATCTTTGATTCATATGGATAGTTTGTGAAACTATTATATGAATGAATATTAAGCACCTTAACTGAATTGGTCAATATGTTGGTAACTAAGAGACCATGAAAACTTCAGAGGTATATATCTAAAAAGCCTAAAGAAATATAGACACGCCTTTGAAAGGTATGTCAGAATTACTCAAAACTGATCTTATAATTTTTTCTTCTTCCAATTGAGTATTAGTCTCTAGTACCTATTTATGCACTTTACTATAGGGTCTAAGGGAAGCAAAAGGGCTGGGGGAAGGTGAAGTACTCTTTTGAGTCAACAATAGTGCAAGAGTTGCACTGTGACTGTGGGTACTTAACCACTACAACTATCATTTTGGATTCAGTTCTTAGAGATAGTATCTAACATTTGCATAGTGATACATATGTGTACTTATTTGAGCAAACAGTGAATGCCATTAGGTTTGAGAGATCTAGAGGTCAAATAAACCTAAAGTATATAGGTGGTTCCTTAGGCTAGGTCATATTGGAGAAGTAATTTATCGATTGAAGAAAAAATGGATCTTTGGGCTCATTGACTATTGAGTCATATCTAGTCTATGAATTATCTCTTTGATGATTAATGATCAAGCTGCTCTTTGTGGGACAAGGAGATAGGATCGTTGAGATACTTACTCTAATACATATTTGATGTGTGCAGTCCATTTGATGAGCCAGATAAGAAAGGTTATCTTTACTTTATTATCTTTACCAATGATCAGTCATAGTATGTGTATGTATATAAGATACAAATCTGAAGCCTTTGAAAGGTTCAAAGAATTCAGATGTAAAGTAGAGAAGTAAACCAAAAAATTCTAAAAATATTTCGATCAGATCGAGGATGTAATACCAAATAATTTTTTTTTGATTTACTCAAAGAAAATGGCATGGTTTCATGATGAAATCTTCTTGGTACATCTCAGCTCAATGAGGTATCTGTGAAGAGGAATGGTACTATATAAGATATGGTCTGAACCATCATGAACATCATTGATTTAGCCTCTATTTTTTTAAGGACGAGCTTTAATTTCTAAAATTTAAATTAGATTTTCTCTAAAGTTGGTTCCATCACACCGTATGAGATATGGTATGACAGACAAGTTAGAGGATAGATCAGTGAGAGCTTGTTCATGAGATATCCTAAAAGACTTGGGATGCCACTTTCTCTTCCCATTGGTTCATAATATGATTGTAGACAATCATACTGTTTTCTTGAAAATAGTGGGAGGATAAATTCAAAGAGAGAGTCTCTAAAAAGCAATGAACCATAAGACCTGTAGAATCTATCATAATGAGCCAGTACATATAGTACTTTCTCCACCTCGTAAATCTAGTAGAATCTCCCATCTTTCTGAAAGGTACTTTGTATTCTTACAGAAGATTCAGAAAAAGTATTTCTTAGGAAAGATTAGGAACATAGAGATAATTTCAAAACCTACAATGAGATGATATTGGACATCGACCCTGAGAGATGGATGTGTATATAGCCCTCCTAAATAGATGTCTTGAAAAGAAATCTATATAGAGCAGCCTTTAGTTTACACTTTTAGTGATAGAGATCATACTGTAAGGATCCATTTATGAATTTATGTAAGTATCTCGGAGTTGGAATAATTATTTCGATGAAGTGATCAAATTGTTTGATTTCATCAAAAATGAAGAATCATGCATTTACATGAAGGTCAATGGGAGTATCCCATGCTGATATTAGTTAAGATGTGGTTGCATATAGAATTTTCTCATCAAAGACCCAACGCAAGCATCCTATATTCTAGGAATAAAGATCTATAGAGATAGATTTAAAAAGATATTTAAATTTTTACAGATAAGTACATAGAAGAGGTGCTGAAAGGGTTCAGCATAGAAACCTTCAAGAGAGATTTACTATCCTCTTGGGCATAGGTGTATGCCATGCTATGTATTTGACTTGATATATCTTGCTGTGATAGTCACGAGTAGATATTATCAAATTCAGGCTGGGAGCATTGGATTGTTATGAAACATCCCTAAGTATTTGATTATCACCAAGGGATTATTCCTGATCTTTGAAGAAGGATTAGAGCTAAGAGTGGGAGGATATACTGATGCTGATGGTAGAATATCTACATGAGTATGTATTCTTGAATTATATTGGTTCGATATGTTGAAAGGGTTCCAAGCAATCAATCAATAAAAGTTGAGTATGCTGTAGATGTGTAGAATGTATTTTGGTTCTTATGATAATTGTGAAATTAGATGTCATATCATCGGATGCCATGACACTGTACTGCAAAGACAATGGTCCATAACCCTCGCAAAGGAGCCAAGATCTCACCAGAAGTCTAAACACATAGAGCAGGGATATATGCGATTACCTCAAGTAGAAATACATAGAGATGTAGAGGGTAAACTCTACATAGGATATGATAGGCCCAAGTCACTTAGCCAGCTAAAGATCAAAGCCTGTCTTCAAAAAATGGAGCTCAGGTATATGATAGATTGGCTTTAGTGCAAGTGAGAGTTTGATAGATATATATCCCAGAAGCCAATCTTGGCTAATGCATACCTTTCTTTAGGATATATTTTTATACTCGTTGGATAATTTTTTTTACCAGTCATGTAGTATGTGTCCATGATTTATCTTAAAAATTAACAAAGATGATTTTATATATTTTCAAGATATTGAGAATTTGAGACATACATCATTAATGGTTAATTTCTAAATACTTCTGATTGTAGGATCGTCATGAAGGATAGTAATCAATCTATTTAAGATCGGTGCATAGATCACCTCTCTTTCGAATAGATGAGTCTCGAGTCTGTAGTGTAAAGACACTGAGATGAGAGTGCAGGTGGTTATTAGAGAATAACTTGCACTGAGCATGACCAACATGAAAAATCACTTGGATGTCTACTCACTCATCAGTAATCTTTTCGATGTTGCAGTGGTGTGATCGATCCTTTGACTTATGGTGTGTTGGCTATTCGTAGCGAGGCTACTTAGTTTGACTGCACGTTTTCTTGATCCCTAGCTATTCAGATCCTTACTGTGTATGTTGGCTATTATAGGTTCAGATTCACTATTTGAAATAGGATACATCTAGATAGAATCTATCAATTTTGATAGAAAAAGAGTAGTCCTATGCGATTCATGAGACTGAGTTCAGAAAGTCTTAGACCAGAGTAAGTGTGAATATTGAAAAAAAAAATTTATAGGATTTACAGATGAATTCAAGTCGAGCCAATTTAGTATATGACTGACGATGGAATTTGACGAGTTCTCCATGACCTCTATCTAGTTGGGACTCACGATATAGGAACTGTATCATACGGTAACTGCACCTAAAAGTTTATTCTTTTATTTTATTGGATTGCCACTACATACTGCTAGATGTCACTGGTAGATCTTGAGAACTCATTAGGATTATTTTCAGATCAACGATCCTTGTTGGGATGAGTTGGAATCATTCCAATCCATCGAAAGGAGTTTCGATGATATTGTGATGGAGATCACGGTATGTCTCACTACCAGACAGAATTGAACTTGAGGGATCACACATAAAAGAAGTATGTCCTGATCAATGGCTTAGATCATTTTTGAATTATCAATTAGATTGATAGTTTGAATTTTGAAAACTACTAATTTGTAAGTGTTATAGATGTAGCAACTACTAATTGTTAGTAAAGGGACTTAATTATAAATATTATAATTTAATTTAGATTAATTAAGTTATGGATCAAATCTTAATTAATTTAAATTAGATTTAATTTAATTAAACTTGATTTAATTTAATTCTAATTGGGTTCAATTATCCAAATCAGATTTGGATTTCAACCCTGATTGGATCAGGTTTGATAGATTTTCGAATTTGATTTGATTCGAGCTCAATTTAGACTCGATTTGGATCCAGTTTGAGCCAACTTGACTCTGACCCTTTGAGTCCAAGTTTTTTGGGCTTCTCTCTCTATTTGACTGATGAGATAAGGAGGGGGTGATGGAATTTTCACTGCCTTTCTTGCATGCTTGCGGTAGGGAGGTTGGGATGAGGCGCCACCTCATCTTTTGGGCTAGTTTGAATTCCTATCTGATAGGGATGATGCTAACTAATTTTAAACCAATCCTAATCTATTAGGAGATGGTTTTGGATGTGGAAACAACCTCTGGTTGGGGCATTAAGGATCTTTGTGCGACAAAGAAGGAAAAAAAAAAAAGAAAAGGTGTGCGTGAGCTATGGTTTTCTACGGGAGTTTGTTTTGCCGCCCTTCTTTCTTTCATGCCCCACCTCTCCACCTTTAATTCTTACATGCCACATCATTTGATCAGATGTGATCTTATCTCATTGAGGCATGGAGTAGATTGGGGTTTGAATTTTTGTGCGACAAAAATTAAAGGAGAGGGTGTGTATGAGTTATGGGGCATGGGTTTTTTTCTTAATACCGCACTTTTCTTCCTCCTTGTTCCCTTCCTTCCACTTCTCGAATCCTCCTCTTCGAGATCTGATCTAAGAGAGGAAGGCCTTAGAGAGAGAAAGAAAATCAAGAAGGATTCTTGATTTTTTTTGTGATCTAGAAGAATCTTTGCGATTTAGCACAAAGGGTTTGTGCAAGGCCCTATTCAATTATTTCTAATAGCAATGGGACAAGATCCAATGCTGAGGAGTGAGGCCTACAAGGTGCTAGCACACCAATGGCTTTGATGCTTCTATCAGATATCTCCATGTGGATGCCAGCAGAGGTTGGATGCTTACGTAGCTACGACTCGAATCCTGAACATCCACAGGATTCGAAGGTATGGAGATCAGATCTCTGGATTTTTTTTACTAATCTTTTATTTTGATTTTAGATTTTAGATTTTGGTAACATGTTCGTGTCTAGATCTGGTGCGTGATCTTCAGATTTGATCTAGTGTGTTTTTGAATTAAAATTTTTAATTTAATTTACTTCCGCTGCACATGATCGTCATATTTTAAAATTTTTTTAAAACTATACATATGAAACCACCGCATTATCTAACATGCCTCTATGTTGCTATTCGATTAGATGTACATCGTTGTTGGTTGAATAGCCTATTTTTCCTAGGGTTCCACAACAACCAACTTCCATATGCTTCAATTGATTACTTTTAAGGTCAAACATACTCTTGGTCAAGGACTGCAGCATGGAGTTCACATTTCTTACATTAAAGTGAAGAAGGCTCTTTTCTAAGTGTAATCCAACATACCCTAGTTGACATGTAAAGTTCCACAAGGCAATCTATATACCAGGCTATCTTCCACCACAGCAATCAAACCCTTGGGGCTGCTTGTATCTTCCACAAGGCCTCAAGCAAATACATGGTCTCACTACTTGTATGTTGATCATCGCACCATGAATGATGGATGTGATTTACCTTCACTATAGGCAGACCTATTTTTGAGCCCACTCCAATATTTTTTGGGATATGTTTAGGAATGACAACAGATATGATCTTAGCAACGGTGTCCAAAGAGAATAGATCCTACATCACTAGCCCAGTCCAGGTGCCTTCCACATTCATCTGATCAGATATCAATTTCCTTTCTAATGGAGAGCTAGCATTCAAAGGAACAAGCTGTCAAATTAAAGGAATATTAGATACCCATGCATCATTTAGAATATTAACTTTGCTGCCATTTCCAATCCACCATTGAATGAAATAATTGATGAGTGGTGATGCAACCACAATAGCTCTCCAAATAGGGGATGTTCTCCAACCACCATGTAATATTCCCATGTTCTAGTAAATTTGCACTTTGAAGAAACTAACTTAGCCCATATAGAGTTACCATTTAGCATTAGATTAGCTGCAGCTTGAGCTAGAAATGTTGTTCTTTGAACACAGTCAAGTTCATGTTAGGGTGACTCTTTTAGCCCTTCCTCACTCTTTTTTTTTTTGAAAGGCAAAGAACTCATTCATATCTAGTATGAATACAACTAAAAGATTTAGAAAAAATGATATCATAAAATGGCAATAGGAAAGATGATTGTCGCATCACTCTACAAAACCTCTCCGAAGTGCTCTACACATAGGTATCCATCCAATCTGTAGTGCTACTTATCTCATAGTAGATGTGTTTGATATCCATCATGGCACACTTCTCGATCAACCATCAGATTTTCTATAGGAGTAATTGCACCACAACTACCCTAGATTGCTCCCCAATCCAGCCCAACATAATGGTCAAACCCCCCATAATAAGTAGGCGATCACCTGAGTCATCTTGGCATAGGTGATGTTGGCCTAGGGCACTTGCAGTTCAGCCCTCGAAATAGTACTATTGAAGAGGTAGATCCTGCCTGCCATCACTAGCCTCGAGTCAAGATGACGTATCACAAACCTTACTCCACCTCTATTTCCACTCACACTTCTATCGAAGTTGATCTTAAGAAAACTCAAAGGTGAGGGCTCTAAAGTGATAAACACTAATTAAGTTGCTCCATGAGCAGTCAGGGAGCCCCAGATGTCCCAAGTCACTAAGGCCGACCCAATGGATGATAGATGAGTGATCTCGATAGGCTAAATTAGCTACCACTCTCTCCAAAATGAATCTTGCTAGCTACCACTTCACCTCAAAGATGCCACCATTCCTAGCTAGTCAAGTGTGATAGGAAGTATAAGCTACTCTAATGGCCTATAGCTTAAAGGACTTCAATGCTTAGCTCTCTTATAGTGCCTCAAGAAATACTTGAACCGATGACACTGCGTAGAACCTAGCCAGCTGCCAATCTGCATGACTCTCAACCAAGAGAGGATGTGATCCATTATCTCATTAGTCCACCCATAGCGTGGGCAACTAGGCAAGATGTCCATACCTCTAGCATGTAAAACTGCCTTGATCAAAAGGCAATGCCAAATGACCTTCCAGGGGTAGTGTGCTTTATTCTATGCTCCACTCTTGCTAGTGGTTAGGCTTTGGTAGTGGGCACAACTAGCATGAGGGAACTCACCACAAGCTTCAGCAACAAGCATTGGCAACAAGGATGGCTGGAAAAAGGAGGAAGAAAATTAGAAAATCCAAGAAAAAGTAGGGGAAATAGAGCATCCCTTTCTTCACTAAAACCAGCCACTAATCCCACCCAAAAATCATAATGCTAGTCTCATCAAAAAAAAAAATCATAATGATAGAACTAGAAAAGATAGGGAAGAGGATTGATTAAAAGATTAAGGGGTCAAACTTTGATTCTAGCAATGTTAGGTGGTGGCCACTATGATGCTGGCAATTGGCATTCGAGAAGACAACAAGGGCGAACTAGTGGCGAATTTTCAACTTGGAGGCTGAGATCATCATTGGGGATCAAAGAGAGGCTGATAGTGGCTTTAAATAGGATGGAGCCTGGGTCCATCAGCCTTGGAAGCCTTCCATCGAAAGACTCCTACTTGGAGTTGGAGGAGAAGGTGACTCCCATCGGATGTTCGCCTCTTCTCTTGTGCATGTGATGCACATGACATGTTTTTTTTTTTTAAATCTTCTTTCTAATTTTTTTTTTTGGGTGTTTGGGCTGACCTGACTAACTAATAGGTTGATCAAGTTGACTAGACCCAACCCTCTATCATGCCCAAATCAGCTAGGTATTAAAATATACGGTATTTAATTACCGATCCCCTGATTGACATCATAGTAACAAAAACTCCTTATTGACCAAAACTGTAACTCTCGGTCCCTATTTAGTGTAACCCAATAGTTTTGGTGCAAGATGGCTTTAAAAAATACCAAAAATATCTTTTCATGCCATAAAGAGTTCCAGATTCCATTCTTTTACAAAATGTTCTTCTATTTTTTTGGAAGAAATGACAGAAGCCCATTCTTTAAGGGATTTTCTATCCATCCTCATCCTTCCAAATTCGTCAAAACTCAGGTCTGAATATTCTAATATAGACATTCACTTTTTAAGGCATTTCTTGCTCATTTTGGCCTCCCTAATTTTCATTGTATTCAGATCAGAATATTCTGAACAAACATCAGGTTTTATGGAATTTCATTTAAGTTTTTTAGAGATTTTGTTCTTTATTATTGTCGAAGTGATTTAAAGGAGCTCATCTATCATTTTAAACGACCTTATCTAGCTTTCTAATAGTCATGGATTTAAGAACATCGAAAATTCAGTTTTCATGGCTATGTGCTCTTATGGTACGGAGGGCCATATTATTTCAATTTCATAAGACTCAACTCTCGATTACATTGTCAATGAAATAGTAGAGAGATGGAAGCATCTATCTCTTGCAATGATAGAAATCAAATTCTATATTCCTAACAATTCAATAATGCTTGTTAAGCTCATCATGGATAAGAATGTTAGGAATATGTATAAAATATATTTGAAGTTAAAAGCTACAATAATTGAGATGATTGTATCTCATTGTATATCCTTGATTGAATCTCTTAAAATTATAATCAATATGAGATAATACAGAATTTAATTGCAAATTATATACCTTTTTTTATTTTTAATTAGTTGTCTTGTGCATTTATATGTAATTATAGCATGAATATAATACTTATAATATATATAATAGTTCAAAATTGATTGGTAATATAATGAAAGAACAATCCTTTTATATCGTAGGGTTAGCGGTCCAATCCATGATGCTGAACATATTAGTTGTTGTAAAAATGATCAAATGGTTGATTCATCTCACTTTTCATCATTTGCTAGCTTGAGTAATTTCATTCGAGTTGTCAAAGAAACAAAAGCTGTAATTAAAGATGAATCAAGTCAAAGAAATACATTGGATGCTTGAAAGAGCAGCATAGAGAGTGTAGGTCAAGAATCTAAGGATGTTGAAACCCTTCGTGTTACAATTTATAAGTTCTGCATTGCAAATTATAGAGATTTTGTGTTTGTCAAGAATGATCATATGCATGTGACTGTGGAGTGTGCATATAATGGATGTGGATAGTGCATTCATGCATTTCACCTTAGAAATCAAGATAGGTTTGCAATTAAAATCATGAACAATGAACATATATACAGAGTAGGGTTTCAAAATCGATATCATCCCAAGACTTTGAAACACTGGATTTCAAATATTGTCAATGCTGGGAAGCGTAGTGGGTGATGTGCATGCATTTTTAAAATTTTTACAATGAAATATACATAGATTAAATAATTTAATCTATAATATATATATAGATCAAATCTAAATCATCATACAGGATCTATGACATAAACTAATATGCATGTATACATATCTGAAATTTAAAATTCAGCAAGTATAGAACATATCTAATTTATATTTAAATCATATCTAAATATTAATTAAATTAAAAACTTCATACTTGAGCATGGATAGCAGATCATCGTATTAAAAATCCATGGTAGATAGTTTTTCATGATGCTTGACAGCCGCACATGCGTCCGACCTCTACGGGTATCCACACGAAGACCTTGTGCTGATCGATCTCTTCGGGAGTGCTAGCTCACGAAGAAACCATCCTTTGACTGATCTAAAAAGAACAAGATAAAAATAAAGAATAAAGAGACTCTCTCCTTTTCTTTCTGGATCCATGCATTAGATCTCTATAATAGAGATCAAGAGAAGAAACCTTTCTTCTCAAATTTTCATGCATAAAGAGAACCTTTCTCTCTTCCTTTCATACCTTTGAAAAATTTTTTCTTTTTTGATTTTAAAAGATGAAAAAAAAATTTAATCTAATTTTTTATGTTAAAAATCATAAGAGATCTTAAGCCCTAGAAAAATCTAAAAGAAAGACACAAGAGAAGAACCGTTCTTCTCTCTTCTTCTTCCTTTTTCTTTTTGATCTAAAACTCCAGGAAGCACCAAATGCCCAGTCAGATTTTTTTAGTATTTTTTTCTAAATTTTTATGTTAAAAATTAGATCAAATCTAATTTTTATTTAAAAAAAATAAAAAAAAATCTAAAAGAAGAACTCCTTCAAGGCTGCGCATAAGAAAGAAGATCCATTTTCTTTCTTAATCTAGAACTCCAAGAAGCCCCAAATGCCAACCAAATTTTTTTGATATTTTTTATCTAAATTTATATATTACAAATTAAATCTAATCTAATTTTTATCTTAAAAAAAAATTAAAAAAAAAATCTGAAAGAAGAACTCCTTCTTCAAGGCTGCGCACAAGAAAGAAGAACCTTCTTCTTCCATGATCTGAAGAACTTTCTTCTCTAATTTTCTACTGTAAAACTAGCAGAGATGCCTCTCTTTGATGCCCAAAAATTAGCAACAAAAGATCTCAAAAATCCTTTCAAAAAGGGAGGAGAAGAGGAGAGATAAGGTGCATAGGATATGGGGCGTCCAACTCTTGGACGCTCCCTACTCTTTTCTTTTCTTTTTGGGCGACCAGAAAGAGGAGAAGGGATGCCTCATTTTTTTCTCATGGAAAGAAGAGAGGGGGCGCACTCTTGGGGCATGGAGATCTCATGTTAAAGAGAGACTAGGATGTAAGGAATTAATTATCACATGAGATGGCTTGGTTTAGTCTTATTCCAAATAGGATTCAAGATCTTGATCAAACTCTAACTAATTCTTGGATCCAATCCTAGCCAATTTAAAAATTAGTTATAACAAACTAACTAATTAGATTCTAGCCCAATTATGAAATATATTAGGCCCCAATCGATTTTGAAATTAGTTAGATTAAAATCTCATTAATCCAAGGATTGATTCTTGATGGATTCAGAGAAGCTATTTGATAATAGGGCTTGATCTAATCAAGCTATTATCCAATAGGATTTGATCCAATCAAAGCTTATATCAAACTAATCCCATTAATTTGATTTTGGATCCTTGAGATCCATTGAATAAGCCCCGTCATTCAATAAGGCTGCATCCAATCAATCTAAAGCTAATCTAATTGAATCCAATTCAATTAGATCTAATCCAATCCCCATTGCTCAATCAAATTGAGTCAATTAACAATCATATTGTTAATTAATTATTCTTCTAATTTATCAACTATCAATAAATAATTTATTACAATCTTTATAAAAGATTAATCATCAATCAAATTGATAATTAAATTCTTCAACGATTCATAATCGTCGATCAGCCAGTTGATCAGACAGATACTTCTATGTGTGTGACCCTATAGGTTTGAACCTAAGTCGGTAGTACAAGAATAATTTTTTACTAATCGATGTAACCATCTAACAATGGGACCCGACATTCAGATAGGCCGAATGTATGTCCAGCAACACTCTAGAATCTATGTGGATATAGTTACTGTATAATTCATCCTTTGACATGGATGCTCAAGAATGACTTTGGGTTAAACTATCAACTCAAGAAGAGTGGTCCACATTGTGTCTCAACCTTAAAAATTTTGTGACTTCTCACTAGGACTACTTTAGCCAAAATTTTACTGAATTGAAACACAGTAATGCATCATCTCCAATTTTACTTGGAGCAGTCAATCCCATCTTGACTCGCACTCAGATTCACAAGTATTTGACTATACTCAAAAACTTTTCATCATCAAATTAGAAATTTAGATAGTTCAGCACCAAAGCATAGTGAGTTGCTGGTAAGTCACCAAGACAGTCTCAGATTAGAAAGACGCATATACCATATCCCATCAGAGCAATCTTTGATAGTAGAATGCTCCGGAAGTGATCATACTCAGTGAAATGTACTCCTATCAATCTTCATATGCTATACCTATTCACCACATATCTTGTTAAGAGGATAACCAATCAATATAGCATATAATGACCTATACTTGATACAATTATCTTCTTGTAATAATTGTATCATTTGGTTGCGAGCAAATTTAAAAATCACATGATAAATTTTCTTTATCATTTTGGTAGTAGTTCTAAGGACTTTATCATAACATATGAGTTCTATTTTGAAAGATGTATTCTTATGATGAATCTGTCAGATAATATTTATCATTTTATAATTCATATACTTGTATGAAGCACAATCATCTACAATCTAGATGATTGGCTTTAGGAATATTTTTCAACAACTCTCACTTGGACTAAAGCCAATCAGATTGGTATCAAATATCTATCTTCATTTGTAATTATCGAACTCTTTAAATCTGATTGCTCTAGTCAATGGGTCGGTCAAGTTCTTCTTTCAGTCAATCTTCCTAAGATCGATTTTATTTGGATCTTATCGAACAAGATGATTGCAATACAGAAAGTGTTTGGTTCTCAGATGGAACATCAGTTCTTCAGCTTGAGCTATGGCTTCCAGTACTGTTGTCAATACAGAAGGACGGGACCATCAACAAAGGGTGCCTCTCCAAGCTCACTAATGAACTTTCATAACGAAACAACTTCTTTACTAGTATTAAATGCTGCAAAGAACTCTGTATTGCAAATAATACTGGCTTCTGAATACTGCATAAAATCTTTCCAGCATGTCGCTCCTCTCTTTAGGATAAAAATATAATTTGATACAACTTTATCATTTCGATTCGATTAGAAACTAAAATTAATATTTCATAGTTTTAAGTCAGATTGTTCATAAACGAGTCATTGGTCCTTAGTATTTTATAAATACTTAAGGATGGTTTTAATAACTTTCCAAACCTTTATGGAGAATGGAGATGACAATCAAGCTTTTATTCCCTGTAATGTAGGGATGTCATTCTCGATTAAGAGAATTTCATCTAAACAATACAAAGAATACTTCTATAGAACTATTGGCCTATTTGTACATACAAATTTTTTTTTTATTCTCAACAAAGCCATACGTTCAAAATATATATTCGAACTTCGAGAAGTTTAATTTAATCCAAATGGATTTGAGGATTGCCGCAAGAAAAATATCTCGTTATAGTCAACACTATAACTTTGATAAAATTTTTTGACAATTGAACAAATTAATAGGTCTGCATCTTTTCATCTGCGCCTCTTATCCATCTGAAATCTACTTACACCCTATGGGTCTTACCCCTTTGGGTGAATCAACGAATGTCCATACATCGTTGATCTTGATGGATTTTATTTTAGATTTAATGACTCTAAGCCACTTCTTAAAGTTAGATCCTTGTGCAGCATCCATATAGGAGATCAAATCTCTATCTCAAACTTAGAAACTAAATATCTGTTCGACTGATACGGTACTCTATCATATCTACTCAAAGATGCCTTTACATCGGGCTTCAGATTTGAACATGGTTTGTGTCAGAGTCGGTTTCTTTACCTATCAAGCTTCACCAAGCTTGCTCTTAACAGCATCAGTTCCTTCACCAAAGAACTTTTTTTTCCAAAAAATACCTTAAGATTCATGAACATCTCATATCCATCAGGAAGGTAGAAGAAATATCCTTAATATAATATTTATCATATCAAAATTTAAGCTAGTCAGTTTGTGAACATTTCACATAAGCTTGATACCCCAAACATCAAAGTAAGAGAGTATCAAATTATCCAAGTCCATATCCCATATGGAATTTTGGTGATCAATTTGCTCAGAATGTTCTTGAGCACATATCAAGTAGTATCTAAAGCATAACCTCAGGTAGATCAGCAAACCCCATAGTGGATCGAACCTTATCTAGCAGGGTTCAATTCCTCCTTTTAAACATCTTTTTTAAATAGTGATGTTCCATGAGAGGTCTATTAAGAGATAATCCAATTCTCTTCAAAACATGTCAAAACTTACTGTAAAGGTATTCATATCATCGGTTTGACCGATGAGTTTTAATACTCTTTGCAGTTTATTTTTCTACCTCATTACGAAATCATTTGAATATTTCAATCGACTCGATTTATGCTTCATAAGCAAGACACACCTATGTCAAGATAGGTCATCAAAGATTTTAATAAAGTAGTAAGCCCTCTTTTGGCACTTATGTTATGAGTGCAAATACATTAATATGTACCAAACTCAGAATATCGCTGGCTCATTCACTCTTTTTAATAAAAGGTGACTAAGTCAACTATGTCAAAGGCATGTTTTAGTGATATTAACTAATCTAGAATACTAGTTGGATGTGTACTTTATACTAACTGGCTATGGTATTGAGTTTATGTCATTTTCAATTATCCACTCATTATTGTAGTATCATTCACAATGATATTACAACAATCATACTTATAGACACCATCAATAAGATTGGACAATAGTGACAATCACTTAAATGACATGGTAAGGGTTGAAAATAAGTTCGATGATTCCTAATGTTGAGACTGAAACAGACTTCTATCTCTTACATTTAGCAGTCTCTTGTTGTCTTCAAATCTTCTACTATCCTAAAGTCTTTTACAATTATTTACAAATATGACATACTGTCGGTATCCTATACCCTGATGTAGTATTACTAATAAAAAAACTTCAAAGAGTTATCATATAACTATCTTGACCAGCAACCATTTGCTGATTTCTCTTTTAAGCCTGTTTGGATTTGCCTGAGACTTCTTGATCAATTTGTCCAAAAACTATACTCAACTTCTGATACTGACTATCAAAGTTAGGTTTGATTAACAAAGTGATAATATTCTAGCCATTTTTGAAAAAAAATAATTGACCTATTAGTATATGAATTATTTTAAGCCTAAAGACTTGAACTTTAGTCTAAAATTTTTTTCACTATTTTATACGAATTAGTAGCCTCTGCCTTTAATTTGAAGAATTATCTTAATTCCTTAATGGGTACTAAAATCCACACAGATTGCATATAAGTCCGAGGATGGCTCGGTCAATCCATATGCATCTATGGGTAGGTTCTCAACTAATTATTTCTTCAAACAACTTATAGTATTTAATTTCATCTCAGATTTTATTTTAGTAGGTGATGGGCCTCCACTGAAAGTTTCAGTTAGATCCAACCATTAACATGAACCTACTTAGTGATACTAGCCAAAGAATGATCAGGCCTGAGAATGGCTCGATCAATCTAACTACCGTCAGATAGTTCAACAGAGTCACATATGATGAATGATAATTCCATCATTCAGAAAGAACACTAGACGGATGGTGTTTGCAATGTCAATATGAAATAATGGACCCATTACCATTCACCTTAATAGAAGGCTATGATCTATTTATCTCCATAACTAGCTCATTTTATAGACTTAATAATTTAAAAAATTTAATTAAATCTTTTAGAAGATATCAGTCGATCTGTAAGTTATAAATCCTTTCACTGACTTCACCAAGTCATGTAAAGGATTAGAGACTAGCTAATCCAACTGACACATGGTAAATTCTCTCACTGACTTCATCAAGTCATAAGAAGGACTAGAGATAAGTCGGTCCAACCAGTAAGTCAATCCAGGGTACCTAAATCAGTCATACTGATTAACCTTAGCAATATGGGTCAATTCAAGTCACCTAGTAATCTAATCAGCCTAATGACTTGGGCTCAACCTTTGAGCCTAAATCAAGGTCTATTTGGTTTAATCAAAGATATAGACTCGATCAACTACAACTATTATTTTTGATCTAGAGTATCCTTGATCTAATCTAAATCAACTATTGGTTAGATTAGATCAACTACTCTTTTTAGTTCATTAAGTCTTTGATTCTAATCTTAGGTCTAACCTAATTAAAAGGATCTGATTTGAGCTATCCCATACTCTATATTTTATGCAATGTCATTAGATCTTTAATCACAATTCTAGATCTAAAATATATTTCTTAATTCTCAATTAAGTATAGTATTAACATGGGTTAAGGTTATTAATTAAATAATTTTAGTTTTGTAAAATAATTTTACATCAATTTTTATGTAAAATTTTTTAGTCTGAAAACTAGATCGGCTCACCCTTGAACTGAGTTGGCTCACTTCAGTGGGTTGACTAAGTCTGATATTTGATCGACTAACTGATCATAAACAGTAACTATTACTATTTGGCTTAAGATAACTAAGTCGGGTCAGTCAATACTGAACGAATAAAAATAGGAGACTGGGTCGACTCAGTTCAAAACTAGTCAGCTCAGTTGGCATGCCAATAGGTATTACATAGTTTCAGATCTAAAAATACTCACATAAACTGAAATACAATTAATCATAACAAATTTTAGATCATATTTAAATATTTTATGATTTTAAATTTTATTTTTATGATTAAAAATAATTTTAATCATATAGATTAGATGTTTTACTTTTCATACAACTCAAGCTTTTCATACAAATCCTAAGGTTCAACATCTAGAATTTTACAGAAAAGTAAGTTTTCTCCTTTCGCTTCTTTCTTCAAGGGATCTCACAGTGGCACCCCTATATGCCATGAAGAGCATCCCATTGAATGGGAAGAGAGGATCATGTAACCTTATTTGCTTCTATGATCGGACGGTCTGGTGATTACCCAATTCAAGTACTTTGCTATTCAAAACATCTAATCTAATTCACATATCATATATACAAAAAATTTAGATCTAATCAAAATTATATTAGAATTGATTTTATATTAGATCATATCTAAAATTAGATCATAACACATCTCATACATTGCTAAATCTAGATTTCAACTTTATATGCATATATGTTCATGTCATAACGAACCTGGCTCAGATACCATTTGATGGGAAACGTGGTGGGTGATGTGCATGCATTTTTAAAATTTTTATGGTAGAATATATATAGATTAAATAATTTAATCTACAATGTATGGATAGATTAAATCTAAATCACTATACAGGATCTATGACATAAACTAATATGCATGTATACACATCTAAAATCTAAAATTCAGCAAGTATAGAACATATCTAATTTATATTTAGATCATATGTAAATATTAATTGAATTCAAAACTTCATGTCTGAGCATGGATAGTAGATCACCATATCCAAAATTTATGATAGATGATTTTTCATGATGCTTGACAGTCGCACACACGTCCGACCTCTACGGATATCCACATGAAGCTTTTATGCTGATCGATCTCCTTGGGAGTGCTAGCTCGTAAAGACACCATCCTTTGACTGATCTAAGAGGAACATGATGAAGATGAAGAATAAAAAGATACTCTCTTTTTTTTTCTAGATCCATGCATCAAATTTTGACAATAGAGATTAAGAGAAGAAATCTTTCTTCTTAATTTTTCATGCATAAGAGAGAACCTTTCTCTCTTCCTTTCACACTTTTGAGAAGAACTTTTCTTCTCTAATTTTTCATGATAAAAAATAGATCTAATCTAATTGTTTATACTAAAAATTAAAAGAGATCTTGAGCTCTAGAAGAATTTAAAAGAGAGATCCAAGAGAAGAACCATTCTTCTCTTCTTCTCTCTTCTTCTCCCTTTTTCTTCGTGATCTAGAACTCCAGGAAGGCCCAAACACCCAGCCAAATTTTTTTAATATTTTTTTCTAAACTTTTATATTAAAAATTAAATTTAATTTAATTTTTATTCTAGAAAAAAATATAAAAAATTAGAATAAGAACTCCTTCTTTTCAAAGCTGTGCACAAGAAAGAAGTCCATCTTCTTCCTTGATCTAGAACTCCAAGAAGCCCCAAACACCCAACCAATTTTTTTTGATATTTTTTCTTTAAATTTTTATGTTAAAAATTAGATCTAATCTAATTTTTATTTTAAAAAAAGATAAAAAAAAAATTGAAAGAAGAACTCTTTCTTCTTCAAGGCTGCGCATAAGAAAGAAGAACATTCTTCTTCCTTGATCTATCTCTCTTTGGGAAGAACTTTTCTTCTCTAATTTTTTGCTGTAAAACTAGTAGAGATGTCTCTCTTTGATACCCAAAAACCAATAATAAAAGATCTCAAAAATCCTTTGAAGAATGGAGGAGAAGAGGAGAGACAAGGTGCATGGGATATGGGGCGTCCAACTCTTGGATGCCCCTTTCTCTTTTCTTTTCTTTTTGGATGACCAGAAAAAGGAGAAGGGATGCCTCATTTTTTTCTTACAAAAGGAAGAGAGGGGGCGCACTCTTGAGGCATGAAGATCTCATGTTAAAGAGAGACTAGGGCGTAAGGAATTAATTATCATAGGGGGTGGCTTGGTTTAGTCCTATTCTAAATAGGATTCAAGATCTTGGTCAAACTCTAACTAATTCTTAGATCCAATCCTAACCGATTTAGGAATTAGTTATAACAAACTAACTAATTAGATCCTAGCCCAATTATGAAACATATTAGGCCCCAATCGATTTTGGAATTAGTTAGATTAAAACTCTATTAATCCAGAGATTGATTCTTGATGGATTCAGGGAAGCTATTTGATAATAAGGCTTGATCCAATCAAGCCTATTATCCAATAAAGTTTGATCCAATCAAAGTCTATATCAAACTAATCTCATTAATTTAATTTTGGATCTCTAAGATCAATTAAAATAAGCCCTATCATTCAATAGGACTACATCCAATCAATCCAAAGCTAATCTAATTGAATCCAATTCAATTAGATCTAATCCAATCTCCATTGCTCAATCAAATTGAGTCAATTAATAATCATATCATTAATTAATTATTCTTCTAATTTATCAACTATCAGTAAATAATTTATTGCAATCTTTGTAAAGGATTAATCATCAATCAAATTGATAATTAAATCTTTCAATGATTCATAATCGTCGATCAGCCAGTTGATCAGACAGGTACTTCTATGTGTGTGACTCCATAGGTTCGAACCTAAGTTGGTAATATAAGAATAATTCTTGTACTAATCGATGTAACTATCTAAAAATGAGACCCGACGTCTAGATAGGCCGAATATATGCCCAGCAACACTCTAGAACCCATATGGATATAGTTATTGTATAATTCATCCCTTTGATACTCAATGCTCAAGGATGACTTTGGGTTAAACTGTCAACTCAAAAGAGTGGTCTACATTGTGTCTCAATTTTAAAAATCCTATGACTCCTCACTAGGACTACTTTGGTCAAAGTTTTGCTGAATTGAAACATAGTGATGCATTATGTCCAATTTTATTTGGAGCGGTCAATCCCATCTTGACTCGCACTCAGATTTTATAAGTACTTGACTGTATCCAGAAATCTTTCATCATCGAATTAAAAATTCAGATAGTCTAGCACCAAAGCATAATGAGTTGCTTGCAAGTCATCATGACAGTCTCAGGTCAGAGAGACACATATACCCATATCCCATCAGAGCAATTCTTGACCATAAAGTGCTTTGAAAGTGGTCACGCTCAGTGAAATATACTCTTACAAATCACTCATATGCCATACCTGTGTTACCACATGTCTTGGTTAAGAGGACAACTAACCAATATGGCATACAATGACCTACACTCGATATAATTATCGTTCTTATAATAATTATATCATTTGATTATAAGTAAGATTTAAGAATCACATGATAAATTTTCTTTTATTATTTTGGTAGTAGTTCTAAGGACTTCATCATAACATATGAGTTTTATTTTGGAAGATGTATTCCTTATGATGAATTTATCAGATAATATTTATCATTTTATAATTCATATACTTATATGGAGCATAATCATCTACAACCTAGATGATTGACTTTAGGATATATTTTCCAACAGTCAAGAAAAAACTCCAAGATATGCCTTTATATAGGCCGATTGATATTATAAAAGATATTCATTGTGAATATGGTGTGAAATTATTATATCATCAAGCATGATATGAAAAAGAGGTTGCTATCAAGGAGATCTATGGTAAGAGGTCAGTATCTTATGAAAGGATATGATGGTATTGTGATACCATTCTTTAGACCAACGTCGCTAGCATAGCAATGTACTAAATCATTGAAGATTAATTTAGATGTCTATTCATTTTATTTAAAGCCTTAATCAATGGTTTCATAGAAGGTTATAGATTTTTTATATTCATGGATGGAACATTTGTTAAGCATAAGGTGAAGGAACCAGATCTAGGGTTTCAGGGTTAGATCTTGAAAAGAGAGGGTTAGATCTTGAAACTTTTTCAAGATCATACAGTGGAAGACTAAAATAAATCAAAATTTATTTTTTAAGATCAAAAAATCCCTAGATCTAAGTTCCTATTACATGATTATTACATGGAATTAAATCAAAAATTAAAATATATAAATATAGCATGGACTACATGTTGATCATATCAACATGTTTTTATACCACATCTAATGTATGTATTAAACAATAGATCAGATCTATTACCTTGCAAGTTAGATGCTCTAACCTTGCTGATCCGGGCTTAAGGATGATGTTGCAAGCCGCACACGCATCCGGCCTCTAGGAGTCATCCACACGAGCCCACGAATCTCAATCAGAAGTCCTGCTTCAGGAAATCAGCACAGTATGCTAGTACTGTGCTGATCCTTCTTTGATGGTTGATCAGGTGCCTCCTTCTTCTTGATTTAGACTCTTCCAAAGATGGAAAGTAGAAGGAGAAGTTTCAGATCTGAGACGCTCTCAGGAAACTCAAGATGGAAGGAGGAAAGATATGAAAATAAAAACCCTAGAAGAAGACCCTCTTCTTCTTCACATTTTTCTCTCTAGACACCCAAACTTGCATCTTTTATATCTCCACTACCCAAAGGTATTTCTTTCTAATTTTTGGATGGAAAAAAGGTCTCTCAAATATCTATCTCCCCCTAAAATTTCACAAAGAAACTCGTCTTATATAGAGAGATATGATAGAGTCCTTGTCTAGGTCAAACACCTAGTCAAGGCTTATCCAAACATGGCAAGTTAAGGGACGCCCAACTCTTGAGCACCTCCTCCATATTTTCATGCATGGATCACAAGAAAAGGGTGCATAATGTATACCCTAAAAGCCACGAAAATTCCAAAAAAAATTTGGATAAATTCGGTGCAAAATTGAAAGACTTTTGAATTTCTAAAACTCTATCTCATAGAATTCGAAATCCAAACTTATTCCTTTTAGATTTGATCCAAACCACCTTCCATGTAAGAAAGAAGAGAGGAGACCTTTTGTGAACGTGGGAGAGATCTGGGAGAGGGCTTTTGTCGCATAAAATAAGTGAAGATTGGCGTTGAATAAGAGAGAGAGCATGGAGAAGGTTTATGTGGCGCAAGGTGGAATCCTAGTCCTACTAGGATTCTGTCTCATAACTTGTTTTAATTTGGTTTTCCAAACCAAATCAAATCAAAATTAGATCAACCCAATTAAAATAGGTCTTAACCTAATTAGAAACATAATTTAATCAGATTAAATTATATTTAAATCTGATTTAATTTTCTAATCAAATTAGAAATTAGATTGACCCAAGTCCTAGTTGAACTAGGACTAGTTTTTCCTTGCACTTGGCTTATCCAATAAACCAATTGAACTTGATCCAATCAAGCCCAAACTAAATCTAATTAAATCATATTTAATTAGACTTAATCTCATCCCATTGGCTTAATCAAATTAAGACAATTAGCAATCAAATTGCTAATCGATCCTCCTGCAACACTTGCACTGGGTTAAATATCAATCGTATTGATCATCTAATCCTAGAACGATTCTTAATCGTTGATCAACCATCCGATCGGATCATGAACTCTAATGTGTGTGACCTCATAGGTCCGAACCTAAGCTGGTAGCATAGGAACAAATTTCTATACCAATCGAAGTGACCGTCTAGCAATGGTACCCGACGACCGGATAGGTCGAATGTGTAGAACAACATCCTTAGAACCCATGCGGATATAGTTTTCATATAATTCATTCCCTTGACCAAAATGATCATAGGACACCCCAGAGTTTAACAGTCAACTCTGATCAGGTTGTCCACATTGTATTTCAAAATATCAAATCCATCTGATGGATTACCCTGGCCAAGGTTTTGCTAAATTGAAATACAGCGACTCATTCTTCTCCAACTCTTGGAGTGGTCAATCCCATCTCGATCACACTCTGACTTCGCAAGTACTTGACTGTGCCCAGAAGCCTTCCGTCCCTGAATTAGAAATTCAGTTAGTCCAGTACCAAAGCACAGTGAGTTGCTTGCAAGTCACTGAGGCGATCTCAAGTCTAAGGGACACTTATACCTATATCCCATCAGAGACATTTTCGACAGCAGAATGCTCTGGAGTTGGTCACGTTCAATGATGATGTACCCTTACATCTCACCTGTATGCCATACCAGTATCTCCACACTCTTTGGTTAAGAGGACAACCAACCCATATGGCCTACAGCGAC
The DNA here is from genome assembly GCF_000442705.2 of Elaeis guineensis. Lineage (NCBI taxonomy): Eukaryota > Viridiplantae > Streptophyta > Magnoliopsida > Arecales > Arecaceae > Elaeis > Elaeis guineensis. Next base: position 83,797,615 of record NC_026003.2, read on the forward strand.
CTATGCTCGATAGAAGCTGTCGTCCTTATTAACAGCCTATCATTTGGTCGTGAACAATTTTAAGGACTAATCGATAAATCCTCTCTTTATCGAATCTAAATAGTCCTAAGGACTTCATCATAACAACGGAGTTCATTAGAAGATAAAATCTTATGATGAAAATATCAAATATATTTTATTTATTAACAAATCAATTACAATACTTGGTTGCTCAACCGTCAACAGCTTGACGATTGGCTTTTTGGGACACATTTCCCAACATAAGGATGGAGGAGTTTTACTTGATGCTATTGGCAAAGATGCGAATGATGATATGTTTCCCATTGCATATACTATTATTGATATAAAAAATGATGACAATTGGGATTAGTTTTATCAGATATTGAAAGAAGCGTTAGAATCTTACATTGACTATCATGGGCATCATTTTACCATTATGACAGATAGACATCAGAGACTTATAAAAGCAGTGCCAAAATACTTTACTGATAGCTACCACTCATATTGCATCTTTCATATCAAAGATAATTATCAAAATTAGGTATGCATCATATTCTTCTAAATTTTTAAGTTAGATCTTCAAAATATTTGGGTTTATTAAGTCATTGTTATCCTTTCATTATTGTACATGCAGGTGCTTGTCCATTGTCGTGCAACTGAAAGGAAGAGATTACTTGATTTATTAAATGCTACTACATATACTCCAAACCTGAATGATTTTCAAAAACTAATCAGCAAACTTATAGTAGCAGCTCCAAGCACAAGTAACTTTATGACGTATGCAAAGCTAGAGCACTGGGCAAATATAGTCTTTTCAGGTCTGCATTGGGGTACCATAATATCTAATATGGCAGAGTGTTTCAATAGTTGGGTTCTTGAGGCTCGGCATCTTCCCATTCCTCAGATCGCTGATCATATAAGACTTCAGATAATGAAATTGATGTATAATCGATGGATTAGAGGTTACAATATACAAATCCATCTTTGCCCCGATCCAAAAAGGTGTTGCAGAAAAATACAGAAGAAGATCAAAGGTTATTCATCTTTACATCGAACATCATGATTTACGATGTACATGACATAAAGTACTCATGTAAGGTTGACCTACGGGAATGAATTTGCTCTTGTGGTGAATAGTGAATCTTTTGGATGCTATGTAAGCATGCATGTGCATGCATTGAGAAGGCTGGTAAATCTTTGTATCACTTCATTAAGAATTATTTCGAAGCTGACATGTATAGAGTAGCATATGCAGAATGTATCAATCCAATTCTTGATATTGAGTTGAATCAAAGTACATCAAATGAGATACAAATTTTATCTTCTATTACAAAGACTCATCCTGGTAGGCCTAAAAAAAAGAGAAGAGCTTCACAGATGGATTCATCAAGAAATATAAAATGTGGATGATGCGAAAAAGAAGGACATAGTAGAAGGACTTGTAATAAGGCTATTGAATAACATATAGGATTGGATTTTTTTTTTAAAGAGTAGAATGGTTGAATATTGCAAAAGTATTATTTGTTATGAACTTATAAAACTAAACAATATGTATCTTTTTTCAGTAATTCAATTGCTTTTGACGTGAATTTATATGCTTTTTCTTTCTCATGATAAATTGTGTATTTTACCTTACTAAATTTATATGGTACATAGTTAAATGAATATGGCACACAATTAACTAAACACGGTATACAGTTAAACTAATATAGTACACAGTTAAATGAATATCGTACATAGTTAAATTAACATCGTACATAGTTATATGAATATTGCACAAAGTTCAATTAATATCATACACAGTTAATTGAATGCTGCACAGTTAATTGAACACTGCATCGTTAAATTAAAATCATATATAGTTCATTCAATATTGTACATAGTTAAATTTATATGGTACATAGTTAAATTCAACACTAGACTATCTCCTTTGAAAAAGGGACGTTGGCATGCTATTTTTGTTCTGACAACCTATGAAATGATGCCTACATCAGGGGTGACCCATGGATTGACCCCTACTGTACTATAGGTCTGACATAAAGGGCCAATTTTTGATGTATCCATAAGGGTCTCATAGCTTCAAAAATATCAGTACATACACTCCACAATCTATGATATCATGGTATGTAGTCAACTAAATATGGTACATAGTTAAACTAGCATGGTACATAGTTAAACTAGCATGATACATATTTAAATTAATATCATACATAATTAAGCTAATATGGTACATAGTTAATTCAATTATGTATACAGTTAATTGAATCCTGCACACAGTTAATGGAACATTGCACATAGTTAATTGAATCCTGCACATAATTAATTGAACACTATACACAGTTAAATTAAAATCATACATAATTAATTAAATACTGTATATAGTTAAATTTATATGGTAAATCATACACCGTTAATTCAACATTGCACACAATTAAATTTATATGATGCACAGTTAAATTCAATATTGGGTCATTTCTTTGGAAAAAGGAATGTTGGCATGCTATTTTTGGCTCAGCATGCCATGGAGGGCAAACCCATGGAATGACGCCTACACCAAGGGCGACCCATGGATCGACCCCTACTGTGCCATAGGCCTGACACAGAGGGCCAATTTTTGATGTGTCCGCAAGGGATCTTATAGCTCCAAAAACATCAGTACATACAGTCTACAATCTATGGTATCATGGTATATAGTCAACTAAACATGGTACATAGTTGAACTAGTATCATACATATTTAAATTAACATCATACATAATTAAGCTAATATGGTACACAATTAATTGAATACTGTATATAGTTAATTGAATACTACATATAATTAATTGAATGCTGCATACAGTTAAATGAATACTGCACATAGTTAATTGAATGCTGCACATAATTAATTGAACACTATATATAGTTAATTAAATTTTGTACATAATTAAATTAAAATCATACATAGTTAATTCAACACTACATATGGTCAATTGAATCCTGCACATAATTAATTGAGCACTGCACACAGTTAAATGAATGTTGTATTGTGCAGGATCCGGTATCATGTATTGCAGCAGGAAGAAAGAAGAAATAAAATAGAAACAATCAAATACGTAGATCAGCCAAAAGACTCACCACCACGGGGTATGCAAGCTTCACTATAAAAAAGAAAAAATTACAAAAAGAGATCACACCCTTAATCCTCATACACCCAATCTCTTCTCACAAGAAGCTCTCCCTCACAAAAGCTGTCTCTCTAAGAAGACCTCCTGAACCCCTGAAGTGACCACTGTCTGCTGCCTGAAGCCCTCTACTTCTGCTCTCTATCGGCACCTCTCCAAGATCTGCCTACTAGTGCCTGCCAAACTCCTCTCTGTTCACTACATACAGAATCTCTATCGAACCACACACATCTCTATTCGCTATAGGATCTTTTAAAGCCCTAAAATTCTTCCTAGATCGGGAACCACTTTTGATCAGACTCTAGATGCTTCACAGCCATCCGATCAGCACTGCAAGTCTCCTCAGCCACTCAATCATGCTCGATCAAGCTCCATCAGACCCAGATCATGCCCGCAAGCCAACTGCACCATCTGATCACATGCCAGATCAGATCGCAGCCATCCGATCACATTCGATCCATGAAATAGTACCATGGATGACAAGAAACGGCTCTGAAACACTGTCGGTCCATGGTGGACAATGAGAAATGGGTGAGAAATGCCAACTTGATCCACTGCGACCCCCATGGACCATCGATCATGCATTGCACATGGACCGCATGAGAGTCCCATGCGAATCGCACTTGCGTGCGCCCACCTGGGCCTAGGCTGCACCCACCTGGGCCTGGGCCACGCACCATGTGCACTCATGCATCTGCACACTAGGTCGTGTGCTTGTGGCTGACCCGTGCACCATCGCACATGCTCTCTCCACCATGACCTCTGTCAGCCTTCGTTGCTTCGATCTCCATGCAGAATTCTCTCGCACATAACTTCGCCGTCTGGACTCTGTTTGGGCTGAACTTGGGTTTGTTGGACTTCATTTATCTTTGTGGACCTCGCGCAGATTCAGTATGGATCGAATCTTGAGACATCAAAGCCTAACAATCTTAATCTCGACTCGACATTCGACCTCCTCACAACTTGAGAGCTTCTGGATCTCCTCGTCTCTATGCCTTGGGACAATCATCTGCTGATTATGGATGGACAAATATGGGTGTCGAGTCAGATCGCTCGAACCCATCTCTATCATATACTGTGCTCCTCCTGACTTGAGATCTACTCGAGATATCATCCTGTAGTAATAGAAATCTCACCTTCGATATAACCTCTCATCTTCTCGAGTCTCATGTCTTATATCCGATCTACCTCCATCTGGAGCTCCACCTTATTCTGGACTTCTCTTGGCTCCTGAAGCTCCATCTCACACTAGGCTCATCATCAGATAGTAATATCCTCTCATCCTTTTCTTCTCTTCTAGAATAACTCTATCCTGTGCAACACCTTAGAATTTCTCCACCAGCTATCATCTTGTAGCCTCTCGAATTCAGTTTGCTTTGTGAGATAAGATTTCGTCTGAAATCGGATATGTATCGGACCTCTCCCAATCTCCTTACTATACCATTATGTATCCTCCAGCTGACCATTCTGATGCCTCTGATATATAGCTCGATCAATCCGACAGATAAATAGTATCCTCACTACTTTCTAAGAGTCAAACTGCTCTCTCTGTAATATACATGATAGGTGTATGCAGAATCTAAAATTTACTTTTAGGAAGAAGTAGATACCTTATTAGATATCTCCAAGACATCATCCTCTGATTGCTACTGGCTATCACTGTAGTAGCCTTGGTCCGATCCCAAAGTTGAGAGCAATATCTGATTAAATGCCCCAACTCATCACATCGATAACATCTGATCTTGCTCAAGTCCCTTGTTGGGTATAAAATACCCCTCCGACCGAAGTTTGTAAAAGACCGACCCTTCCAGGGCTTCTTCGGCTTCCGACCTTGTGTGGCGTCTCTCTGAACCCCCCCGACCGTCTGAGCTTCCGGACTTCTCCGTCAATGAGCTTCTCCATCCATCTACCGTGCCTTCCAAAGGCTCTCTAGGCCTCACTGTCAGCTGACCTTCTACAGTGATCAACTATTCTCCGAACTCCTACAGCGACGTCTACTCCCTCTACAGCGAGCGGTCTACTCCGAACTCCTACAGCCTACAGCAAGAGGTAGACTTCAGCCGAGCTTCTTTGTAGCTGGATCCCAGACGAGCTTCTACAGCGAGATAGAAAACACTGGCCAGATCGCTACTCCTAGCTTCCACGACAACTGATCTTCGATCGAGCTTCTACAATAAGCGGTCTCCTTTTAGCCTTCTGCAAGAACCAGACCTCGATCGAACTTCCATAGCGAATGGATATCGGACGAGCTTCTACGACGGACAGACTCCGGCAACTGGATTCTTACAACGATCGATGCCTTGACATCTGTCGAACCTCCCCAGCACCATCTAAAGTCCATCACTGGCCGACCCTCTGCCAGATCCTTCATGAAATCAAACTCCTCGGTAGATCATCTTCAGACGAGCTTCCACATCAGGTGAATCTCAGACGGACTTCTCTATCAATCAGATTCCTACCGGGCTTCACCAACGGAAAGTCTCCATCCGAGCTTCTACAAAGATGACTCCCACCTGTAGTATCAGCGCCTAAGGTATCCAACAATAGTAGACTCGTTAGCAGCTTCGGAGACATCCGAGCTTCTCCCAGATCGACGGGATAGAGAGCCATTCTGGTCCATCAGATGTCCCAACGAGCTCCAGCGATAGATCCAAACTCTCTGGCAAGTCACGACAATGGCCACTACCCTGCTCCACTCTCTGCAATGGATTCCATGTGGCTCCACTACTCTCTGGCAAGTCACGACAATGGACACCACTCTACTCTCCGTAACAAACTCCATGTGGCTCTGAATGACCCCTGACGCGACTACTCTCCGTAACAAACTTCGGGCGGCTCTGAGCAGCCCACTATCAGGTGGTTACAGACGTCGCTGTCAATTAGTTACGCACTCCGTCTATAAAAAGAGACCCCAGATATGTTCTTCTCTAAGCTTAAAAACTCTACCTCAAAACTCTGCCAAAATTTTCACTCGAGCACTCCATTTCTGTTGAAGTAGAGTACTGACTTGAGCATCGGAGGTCTTGCCGGAGCACCCCCAACTCCAGTTTAGACTTTCCTTGCAGGTCCCAGTGGTGGCCGCGGTCATCTCGACCCCAGCAACTCCGACTTCGGTGGAATTCTGCACTAATAGAATTGGTGCTAGAGGAAGGACCTGTGTCTTCGCAGTACCCTTATTCTTGAAGGAGTGCTCAACGGGACCACCTCCAGTCATCTCCTCCGACATCCTCCTCTCCTTCTCCTATTAGATCTCCACCTAATGCCTCCCCGAAAGGCATCCACCAGACGATCAACGGCCTCCATGGCCAGATCTCAGGCTCCGCCTCGCCTCCAATTTTCCAGGCTCCTCTTCCTCCTCCGGCAATGACGGCCAGTATGGAGCAGTTCGACCTGCTGGTTCAGCAGGTCAGAAGCCTCACTGAAGTAGTGCAGGCCATGCAGCAGTAGTAGCAACAGCTGCAGGTGTTAATGCGGTTGGAAAGAGCATCGCCGGAGCTCCAAGATTGGCAGTGGGGCGGGCCACTTGGGCCAGTCATCTTGTCTTCCCCGACAAGGGGAATCCGAGGGTGGAGAGCCCCGACTGATCACGATTCCACTCTCGGAGGATCCCTACCTCCACTCTACCAGAAGACCCTCGAGACTCACAGTCGAGAGGACCTCCTGGATCGAAGGCTCCAGGAGATGAACCGGTGGATCGAAGAGCTCTGCCACGCTCCCCCTACTTGTGGTGAGGACATCTGCACTGACCCTCCTTTCTCTCAAATGATCATGTAGGAACCGATCCCGCCAAACTTCAAGCTCTCCCAATTCGAAAGCTATGACGGGACCTCGGATTTGGTTGACCATCTGGAGGCTTGCGGATAATGATGCTGCTCCATGGCACGTCAGACGCCATCCTGTGCCGAGCTTTCCCATCTACTCTGAAGGGAGCAGCAAAGAACTGGTACTCAGCGTTGAAGCGAGTACCATCTTCTCCTTTGACCAGATGAGCCACCAGTTTGCGGCTCATTTTGTTAGCAGCCGACATCTCCGGAAAGGCTCAGAGTCCCTCATCAACATCAAGCAAAGGGAGGGGGAATCCATCCGAGCTTACGTCAACCATTTCAAAGTCGTCACGTTGGAGGTCCGAAACTTGGACCAATCGATCGCAATGGCCGCCTTGAAGGGCGGTCTTCAGAAGAACGATCTTTTATTTTCCCTGGAAAAGAAGTATCCCAGAACTTTGCTAATTTGCTGGCTCGGGCCAAAGAATATGTCCGAGCAGAAGAAGCCTTCAAGATGAAGGACGAGGAGACCACGAAGGAGTGGCAGGCGGGAGACTCAAGCAAGCCTGCAGTTGAAAAAGGCCGAGTGAAGCTCGATCGCATTCTCGAACTCCTCTCGGACACAGGCATGTTCGGACTCCTCCCTGAGCTTGTAAGCGAGAAGCCCGGACCACAGAGTTTGGCAGAGCTCTCCCTCTAGAAGATTCCACAGTTACGCCCCTCTCAACACATCGAAAACTCAAGTGCTGATGGAGGTTAGGGAGCAGCTCCAAGGCCAGAAAGGATACGCTCGCACCCCGAAAAGCACAACCTGAACAAATTTTGCCTCTATCACCGCGACCATGGCCACGACATGAAAGAATACATTCAGCTTCGAGATGAAATTGAGGAGCTCATCAGGCGAGGTCAGCTCGACAGATTCATTCGATGCAACCTGAAGGTAAGGGAAGACCGACCTAGGGCCCTGCCGCAGCCAGAGCCACCAAGGAGGGAAGAGCAACCTGAAGATCGGCCCCCGATTGGGATTATCAACTCCATCTCAGAGGACCCCAACGGGGAGCAGACCTTCCCGGCTATAGGGTTCAAAAATCTACGAATGTATTACTAACAACTTTGTCCTAAATAAAAATTTCTTTCATATTCGCGTATTTTTTCTTTTGGCATAAGCTTATAACGGCAGGAAGTAACTCCCCATAAAACAAATTAAGCATGTTAGGAATAGGAGGAGAACCTCATCCTAACATGAGCAAAGACGAAGACCCAATTTCTTAAAGATCGGATGGGGGGAGAGGCCCTTGCAACGGCCCATATGTGCCCCCACAGCCTTATTAGGAATAGGAGGAGAACCTTGTCCTAACATGAGCAAAGATGAAGGCTCAGTTTCTTAAAGACCAGATGGAGGGAGAGGCCTTACAATGGCCCTTATGTGCCCCCACAGCCTTGTTAGGAACAGGAGGAGAACCTCATCCTAACATGAGCAAAGACGAAGGTCCAATTTCTTAAAGATCGGATAGGGGGAGAGGCCCTTGCAACGGCCCTTATGTGCCCCCACAGCCTTGTTAGGAACATGAGAAGAATCTCATCCTAACATGAGCAAAGACGAAGGCCGATTTCTTAAAGATCGGATGGAGGGAGAAGTCCTTGCAACAGACCTTATGTTGCCCCACAGCCTTATTAGGAACAGGAGGAGAACCTCATCCTAACATGAGCAAAGTCGAAGGCCCGATCTCTTAAAGATCGGATGGGGGAGAGGCCCTTACAACGGCCCTTATATGCCCCCACAGCCTTGTTAGGAACAGGAGGAGAACCTCATCCTAACATGAGCAAAGTTGAAGGTCCGGTTACTTAAAGATCGGATGGAGAGAGAGGCCCTGGCAGCGGCCCTTGCGTGCCCCCACAACCTTGTTAGGAACAGAAGGAGAATCTCATCCTAACATGAGCTGAAACAGATCATCGAAAATAAGAGGAGAACCTCATCCTGACACAAACAAAGGCTCGGTCGATCAAGATCAGACAAGGAGGAAAGCCTCCTCAGCGGCCCCTCTACACTCTCACGACTCCGTCAAGAGCAGAGAAAAGACCCTCACTCGAACATAGAAGAAAAGGGAAGATGAAAAGAGAAAACGACGAATTACACCAGCGATAAATGAAAAATGAACTACATCAAAGGCACAAGGGACCTCATCTCAATAAGGAAGAAAACCCTTATCAAAACTCTCCAGTCCCTAAGGGCGAATCAACACAGCAATGACCAAAAATCTTCAAACAACGTCAACGTCGAACAGGATGAAAGACAAAAGAAGTTTGGTAAACGATAACTCAACACCAAAATGGACAAGATAATAGACAACTTTATTTTCATTTCATTGGTGAAGTACACATTACAAAACCTTGAAGGCCAAAAATAAAAAGAGAAATGACCAGAGAAAAAAAAAGGAATACATTAAAAAGAGAAGAAAGGAGCTCTAAGGAAGCCTGGCTTCTTCCGACTTCGAGCTCTCGATCTCAGTCCTTATTAGGGATTGCCGTAAGTTTTCAACTTCTTCCTCTAGTTCCATCTTTCTCAGCAGCATATCCCAGTACATCTGGTGGAACCACTGGCTCTCACCCTCCGACTCTCGAAGCCTCTTCCTTAGGACCTCAGACTCCATCTCGATATCTTTGACCGCTTGCTGCTCGTGGACCAACTGAATCTTCAGCCGCTGCAGTTAAGCCTCCTCCCACCCAAGGGCCACGGACAATTCTGCCATAGTCCCCCTCAAGGAGCGGAGCTCATCAGAGCCTTGTGCAGAGGTGAGCTGGGCTCTCTCAGATAGCTGTCTCCAAAGGCAGGCAACTTCGTCGATCGTCGTCTGGAGCTTCCTTCAATAGTCCTCTACTTGCCCGCTCCAACCGACTCGATAGGCATCGTAGTTCGCCTCAGCATCCTGCAGCTGCTTTTGAAGGTCGGAGAGCTTCTACGACCAGTCTCAATCGCGGTCCGCTTGGACTGTGAGCCAGGATGAGCTCCCTTCCAACTGGCCGATCTTCTCTCATACGGTCGTCAGTTTGACTTCAAGAGAGTTGATCTTGGAAGCCTGAGCCCAAGATTGGTCGCTGGCACGTTTCTGGAGTTCCTCAAGCTTCGTAACAAAGTCGGCCTTCTTCCGAGTGAATTCCATGAGCTCTTTTTTGTGGAGGTCCTGAAGACGAACAGCCTCCGCAGTGACTTCCAAATGGCTCTTTCTCAGTCGGTGAAGTTCATCTTTCAACTTCTTGGATATCTTCATCAACTGATGAACTTTCCTTCTGAGGTCTCGGATCATCGACTTCAGAGGAATCCCCTGTGGCAGGGGGAGAGCTTCGGCAGGCCACTGTCGTTGGGAGACAAGAGCACCACGACTCAGATTAGTACAAGAAGATAAAAGAGAAGGAAAAGAATACAGAAAAAAAAGGGGACCCTCTGTAAAGAAGAATCCGATTTCATTGATTAAATAATTTTCAAGTACAAGAGAATGAAGAAAAATCACCATAAAGAAAAATACAAAGCTAGAGGTTCTGGATCTCTGGGGCAGAAGCAGAGGGGCTCGATGTTCTCGAAAGATCGTCAGCGACAGCCATAGCGACCGATGAGGTCCCGACTGGGGGAGGACCGGCAGCGGCTTCGGATGGTCCAGCTTCATCATCAGACGCCTCGTTCAGGAATCTGAGATTCAATTCAGGAAACCTCGCAGCCACCTTCTCTTGGCAGAGTTCGAAACCCTTGATGAAGGCGTCCTGGCCGAACTGGACCTTTAGATCCTCCATCTCGGAGGAGGCTTTGAACTCCTCCACTGCTCGAGCCCTTGCCTCCGAGACCAGGGACGGGATCCACGCTTTTAGCTCAGAAACCTGTGCCTTCAACTCGGAAACCTGCACCTTCAATGCGGAGACCTCGGTCTCAGCCTTCCCTCTCTCCTCCTCTAAGACGATCCTCAGATCGGACGAGGTTTGTCCCTCCTTTTTCAGCACCTCCTGAAGACTTAGGACCTCGACGATCTTCTCCTCGAGGCGGGCGGCCCCAACCAGGCGACCTTCCTCTGCACGAGCTGCTTCCCTCTTGGCAATCTTCACCGCCTCGACGTTGGTGACAAGCTGGTGCCCAATCTGTAAGAAAGGTCGGGGAGTCAATATAAAGGCTGAAGAATAAATTAAGAAGCAGAAAGGAGGAAAAAGATGAGTTAACCTACTTCGAGGAAAGATCCCAGAGAATCCCAGACCCGCAGCTCGGGATCGGCTAGGATGATCCTCTCGACGACCTCGGGCAGAATGCACCCTTCGACCAGACTCTTTATTAAGTCCCTGTTGTTGAAGGGATTTTCCCCCAGGTCTTCCTCAGAGCCGCCGGCCCCCTCGACGACAACCTTGCAACTACGGCTCCTTCGGGCTAGGGTCTTCTTTCTCCTCCTCCCTTCGACCCCGGGTGCCCCCTCGAGATGAGCCTCTGGAGCGGGATCCTCGGTCGGGGGGCTCCTTGAAAGGGCTCGGGGGACTTCGGATTCGACGTCGAAAGGGACTTCGACAGCGATGGCCATCAGAGTAGGCACGGTCGAGCTTGTCCCTTCTGTCCTGGCTTTCTTCACCGACCCTGAAGTTGAGGCGTCTTTCCTCTTGTGGGTCTTGAGACCCTGGGCTAACCTCCGAGCCACGCTTGCGTCCATGTCTGCGATAAAAAAAAATCAACACAGCTTAGAGATGGAATAAGAGAAAGGAGAAGAAAAGAAAATATATATATATATATAATAATGGTACCGACAGGGTTAAGAGGACTCAGGCCGACGTTGAACAAAAGTTGTTCCTTTAGAAGTTTAGGGAGGAGGGGGGCTCGATAGGCCTTGAGCTTTTTGAAGGCTTCGAGGTCATCCCTTTCCAGGCTAGAAGCCCGACGGACGGAATTCCTCAGAGAGCCCCAAGAGGATAATTCTAGCTCCAAGGTCGGACATCGAACATAGAAGTACCTCTCCTTCCAGTTGTGGATAGAAGAAGGGGCGCCTTTCAGCAACCTCTTTCTACCGAACTGAGGGGAGAAGTACTACCAGTCTTTTATCGAGGGATGACGCTTGAAGGTATAGAAATTTCTAAACAAAGAAAGCATCGGCTGAACTTCAGCTAAACTACAAAGAGAAAGGAACCCTATCAAAAACCTGAAGGAGTTCGGCACGACGAAGGCTAGAGAAATGTTCAAAAAATGGAAGAGAGCAACGACAAAGGATGGCAGTGGAAGTCGAAGTCTGGCACGGAAGGCCTCCTGGTATAGACAGAAGCAGTCGAAAGGAGGGGCGCTAGCTCGGTCAGTTGGCCCGGGAAGCTCCAGCTCGTACTCCGGATGAACTCCATACTGAATCCTTATCAGCAAGAGTTCATCCGGAGTCAAGGAGCCGGGGATGGTGTCCGACGCAAAGGCCAGACAAGGTTCGATCCTAGCTACAGGTTCGTCTACGGTACCAGGACTTTGGAGAACTGAGGCTGACGAACTCCTAGAACTGCTAGAAGAAGAGATATCAGAAGATATTTTGGATCAAATGAAAGCCACAAAATCTCGAAAAAATCAGGAAAAATAGCAAACAGGCCCTCAAGGAAGCTAAACGAACAGAATACGAAGGAGAAAGGACAGAAAAATGACAAGAAGTTCTGGAACTAACCTAGATCAGTCCCAGGAGTGCAGGAAGATGGCAAGGATGATGGAAGTCGATCCGGAGGATGTCTAAGGCCGAGAAGGATGCTAGAGGAAGCTGGAGCTCTCAGAGAAGAGGAGGGGAACCGAGGGATTCTCTCAGGCAAAGTGAGACCCCTGAAGGAGGAGAATGTGTTTAAATAGATCCCGAGATCCGGCACAATAATGATTGCGGATCTCCTCTGGCTGGCCTGCACTCGCCGCGTGTCCCACTCACCTTGACAGACTGTTGAAAATGACTGGCAGCTGACAAAGTCATTATTGCATCGTACCTAGAGCCACGCTCCGGCAAAAATTCCAAAAAGAAGAAATCTTTTTCAAAAAGCCTCTAGTACCAGCATGCCGAACGTCAAAATATCTGGCAACCATCGAGCATGAAAATCGAGGGAAGCAACTTCGATCGTGAGAATTTTTTTGTACTTCCTTCATTCAAAACCCGAACTCGAAAGTAGGGAGACTGGTGTTGGGTATAAAATACCCCCTCGATTGAAGTTTGTAAAAGACCGACCCTTCCAGGGCTTCTCCGGCTTCTGACCTTGAGTGGCGTCTCTCTGAACCCCCCCCCCGACTGTCCGAGCTTCCAGACTTCTCCGACAATGAGCTTCTCCATCCATCTACCGTGCCATTCCAAAGGCTCTCTAGGCCTCAATGTCAGCCGACCTTCTACAGTAACCAACTATTCTTCGAACTCCTACAGCGAGCGGTCTACTCTGAACTCCTACAGCGAGCGATCTGCTCCGAACTCCTACAATGGGAGGTAGACTTCAGTCGAGCTTCTTCGTAGCCGGATCCCAGACGAGCTTCTACAGCAGGACAGGACCCACCGACCAGATCGCTACTCCTAGCTCCCATGACAACTGATCTTCGATCGAGCTTCTACAATAAGTGGTCTCCTTTCAGCCTTCTGCAAGAACCAAACCTTGACCGAACTTCCATAGTGAATGGATATCGGACGAGCTTCTATGACGGACGGACTCTGGCAGCTGGATTCTTACAACGACCGATCACCTCTGACATCTGCCGAACCTCCCCAGCGCCATCCGAAGTCCATCGTTGGCCGACCCTCTGCCAGATCCTTCATGAAACCGAACTCCTCCGACGGATCATCTTCAGACGAGCTTCCACATCAGGCGAATCCCAGACAGACTTCTCTAGCAATCAGATTCCTACCGAGCTTCACCAATGAAAAGTCTCCATCCGAGCTTCTACAACAGATGACTCCCACTTGTAGTATCAGCGCCTAAGGTATCCGACAACAGTAGACTCGTTAGCAGCTTCAGAGACATTCGAGCTTCTCCCAGATCGACGGGTTAGAGAGCCATTCCGCTCCATCAGATGTCCCAGCCGAGCTCCAGCCGACAGGTCCGAACTCTCTGGTAAGTCATGACAATGGACACTACCCTGCTCCACTCTCTGCAATAGATTCCATGTGGCTCCACTACTCTCTGGCAAGTCGCAATAATGGACACCACTCTACTCTCTGTAGCAAACTCCATGTGGCTCTGAACGACCTCTGACGCCACTACTCTCCGTAACAAACTCCGGACGGCTTTGAACAACCCACTACCAGGCGGTTACAGATGTCGCTGTCAATTAGTTACGCACTCCGTCTATAAAAAGGGATCCCCAGATATGTTCTTCTCTAAGCTCAAAAACTCTATCTCAAAACTCTGCCAAAATTCTCATTCGAGCACTCCATTTCTGTTGAAGCAGAGTACTGACTTGAGCATCGAGGATCTTATTGGAGCACCCCCAACTTCGATTTAGACTTTCCTTGCAGGTCCCGACGGCGGCCGCGGTCATCTCGACTCCAGCAACTCCGACTTCGATGGAATTCTGCACCAACATCCCTTATCTTGAACTTGAACCACCCTCATCACGATCTCTTGTCACTCCATCTGTCGCCTCGTACTCCTTCAGAAACCATCAAAGTTGAGCTGCTGCCTGAGCTCGAAACTAGATTCTCCCTCCTAAATATCTCATTCTAAAGAATCACCGTAGTGACCTCATCCATCTTGATGGTGCTCTTTCCTACTAGAAGAGCAGTTACCACAGGCTCATATGAAGAGAGAAGCGATGCTAGCAAAACCAGCACCCTAGTCTTCTCTTCAACTTTCTCTCCAATGATGAGGAGGTCGGTGAGGATCTTTTGGAAGTAGCTGAGAAGCTCCTGCATGTTCTATCCTTCAATCATCCGTAGCTGGTAAAACTACCTCCAAAGAAAGAGAGTGTTGGTAAGAAATTTTACCATATACAACTTTTCGAGCTTCAACCACAGCATCATCAGAAAAATCTTGTCAAGTATATGTATCACCACCTTATCCATCAGGTACATATGGATGGTACTCACCGTCTGTATCTAGAGCCACCTCCAATCCTGCACCTCCATGGTAGTCGGCTTCTCTTCGCATAAGAGAGCATCAATCAATCTTTACTGAATGAGCACATCCTTCACCTTTACCTATCATAAAGAGAAATTACTCTTTCTATCAAACCTGTTGATCTCTATCTTGATTGAGTCTGTTTTCTCCATCTTCAATCTTGCTCACCACCATTGCAACCTGCATCCTGGTACTATCTCGCTCTGATAACACTTGTTGGAGATGTCTAGCCAGGACACCACCTTCATAGGATCTTTTCGATACCACAGTCACAGCAGAAAGAAAGAAGAAATAAAATAAAAATAATCAAATATGTTGATTAGTCAAAAGGCTCACTGGGTATGCAAGCTTCATAATAAAAAAAAAATTACAAGAAGAGATCACACCTTCAACCCTCATACACCGAATCTCTCTCATAAGAAGCTCTCCCTCATAAAAGCTCTCTCTAAAAAGATCCCGTAAACTCCTGAAGTGACCGCTGTCTACTACCTGACAGTCTACCTGAAGCCTCCTGCTTCTGCTCTCTGTAGGTGCCTCTCTAGGAACTATCTGCTGGTGCCTACTAAACTCCTCTCTGTTCGCTGCATACAGAATCTCTGTCGAACCACACATGTCTCTGTTCACCACAGAGTCTTTTAAAGCCCTAAAATCCTTCTTGGATTGAAGAACCACTACTGATCGGACTCCAGATGCTTCACGACCATTCGATCAGTACTACAAGTCTCCTCAGTCGCTCGATCGTGCTCGATCAAACTCCATCAGACCCAGATCATGCCCCCAAGCCATATGCACGATCCGATCGTAGGCCAGATCGGATCTCAGCCATCCGATCATGTTCGATCCATGAAATAGTATCGTGGACTGCAAGAAATAGCTCCAAAATATCGATCCACGATGGACCATGAGAAATAGGTGGGAAATGCCAACTCAATCCACTGCGACCCCCATGGACCGTCGGTCCACGCACCGCATGTGGACCGTGTAAGAGTCCCGCACAGGCCATGCCTGGGCCTGGGCTATGCACGATGCACACCCGCATGTTGGGCCGCATGCTCATGGTCGGCTCGTGCAATGTCGCTCATGCTAACTTTGCTGTGGCCTCTACTGGCCCACTATTGGGTTCTGGTGATGTAGCTAAATATAGATTTCAAAATTTTTTAGCATGCATACAATAATGAAAACAAGGTTTAACAATTAAACACAACTACTGAAACTCAAAACTCTAGGAACCCTTTGACAATTACAATCAAATCACAAAATCAAGCATATGAGGAGAAGATCAGAAGCCATGTACCACCATGAAGACCATGAACTCATGATTGTGAGATCTCCATGAGACTCCAAAGCAAAATCCCTCCAATGGTGGTCCACACAAGATTGATCAGGCCCTTCCCAACTCGTCATGGTGCTGCAGCCTTCTTCGCAAGCTTGCAGCCGATCGTCCTTCAAAAGAATGGATTACACCATTACTTGTTTGCCTTCATGATCTCTACTAAGACCACTCTAGAAACCCTTTCTCAAAGTATCAAACCACACCCTAATCAGATTTTATGTCCAACACATGAACAATCTGATTTTAGGACAAGTATCTCATACTTTTCTTTTTTCTTTCTCCCTTCTTTTCTATTTTCTCTCCCTCTTTTTTCACATTTTTTTCAGACATTTTTCTTGTATTATCCTCTCATTTTCATGCTTAAACCTAGTAAAAAATGGGATGTCCAAACTGTTGGGAAATGTGTCCCAAAAAGCCAATCGTCAAGCTGTTGATGGTTGAGCAACCAAGTATTGTAATTGATTTGTTAATAAATAAAATATATTTGGCATTTTCATCATAAGCTTTCATCTTCTAATGAACTCCGTTGTTATGATGAAGTCCTTAGGACTATTTAGATTCGATAAAGAGAGGATTTATCGATTAGTCCTTAAAACTGTTCACGACCAAATGATAAGCTGTTAATAAGGATGACAGCTTCTATCGAGCATAGGTCGCTGTAGGCCATATGGGTTGGTTGTCCTCTTAACCAAGGAGTGTGAAGACACTGGTATGGCATACAGGTGAGATGTAAGGGTACATCATCATTGAACGTGACCAACTCCAGAGCATTCTGCTATCGAGAATGTCTCTGATGGGATATAGGTATAAGTGTCCCTTAGACTTGAGATCACCTCAGTGACTTGCAAGCAACTCACTGTGCTTTGGTACTGGACTAACTGAATTTCTAATTCAGGGACGGAAGGCTTCTGGGCACAGTCAAGTACTTGCGAAGTCAGAGTGTGATCGAGATGGGATTGACCACTCCAAGAGTTGGAGAAGAATGAGTCGCTGTATTTCAATTTAGCAAAACCTTGGCCAGGGTAATCCATCAGATGGATTTGATATTTTGAAATACAATGTGGACAACCTGATCAGAGTTGATAGTTGAGCTCTGGGGTGTCCTATGATCATTTTGGTCAAGGGGATGAATTATATGAAAACTATATCCGCATGGGTTCTAAGGATGTTGTTCTACACATTCGACCTATCCGGACGTCGGGTACCATTGCTAGATGGTCACTTCGATTGGTATAGAAATTTGTTTCTATGCTACCAGCTTAGGTTCGGACCTATGAGGTCACACACATTAGAGTTCATGATCCGATCGGATGGTTGATCAATGCTTAAGAATCATTATAGGGTTAAATAATCAATACGATTGACATTTAACCCAGTGCAAGTGTTGCAGGAGGATCGATTAGTAATTTGATTGCTAATTGGCTTAATTTGATTAAGCCAATGGGCTGAGATTAAGTCTAATTAAATATGATTTAATTAGATTTGGTTTGGGCTTGATTGGATCAAGTCCAATTGGTTTATTGGATAAGCCAAGTGCAAGGAAAGACTATTCCTAGTTCAACTAGGACTTGGGTCAATCTAATTTCTAATTTGATTAGAAAATTAAATCAGATTTAAATCTAATTTAATCTGATTAAATTAGGTTCTTAATTAGGTTAAGACCTATTTTAATTGGGTTGATCTAATTTTGATTTGATTTGGTTTGGGAAACCAAATTAAAACAAGTCATGAGACAGAATCCTAGTAGGACTAGGATTCCACCTTGCGCCACATAAACCTTCTCCACGCCCTCTCTCTTATTCAACGCCAATCTCCACTTATTTTGTGCAACAAAAGCCCTCTCCCAGATCTCTCCCACGTTCACAAAAGGTCTCCTCTCTTCTTTCTTACATGGAAGGTGATTTGGATCAAATCTAAAAGGAATAAGTTTGGATTTCGAATTCTATGAGATAGAGTTTTAGAAATCCAAAACTCTTTCAATTTTGCACCGAATTTATCCAAATTTTTTTTGGAATTTTCATGGATTTTAGGGTTTACATTGTACACCCTTTTCTGGTGATCCATGCACGAAAATATGGAGGAGGTGCTCAAGAGTTGGGCGTCCCTTAACTTGCCATGTTTGGATAAGCCTTGACTAGGTGTTTGACTTAGACAAGGACTCTATCATATCTCTCTATATAAGATGAGTTTCTTCGTGAAATTTTAAGGAGAGACAGATATTTGAGAGGCCTTTCTTCTATCCAAAAATCAGAGAGAAATACCTTTGGGTTGTGGAGAAATAAAAGACGCAAGTTTGGGTGTCTAGAGAGAAAAATGTGAAGAAGAAGAGGGTCTTCTTCTAGGGTTTTTATTTTCATATCTTTCCTCCTTCCATCTTGAGTTTCCTGAGAACATCTCAGATCTGAAACTCCTCCTTCTACTTTCCAT
>NC_026003.2:83816474-83872344 GCF_000442705.2 Elaeis guineensis
TGTGTCCCAAAAAGCCAATCGTCAAGCTGTTGACGGTTGAGCAACCAAGTATTGTAATTGATTTGTTAATAAATAAAATATATTTGGCATTTTCATCATAAGCTTTCATCTTCTAATGAACTCCGTTGTTATGATGAAGTCCTTAGGACTATTTAGATTCGATAAAGAGAGGATTTATCGATTAGTCCTTAAAACTGTTCACGACCAAATGATAAGCTGTTAATAAGGATGACAGCTTCTATCGAGCATAGGTCGCTGTAGGCCATATGGGTTGGTTGTCCTCTTAACCAAGGAGTGTGAAGACACTGGTATGGCATACAGGTGAGATGTAAGGGTACATCATCATTGAACGTGACCAACTCCAGAGCATTCTGCTATCGAGAATGTCTCTGATGGGATATAGGTATAAGTGTCCCTTAGACTTGAGATCACCTCAGTGACTTGCAAGCAACTCACTGTGCTTTGGTACTGGACTAACTGAATTTCTAATTCAGGGACGGAAGGCTTCTGGGCACAGTCAAAGTACTTGCGAAGTCAGAGTGTGATCGAGATGGGATTGACCACTCCAAGAGTTGGAGAAGAATGAGTCGCTGTATTTCAATTTAGCAAAACCTTGGCCAGGGTAATCCATCAGATGGATTTGATATTTTGAAATACAATGTGGACAACCTGATCAGAGTTGATAGTTGAGCTCTGGGGTGTCCTATGATCATTTTGGTCAAGGGGATGAATTATATGAAACTATATCCGCATGGGTTCTAAGGATGTTGTTCTACACATTCGACCTATCCGGACGTCGGGTACCATTGCTAGATGGTCACTTCGATTGGTATAGAAATTTGTTTCTATGCTACCAGCTTAGGTTCGGACCTATGAGGTCACACACATTAGAGTTCATGATCCGATCGGATGGTTGATCAATGCTTAAGAATCATTATAGGGTTAAATAATCAATACGATTGACATTTAACCCAGTGCAAGTGTTGCAGGAGGATCGATTAGTAATTTGATTGCTAATTGGCTTAATTTGATTAAGCCAATGGGCTGAGATTAAGTCTAATTAAATATGATTTAATTAGATTTGGTTTGGGCTTGATTGGATCAAGTCCAATTGGTTTATTGGATAAGCCAAGTGCAAGGAAAGACTATTCCTAGTTCAACTAGGGACTTGGGTCAATCTAATTTCTAATTTGATTAGAAAATTAAATCAGATTTAAATCTAATTTAATCTGATTAAATTAGGTTCTTAATTAGGTTAAGACCTATTTTAATTGGGTTGATCTAATTTTGATTTGATTTGGTTTGGGAAACCAAATTAAAACAAGTCATGAGACAGAATCCTAGTAGGACTAGGATTCCACCTTGCGCCACATAAACCTTCTCCACGCCCTCTCTCTTATTCAACGCCAATCTCCACTTATTTTGGTGCAACAAAAGCCCTCTCCCAGATCTCTCCCACGTTCACAAAAGGTCTCCTCTCTTCTTTCTTACATGGAAGGTGATTTGGATCAAATCTAAAAGGAATAAGTTTGGATTTCGAATTCTATGAGATAGAGTTTTAGAAATCCAAAACTCTTTCAATTTTGCACCGAATTTATCCAAATTTTTTTTGGAATTTTCATGGATTTAGGGTTTACATTGTACACCCTTTTCTGGTGATCCATGCACGAAAATATGGAGGAGGTGCTCAAGAGTTGGGCGTCCCTTAACTTGCCATGTTTGGATAAGCCTTGACTAGGTGTTTGACTTAGACAAGGACTCTATCATATCTCTCTATATAAGATGAGTTTCTTCGTGAAATTTTAAGGAGAGACAGATATTTGAGAGGCCTTTCTTCTATCCAAAAATCAGAGAGAAATACCTTTGGGTTGTGGAGAAATAAAAGACGCAAGTTTGGGTGTCTAGAGAGAAAAATGTGAAGAAGAAGAGGGTCTTCTTCTAGGGTTTTTATTTTCATATCTTTCCTCCTTCCATCTTGAGTTTCCTGAGAACATCTCAGATCTGAAACTCCTCCTTCTACTTTCCATCTTTGGAAGAGTCCAAATCAAGAAGAAGGAGGCACCTGATCAACCATCAAAGAAGGATCAGCGCAGTACTAGCATACTGTGCTGATTTCCTGAAGCAGGACTTCTGATCGAGATTCGTGGGCTCGTGTGGACGACTCCTAGAGGCCGGACGCATGTGCGGCTTGCAACATCATCCTTAAGCCCGGATCAGCGAGGTTAGAGCGTCTAACTTGCAAGGTAATAGATCTGATCTATTATTTAATACATACATTAGATGTAGCTAGTATAGAAACATGTTGATATGATCAACATGTAGTTCATACTATATTTATATATATTTTAATTTTTGATTTAATGCTATGTAATAATCATGTAATAGAATCTTAGATCTAGAGATTTTCTAATCATAGAAAATAAATTTTGATTTATTTTAGTCTTCCGCTGTATGATCTTGAAAAAGTTTCAAGATCTAACCCTGAAACCCTAGATCTGGTTCCTTCAATTGGTATCAGAGCCAGGTTCTTTATTACATGATTATTTATACATGCTTAGATTATTTTTTAGATTAGATCTAATTTATAATCTGATTATTAAATCTGAAATTAAAATTTTAGATCAATCACAAACTGCAAGGTTGTCCTGCTGTAAGGTTTACCCCTTACAGTGCAAAGGTTGTCCTAGTTTGTGTAGATCTATCTTTAATCATAAATTTGTTAGATATGATCTAGATTAAATTTATGATTTATTAGATTTAAAAGATATTTAAATCTGAAATAAAATCTCTTTGTTAATAATTTTTATGCAAAGAAATTATTTAAAGTTGAAATTGTTTCAATTACATGAACCTGTTTAGATTAGATCTAAAGTAGTTTCATGTTTATTTCACTTGCATCTTGATTATGAATCAAACATGCAATATGATTGATAGAATCATATTGTAAAATTATTTTACAAATATGAAAATTATTTTTTGAAAAGCCAAACCCAATCCTCAGCCCAAAACTTAATTAAAAATTAAGAAGTTGTTTGATTAGGTTCTAGGATTGTGAATTGAAGAACCTAAGACACAAATCATAACACATTGGGTTAATGGGTTAGTGGGAATTAGGTCCATTAATTGGGTTAGACCTATGGTTAGATTAAAGATGGACTTAATTAGAGAATTGACTAAATCTAATCAATTGTTGTCTTAGATTAGGTCAAGGATTCTCTAGATCAATTACAATAGTTGTAGTTGGTCAAGTCTATGTCTTTAACGAGAACCAAATGGACTTGATTTTTGGCTAAGCGGTCTAGCACGAACTGTTAGGTTGATCTAATCGAAACTAATTAAACCAGTTGGTGTCTAAGGTAAACCAGACCGGTGGTTTTTAATTGGGAGCCCGCTTACCTGGCCATTTCTGATGGTGTCTAAGGCAAGCTTTGGCAGACCCTCCCACTGATCGAACTTACCTGGCCTCTTGGTGAAATTATATTTTGATTGGATCACTTGACTATTCGAGCTGACCCATGTCAGCTAGGTAAATCAGTGTGACTGATTTAGGTGCTCCTAGACCAGCCCTTTTAATGGTCTCCCTTAAGCTGACTTGGTGAAGCCAGTGGGAGGATCATGATAAGTTGGTTCATCTGACTTCATCCTCTATATTATTTAAATCCTCTAAAATTATTAGGTCCTTAAAATGATAAAGTTATGGAGATAACTGAGTCATAGCCTCCCATTAAGGTGTTTGATAATGAGTCCATGAACTCAATAATCATTGCAGACCCAAAGGCCTGGTGCTTGTTGACTAATGGAATTATCACTCATCATATGACGACTTGAAAGTATCTCTCTAATGGTGGTTAGGTGAGCCAATCAAAGTTGGGCTTAATCATTCGTTGGTTAGATACACCAAGTATGATCATGTTAATGGTTGGACCTAACTGGATCCTTACAGTGGAGGCCAAAGCCTACTGATTAGGTTTCTGGGGCAAAATTAAAATTACTAGAAATTATTTAGAGAAATAATTGGTTATGAACCTACCCTTAGATGTACATGGGTTGGCCAACCAAAGTTGGGCTTGTGTGCAGTCTAAGTGGATTCTAGTACCCGCTAAGGAATTAGGGTAATTCCTCGAGTTGGAGGTAGAGGCTACCAATTCGAATAAAATAGTGGGAGAAACCTTTTGATTAAAGTCCAAATCTTTAGGTTTAATGAATCAATTACTAATTAGGTTATGGTTCTCCTTTGTGCAAATATGGCCACTTCCCTATCGCTCCGATCATTGTTGGACAATGATAAGTTGGTGGGACCCAACTTCGGTAGCTGGTACCGAAAGTTGAAGATAGTCCTGGAGCATGAATGGATCCTATATGTGATAATGGATCCTGCACTTGAGGAGCCAGCTATCAATGCATGTGGAACAGTCAGAGACACTTACCAGAAGTGGCTTAGTGATCGGACCACGGTGCGCTGTATCATGCTGGCTGCTATGAGCGACGAGTTCAGTCACAGATTCGAGATGGCTCAGCCAAAAGACATGCTTCAAGTGTTGGAGGATGCCTTTGGCACACCCGATGACGTAGAGAGGCACAAGACTAGTTGTGCCATCTTCAACGCCAAAATGCGGGATGGTGCCTCTGTCACTGATCATGTATTGTACATGATCGAGCTGATGGAATGATTGAGCAAGCTCGGCTTTCTCTTGCATGAGCAGCTTGGGAAAGATGCAATACTAAACTCGCTGCCCAAGTCTTATCTTCCATTCCTCACTCATTATAGAATGACAAAGCCTGAAGAGAACTACCACGGGTTACTGGGGTTGCTTCAGAACTTTGAGAAGGATCACCAACTTCACAAGGAGTCGGTGAACTCAGTGGGAGGTTCGTCTTCTGGTTTTCGACCCTTTGAGAAAGGGAAGAAGAACAAGAAGAAGAAAGTGAAGAAGGTGCAAGTTCAGGCTGGGACATCAGTGCAGAGCCAGACCAAAAAGATCAAGCCTGATAAGAGTCTATTCTACTGGCAAGCACCCTAGATTAGATAGTGTGTCAAATATCTACTTATGGCATTGGAGGCTAGGTCATATAAATAAGAACAGAATAAACAGGTTGACTCAAGAGGGAATCCTCAAAGTCAGTGATTGTGAATCACTTCCAACCTGTGAGTTCTGTCTTCTTGGTAAAATGACCAAGTCACCTTTTACTGGAAAAGGTGAGAGAGCTACTGAGCTCTTGGGCCTAGTACATACTGATGTATGTGGGCCCATGAGCATCAGTGCTAGAGGTGGATATTTCTACTTCATAGCTTTCACGGATGACCTATACCTATATGGATATGTCTATCTGATGAAACATAAGTCGGATTCATTTGAAATGTTCAAACGATTCTGAAGTGAAGTAAAAAAATAAACTGGGAAGAGTATTAAAACTCTTCGATCTGATCGAGGAGGAGAATACCTTTCTAGTGAGTTTCTCACATATCTAGGAGAGAATGGGATTCTCTCTCAATGGACTCCTCCAGGAACACCACAGCATAATGGTGTGTTTGAAAGGAGGAATCGGATTTTGTTAGACATGGTCCGATCCATGATGGGTTTTTTTTTTTGCTAGCTTGCTGATATCCTTCTGGGGATATGCACTCGAATCGGCCTGTTATCTGTTAAATAGGATTTCAAGTAAGTCTGTAATTAAGACTCCATATGAGATATGGATAGGGCGTAAGCCAGTACTTTCACACCTTAGGGTCTGGGGTGCCCGGCCTATGTCAAACGATTAGTCACAGACAAACTTGGACCTAGGTCTGACAAATGCTCATTCATAGGGTACCCCAAAGAGATAAAAGGATATTTTTTCTACCATGCTGATGTTCAAAAGGTGTTCGTCAGCCTTAAGGCAATCTTTTTAGAAAAGGAGTTCCTTGGTGAAGGAACCGTTGCCTCTAAGGTTGAACTTGATGAAGTTCAACAGGTAGAAGGACCGACACCAATAGCTGAACCTGAGTCGGATATGATTAGATCAGATCCGGAGCCCAATATACCTGCACCATTAAGGCGATCCGGTAGAGTACCGCATCAGCCGGACAGATACTACAGTTTCTTGATCCGAGACGGTGATCCCATCGAACTTGATGAGAATAATGAGGATCCGATCACCTATATGGATGCTATGCAGAGACCTGATTCCGAGAAATGGCTTGAAGCCATGAAATTCGAAATGGAGTCCATGAAGGTCAACGATGTATGGACATTGGTTGACCCACCTGAAGGGGTTAAACCCATTGGGTGTAAATGGGTCTTCAAAAGGAAGAGGGGCGCAGACGGAAAGGTGGAGACCTATAAAGCCCGTCTGGTTGCCAAGGGGTATCGTCAACGTTATGGTATTGACTATGACGAGACGTTTTCCCCTGTGGCAATGCTCAAATCTATTCGGATAATACTTGCAATAGCTGTCCATCTGGATTATGAGATCTGGCAGATGGATGTAAAGACAGCTTTCCTGAATGGAGAGCTGACTGAAGAGGTGTATATGATACAACCTGAAGGGTTTACATCCACAGATGAGTCCAAGGTGTGCAAGCTTCAGAGATCCATTTATGGATTGAAGCAAGCTTCTCGGAGTTGGAACATGCGTTTTGATAAGGTGATCAAAACGTATGGCTTCATTAAGAATGGAGAAGAGCCCTGCATCTATAAATGGGCAAATGGTCCAGTTGTGGTATTCCTTGTCTTGTACGTGGATGACATTCTCTTAATCGGGAATGACATCCCCGTACTACAGGAAATAAAAGTTTGGTTGTCATCACAGTTCTCCATGAAGGACTTGGGTGAAGCATCCTACGTCCTAGGGATGAAGATCTATAGGGATAGATCTAAAAGGATGCTTGGGTTATCCCAGTCCATGTACATAGACACTGTGCTGAAGAGGTTCAGCATGGAAAATTCCAAGAAGGGCTATCTACCGATAGGCCATGGAATTTCTCTCTCTAAGAAGGATTGTCCGACAACTCCTGAAGAGAGAGAGCGTATGAGTAGAGTCCCATATGCTTTAGCCGTGGGATCTATCATATACGCCATGACATGTACAAGATCAGATGTGGCATACTCACTAGGAGTAGTGAGTAGATACCAATCTGATCCTGGAGAAAACCACTGGAAAGTGGTTAAAGCCATCCTTAAGTATTTGAGAAATACGAAATACTAAGGACCAATGGTTGATTTATGGCGAGTCAGATCTGAAACTTGTGGGGTTCACAGACTCCAGCTTCCAATCTGACCATGATGACAGCAGGAGCGTGTCGGGTTATATCTTTACTCTGAATGGTGGAGCCATCTGCTGGAAGAGTTCCAAGCAGCATACTGTGGCAGACTCTATTTGTGAAGCAGAGTATATCGCAGCATCAGATGCCGCGAAGGAAGCTGTGTGGCTGAGGAAATTCATCAACGAGCTCGGAGTAGCACCCTCCCTCGATGGTCCAGTCCTGCTCTACTACGACAGCACTGGTGCCATAGCTCAGGTGAAGGAACCCAAAGCACATCAGCGGACAAAGCACAACTTGCGCCGCTTCCACCTGGTCTGGGAGATCGTGGATCGAGGTGACGTCGACCTTCAGAAGATCGATGGAAAAGAGAACCTAGCCGACCCCTTCACTAAAGCCCTGGCAATAAAAGAGTTCGACAACCATAAGTCGAAGATGGGTATTAGATACTGTGCCGAGTGGCTTTAGGACAAGTGGGAGTTGTTGGGAAATGTGTCCCAAAAAGTCAATCGTCAAGCTGTTGATGGTTGAGCAACCAAGTATTGTAATTGATTTGTTAATAAATAAAATATATTTGGCATTTTCATCATAAGCTTTCATCTTCTAATGAACTCCGTTGGATTATGATGAAGTCCTTAGGACTATTTAGATTCGATAAAGAGAGGATTTATCGATTAGTCCTTAAAACTGTTCACGACCAAATGATAAGCTGTTAATAAGGACGACAGCTTCTATCGAGCATAGGTCGCTGTAGGCCATATGGGTTGGTTGTCCTCTTAACCAAGGAGTGTGAAGACACTGGTATGGCATACAGGTGAGATATAAGGATACATCATCATTGAACGTGACCAACTCCAGAGCATTCTGCTGTCGAGAATGTCTCTGATGGGATATAGGTATAAGTGTCCCTTAGACTTGAGATCACCTCAGTGACTTGCAAGCAACTCACTGTGCTTTGGTACTGGACTAACTGAATTTCTAATTCAGGGACGGAAGGCTTCTGGGCACAGTCAAGTACTTGCGAAGTCAGAGTGTGATCGAGATGGGATTGACCACTCCAAGAGTTGGAGAAGAATGAGTCGCTGTATTTCAATTTAGCAAAACCTTGGCCAGGGTAATCCATCAGATGGATTTGATATTTTGAAATACAATGTGGACAACCTGATCAGAGTTGACAGTTGAGCTCTGGGGTATCCTATGATCATTTTGGTCAAGGGGATGAATTATATGAAAACTATATCCGCATGGGTTCTAAGGATATTGTTCTACACATTCGACCTATCCGGACGTCGGGTACCATTGCTAGATGGTCACTTCGATTGGTATAGAATTTTGTTTCTATGCTATCGGCTTAGGTTCGGACCTATGAGGTCACACACATTAGAGTTCATGATCCGATCGGATGGTTGATCAATGCTTAAGAATCATTATAGGGTTAAATAATCAATACGATTGACATTTAACCCAGTGCAAGTATTGCAGGAGGATCGATTAGTAATTTGATTGCTAATTGGCTTAATTTGATTAAGCCAATGGGCTGAGATTAAGTCTAATTAAATATGATTTAATTAGATTTGGTTTGGGCTTGATTGGATCAAGTCCAATTGGTTTATTGGATAAGCCAAGTGCAAGGAAAGACTATTCCTAGTTCAACTAGGACTTGGGTCAATCTAATTTCTAATTTGATTAGAAAATTAAATCAGATTTAAATCTAATTTAATCTGATTAAATTAGGTTCTTAATTAGGTTAAGACATATTTTAATTGGGTTGATCTAATTTTGATTTGATTTGGTTTGGGAAACCAAATTAAAACAAGTCATGAGACAGAATCCTAGTAGGACTAGGATTCCACCTTGCGCCACATAAACCTTCTCCACGCCCTCTCTCTTATTCAACGCCAATCTCCACTTATTTTGTGCAACAAAAGCCCTCTCCCAGATCTCTCCCACGTTCACAAAAGGTCTCCTCTCTTCTTTCTTACATGGAAGGTGATTTGGATCAAATCTAAAAGGAATAAGTTTGGATTTCGAATTCTATGAGATAGAGTTTTAGAAATCCAAAACTCTTTCAATTTTGCACCGAATTTATCCAATTTTTTTTTGGAATTTTCATGGATTTTAGGGTTTACATTGTACACTCTTTTTTGGTGATCCATGCACGAAAATATGGAGGAGGTGCTCAAGAGTTGGGCGTCCCTTAACTTGCCATGTTTGGATAAGCCTTGACTAGGTGTTTGACTTAGACAAGGACTCTATCATATCTCTCTATATAAGATGAGTTTCTTTGTGAAATTTTAAGGAGAGACAGATATTTGAGAGACCTTTCTGCCATACAAAAATTAGAGAGAAATACCTTTGGGTTGTGGATAAATAAAAGATGCAAGTTTGGGTGTCTAGAGAGAAAAATGTGAAGAAGAAGAGGGTCTTCTTCTAGGGTTTTTATTTTCATATCTTTCCTCCTTCCATCTTGAGTTTCCTGAGAGCGTCTCAGATCTGAAACTCCTCCTTCTACTTTCCATCTTTGGAAGAGTCCAAATCAAGAAGAAGGAGGCACCTGATCAACCATCAAAGAAGGATCAGCGCAGTACTAGCATACTGTGCTGATTTCCTGAAGCAGGACTTCTGATCGAGATTCGTGGGCTCGTGTGGATGACTCCTAGAGGTCGGACGCGTGTGCGGCTTGCAACATCATCCTTAAGCCCGGATCAGCAAGGTTAGAGCGTCTAACTTGCAAGGTAATAGATCTGATCTATTATTTAATACATACATTAGATGTAGCTAGTATAGAAACATGTTGATATGATCAACATGTAGTTCATACTATATTTATATATATTTTAATTTTTGATTTAATGCTATGTAATAATCATGTAATAGGATTTTAGATCTAGGGATTTTCTGATCTTAGAAAATAAATTTTGATTTATTTTAGTCTTCCGCTGTATGATCTTGAAAAAGTTTCAAGATCTAACCCTGAAACCCTAGATCTGGTTCCTTCACAAACAAGGAACAGCACCTCCTTTTTATAGGGAATAAGGGGGCATCCCTTATTCCTTACACGCCTCCAATAATTTTTGGCATGGTATCCAATGGGTTAAGGTTTAGAAAAAGAGGTATTTCATCTGCAGAAGGACTCTTCCTCTACAGAAAAATGTCAACGCCATAATATGGCTAGTGGAATTAATGGAGACATTAAATTGGCGCAAACACATCCCACATGCCATCCTTTTGTTTCCATAAAGAATAAATTCTTTACATAGAAACTCTAGGTGTGGAAGAGCCTTCAAGTAGGACTCCTCCATTTCTATGCCTACATTATCCCAAGAGCCATCATATGGCCGGTGGAGGGAAGAAAATGCATGGAATGAAGGAGAAATTAAGAGTCCCAATTTAAGTTAACTCTTCCACTTCAATGCCCAAAATAAAGGAGGCATCCAATCTTAAATGGCGTGGAGTCCCTTCCAAAAGAAGGACTCCTCCATATCTTCCATGCCCATAAGTCCCTAGGTGTCATCACATGGCACACAAAAATAAAAGACATGTGGATCATGTAAGAAAATTAAGATAAGTAAAGGAGAAGGACTCTTCTCCTTAACTTCTCAAAATAAATATGACACCCATAATTCTTTGGCATCTGGTTTTTGGCATGGAGGAGGTTGGTTCCACATGGAATACTTCCACAAAATTAGATAAAACCAACTAATAAATTAATTGGTTCAAACCTAATCACATTTGGTCAAGGCAACAAGACTAGGTTAGCACAAACACCTTTGCACTGAACCCAATTGAAAACTTGGATTAATTCATGTGCTAGCAGTTTAATTAACCCATTGAATTTATAATAAATTCAAATTGATTAGATCAAAACTAAATTTTTATTATGTGTGACCCATTGAGTTTCAAATCTAGCCAGCAGTAGACCCAAACTCTCGACGAAATTCTAATCCAATCATCCATTAAGTTTCAAATCTAGCCAGCAGTAGACCCAAACTCTCGATGAAATCCTAATCCGATTGGATTAGATCAGCTCAAGAGTCTCAATCAACTAGGACTCTTTCTAATTAATTTTTGAATTAATTTTTTTTTAATTTTAGAGAGTTTACAAGTCAAGACTGACGTCTAGCAATGTGTCATGACTATCTGAAAGATTTAGAATTTGATGAAAATATCAAAATTATCCTTTCATGATGGGTTACCATGCAATTCAATCCTTCGATCACACAACATCCTAAAAAGGCCATGGGTATGAAAAAATATCAAACTCAAATACCTAACCATATGTATCTTGATCTGATAATGATAACTCGATTGATGAACTAGTAAAAATTATTTGTACTGTTCATCCCTGCTCTAGCCAGAGACTTTCAAAGTCACCATCCTATAAGATCACATAGGATGTTCTCTTCTCTTACAAGGAGTGATCGATTCCTTGTTGATCACTCACAACTTTCATGCACACTTTGCCATACCTAGAATATCCCATACATACTCAAAGTGGTGTGCAAGAGAATAAATCAAAGTAAAGATCCATGCACATAAGGTACCATGATGATCTCAGGTCAAAGGATCACATGCACCACTCTCACTGAAGAACCATCTGTTGACAAGCTGTAAAGCTCCATCAGATGTTCTTTCTGCAGATCAGTTCAGTGAACTCATTCTCTAATAAGCACCTACATCTTTATATTAGTATCACTACGCAAATGGTTGTGAGATCAACCACCCTCTCCATCAAGCATACATAGGATGTACCAGTCTTACCGGAGTCATCGATCTCCGACTCGATGATCCAACGACTGAAAATATTTTAGATTGAGACTATCAAGATTTTAAATCTCACTGGCATGATCTCATCATGGTCCTAAAATCATTGTCCTAATCTATGAGGTCTATCATAATCATATAAAAAATGATACAGCAAATGATAAAACATAATACCTCAATAAAATAACTAATGTCATGTAAATGAGTAGGAAGATAATAAAAAAATATCCCATCACATCCCCATGCGATTGGTTTGTAGGGTATTATTCTTTCAATCTCCCACTTGCACTAAAGCCAATCACCCCTGTATCTGATGCCCATGTAATCAGGATGGTGATTACACTGCTGCTGTGTATGGCTTAGTGAACTGGTCTTATTATATTATACTTTAATATTAGCTCATTTTATGATCATATCATAAATGAGGTGTGTTGGGTATAAAATACCCTCAGTCGAAGTTCGTGATAGGAGTGACCCTCCGGGGATTCTACCGACTTCCGACCTTCGGCGACATCTTTTCGAACCTCTCTAGCGGTCGAGCCTCCGCAATCTCCCAAGTTTTGCCGACGGATAAGCCCCCACCAGCGTCGACTGGATTCTTCACGACGGACGGACTCCACCCAGGTTTCTACGATGATCGACCACCTTCTAGACTTCATCCGGACTCCTACGGGAGCCGGACTTCATCCCCGACTTTAATTGCAGGTAGACTTCATCCGGACTCCTACGGGAGCCAGACTTCGTCTCCGACTCTGGCTGCAGGAAGACTCTGTCCGGACTCCTACGGGAGCCGAACTTCATCCTCGACTTCAATTGCAGGAAGACTCCGTTCGGACTCCTACGGGAGCCGGACTTCGTCCCCAACTTCAATTGCAGGAAGGCTTCGCCCAGACTCCTACGGGAGCTGGACTTCATCCCCGACTTCAATTGCAGCTAGACTTCATCCGGGCTCCTACGGGAGCCGGACTTCATCCCCGACTTCAATTGCAGGTAGACTTCATCCGGACTCCTACGGGAGCCGGACTTCATCCCCGACTCTGGCTGTAGGAAGACTCCGTCCGGACTCCTACAGGATCCAGACTTCATCCCCGACTTCAATTGCAGGAAGGCTTCGCCCGGACTCCTACGGGAGCCGGACTTCATCCCTGACTTCAATTGCAGCTAGACTTCATCCGGGCTCCTACGGGAGCCGGACTTCATCCCTGACTTCGGCTGCAGGAAGACTCCGTCTAGACTCCTACGGGAGCCGGACTTCGTCTCCGACTTCAATTGCAGGAAGGCTTCACCCAGACTCCTACGGGAGCCGGACTTCATCCCCAACTCCGGCTGCAGGAAGACTCCGTTCAGACTCCTACAGCAGCCGGACTTCATCCCCGACTTCAATTGCAGGAAGGCTTCGTCCGGACTCCTACGGGAGTCGGACTTCATCCCCGACTTCAATTGCAGCTAGACTTCATCTGGGCTCCTATGGGAGTCGGACTTCGTCTCCGACTTCAATTGCAAGTAGACTTCATCCGGACTCCTACGGGAGCCGGACTTCGTCCCTGACTTCGGCTGCAGGAAGACTCCATCCGGACTCCTACAGGAGCCGGACTTCATCCCCAACTTCAATTGCAGGAAGGCTTCACCCGGACTCCTACGGGAGCCGGACTTCGTCCCCGACTTCAATTGCAGCTAGACATCATCCGGGCTCCTACGGGAGCCGGACTTTGTCCCTGACTCCGGCTGCAGAAAGACTCCGTCCGGACTCCTACGGGAGCCAGACTTCATCTCTGACTTCAATTGCAGGAAAGCTTCGCTCGGACTCCTACGGGAGCCGGACTTCATCCCCGACTCCGGCTGTAGGAAGACTTTGTCCGGACTCCTACGGGAGCCGGACTTCATCCCCGACTTCAATTGCAGGAAGGCTTCGCCCGGACTCCTACGGGAGCCAGACTTCATCCCCGACTTCAATTGTAGCTAGACTTCATCCGGGCTCCTACGGGAGCTGGACTTCATCCCCGACTTCAATTGCAGGTAGACTTCATCCAGACTCTTACGGGAGCCAGACTTCATCTCCGACTCCGGCTACAGGAAGACTCCATCCGGACTCCTACAAGAGCCGGACTTCATCCCCGACTTCAATTGCAGGAAGGCTTCGCCCGAACTCCTACGGGAGCCGGATTTCATCCCCGACTTCAATTGCAGCTAGACTTAATCCGGGCTCCTACGGGAGCCGGACTTCATCCCGACTCTAGCTACAGGAAGACTCCGTCCGGACTCCTACGGGAGCCGAACTTCATCCCCAACTTCAATTGCAGGAAGGCTTCGCCCGGACTCCTACGGGGGCCGGACTTCGTCCCCGACTTCAATTGCAGCTAGACTTCATCCAGGCTCCTACGGGAGCCAGACTTCGTTCCGACTCTGGCTGTAGGAAGACTCCATCCAGACTCCTACGGGAGCCGGACTTCATCCCCAACTTCAATTGCAGGTAGACTTCATCCGGGCTGCTACGGGAGCCGGACTTCATTCCCGACTTTGACTGCAAAAAGACTTCATCTGGACTCCTATGGGAGCCAGACTCCGAGCTCCTACTGCAAGCGACCCACTCCGAGTTTTCGCTGCAAACGATCTACTTCAAATTTCTACCACGAGCGGTCCGTGCTGGATTCCCACCGTAAGCCTTCACCCGAGCTTCCATTATGGATGAATTCTTTCGGATTTCTGTTGCAGACAGGCCTTGGCCGAGACTCCTCGACAAATGATCCCCATCCAGGCTTCTACGGAGACCGGACTCCGATCAAACTTCTATAAGCGGGCAAATGTCGTGCTCACGGAATCCAGTAGCTGGACCCCCTGGCAGGCCACAGTAACGGCCACGACTCTGCTTCACTTCCTGCGACGGATTCTGCGCGGCTCCATCACTCCCTGGCAGATCGCAGTAACGACCACAACTCTGCTCCACTTCCTGCGATGGATTCCGTGTGGCTCCATCACTCTCTGGCAGACCATAATAATGGCCACGATTCTGCTCCACTTCCTGCGACGGATACCGCACGGTTCCTCCACCCTCTAGCAAGTCGTGACAACGGATGCCACTCCACTCCCCGCAACAGACTCCACGTGGCAGGTCTCGGTGATGGCCATGATTTCACTCCACTACTCTTCAAAACAAACTCCTCCTGACCCTGAGCGGCCTACGGCCAGACAGCTACAAACGTCGCTATCAGTCCGTTGCACCCTCCGCCTATAAAAGGGGGGACCCCAGATACGTTATTCTCTAAGCTCTAATTTCTATCCCAAAACTCTGCTAAAATTTTTGTTCGAGCACTCCATTCTTGTTGAGGCAGAGAACTGACTTGAGCGTCGTAGGATCTTGCCGGAGCACCCCCAACTCCGGTTTAGACTTCCTTTGCAGGTCTCGGCGGCGACCGCGACTCCCTCGACTCCAGCTTCTCCGATGCAGATGGATTTTTGCACCAACAAGGTGAAAGTGCCTAAGATGTACGTGGGTACTCGGTGAGACGACACCCAGCTTAATGATGAACCCTTCATCAGGCAACTTTTTTAAGCAATCTTTACTAACAATATTTAACTGAACCAAATACAGTATGCTGTTTAAAATTTTTTCAATTCACTGCTTCTGTAGTACTTCTCAAGTACTTTGAGTATGCTTCTCACAATTTTCATAAAGTCCTATCATGGATCTACTTGAAATCAGTGATTATGCACAAGGTATAATTTATATCAGGCTTGGTACATTGAATATATGGATAAGTAAAAACCTTTACATCCATTCATGTTGAACCCTTTCAATATTAAATTCTATGTACCTAGACTGAGATAAGCCCTGCATCCAGTTACACATAAAGATGTCAAATATATTGGATGCTTAACCCAAGTCTATTTTCATGAAAACTCTTGTGATAAACAAATTATTGACCGAGTGTAATATCGGGACTACCTTTCCAATATGCTGTATGTCATCCACATACAAAATCAAAAATTAGTGAAACTCTCACTTATCTTCTTGCACACATACATGGTTCATCTATTTTTAATAAAGTCAAATATTTTGACTGTCCCATCAAAAATAAAATATCCATTCCTTATAAACTGCTTGAATTCATAAAAATATTTGCCCTCCCACTAGAGATAACTTCTCTAGATAGTGTATGGCAATAGCAAAAATCTGAATAGG
This sequence comes from Elaeis guineensis, assembly GCF_000442705.2. Taxonomy (NCBI): domain Eukaryota; kingdom Viridiplantae; phylum Streptophyta; class Magnoliopsida; order Arecales; family Arecaceae; genus Elaeis; species Elaeis guineensis. The sequence goes on from NC_026003.2 coordinate 83,832,659, forward strand.
CATCCCTGATAGCAACCTGTTGGGTCAAACCCATAGGTTCTTCAACCATAGTCCATACTTGGTTGATTGTACAGCAAGTCCATTTCGGATATCAAGGTTTCAGGATAATTGTCAGAGTCTCTACTCATGACGATCTTCGAATAGGTCAAGGAGAACATCATTTACAATGATGTATGGTGTACTGCTATTCACAAGTGATACATTACACACTCAAAATAATTTTTTGGTGAGGAGGTGTGTATCATGATCGTGCCTCATCAATGGGCATATCTGGTTGAGAATTAACTTATGAACACTCCACAGGTTAAGATAGGATAGTTTATAGGTTTTGAACTTCTCAAGTTCAATTATCCTCCCATTGTCCCCTTTTAGAAATTTTTTTTTGTAAAAGATGGCATACCTATTGACAAAATACCTTTTGTCAAGTAGGGTGATAGAAATAGTATCACATATTATTCTTTGAATAATCTATAAAGCAATAAAAATCTGTTCTAGCACAAACTTATGTACATCAACTCTTTTCACATAAGTTGGACAACCTACCTTTTGCCTTTTCATATCTTATATGGAGTGCTCGTAATAGATTTTTAAAATATCTAACATATACAGCAATTTCTAGGATATATCCTCAGAATAAGACAATAATATTTGTGAAGTATTTTAGAAAATACATCATATCACATATGAAGTGTAATCTCTGGATTGAGATATTATTAGTCTTCAAGCATCCATATATTCAAGACCTAATACCTTGCTTGCCCTAAGATATGTGACCATCACATAGTTATTTCTTATACTCATCAATATGAAGAACAATCTCATTGAGTGATAGAAATATAAGACCATAACTGTAGCCACAATGTTTACCAGATGCAAAGTAATTTTTACTCTTAACATTAATTTCAAAACTATGCTACAATAGCAAAAAATTTGAAATAATATTTCTGATAAATTTAGGCTCATTATCAATGGTCTATTAGTCTCTAAACCTTGCTAGAAGGTTATATAGGTTCCTACAGCCTCAACATGAATGGACTATCCATTAATGCCAAAGGGCAAGTAGTCACCTCACTTCAATTTTGTAGGTCCTGCAACACTTTGCATAAGAGGAACCTATATTAGGTATCACATACCTAAAATTTTAAAGTTAAAACACTCAATGATAACTAGTTTGTATCACATACAAACTATTAGCAGATGCAACTTTTGCATCCTACTATTGCTTCACACTTGCAAGATAATTCTTGCAATTTATTGCTCATCAATCTTGTATCAATATTAGATACCTATAGTGAAGACATTCTTCATCTTCTATTCCTCAACCATTCTATGACATTCTGTCAATTTAAAATATCCTAAGTAGTGAATGTAAAGATGTAAATTTATATATTCGAACATAATAGGACTACTCATGATGACATGCACAAGTTAGACGAGGATTTTTATCTAATTATATTTTTCACTATTTTAACAAATTTTATAACCCTCAAGTATGAAATCGAAAAACTTATCATAAATTTTTTAGTGGGGTTGAGATCCTAATTTCTCATAAAAAGCTTTGTGGATAGCACAACAAGCTCCTATGAGTTCAAAGGTAAGTAACTCTTTACTAATTGCATCCCATGCAACTCTTAATAAATTTTTTCCTCTAAAATACTTATAGCTTTGTGGATAGCACAATAAACTATAGTATTTTAGTTAAATCATATTCTTCAATTATATATGATCATACCTGAATAATACTATCCTTGTGGATAGTACAATAAGACAGCACTACCAAATATGCCATAAGCATCATTAGGTCAACATCATACCAATCACTATAGTAAGTCTTGTGGATAGTACAACAAACTCACGACAATTCTTGATATACTTTATGAACTTAGTATGAGCTAAATATAATTAGCTTCATTATGCACCAAGATAGTATTAAGTCAGTCCCCACAGTAAGCCTTGTAGATAGCATAACAAGTCTACTATGGTTCTTGACATAATAGTGACTTAGCATGAAGGAAGGTATAGGTAGTATTCTTAACACTTCACTATTAAGACTTACTTAATATAATCTAACTGAAGGACTTAGATCTCATGCACATCCTAAACATTTACATGCATCATATGCTATGTTAATTCAAATATTAACTACCAGCATGTAAGAGTATATTAAGTAAAATAAATAGTTATGGACTATTGAAAAAATCATCCGAGCTACAGGATGATCTTTGGGTCTAACTCTAGGTGCATTATAGATTGAATCATCTCATGATCAATCTTAATGCATCTTTGCTCTCCAAAAGCCTGATAGTACAATCTTCATCACCATGAAGACAATCATGAATGCTTGATCTTTTATTTAAAAATAGAATGAAATAATTTCAATCTACTCTCAAATAATTTTTTTTCTATAATTTTATATCATTATGTAAAAATTCTAATCAATAGTTGAGATTATAGAAAAAGAGAGGTACAGTTGATAATAAAATATATCAGAGACACCCAGCCCTATTGCAACTCTTGCAGATGCATTATATAATCAACTAGCAAGTAAGCATTCATGCATATATCCATCACATAGATGTTCCATAGTCCATAATAAATCAACATAATATTTTATAATAATTATAAAATATTATAACAAATAACTCATGTTATTTCAATGGCAATATCATTCAAACATATATCAATAAAGATGTTTAAATATATGGGTATTGGATCCATCTAGGATTTTTTATTCAGGTTCAACACTTAACCCAAAGTTCAATATTAGGTCAATCATTTATCATCCATATGAGTTAGGTTGACCAATTCTAAAGTTAAACCTAATTCAATTAGGTTAACTCAGATTTAGTCTCTCATAACTCAAACCCTAATCAAATTAGGTAAATGATAAATTTGATTAACCAAAATTAAACATAGCTTTTAATAAAATTAGAACATTATCTTGATTTATTCTATAATCATTAAATTCTAATCATATTAGAACAATGAATTATAGTTAAATCACTCCATCGGTAAAAACCCTAATTGATATCTAATGCATCCTTTTTTCATGACCAAGATTTTTTGACCCCATGCATACCTCGGGAAACAACCAAAATGGTTGACCCACTATGATGAGTGTCTGATAACATGATGGTCAGCCCTTGGATCTTAAGTAAATGCATTGAATACAAAAACCTTAATCCTTGGCAATGTACATCCATATGCAGCATTCCAAGGCCCCGACGCATCATATGCACTAGATTTCAAGTCCATCAAAAATAGATCATAGGATCTAAATTAAACTTGTCACACAAGTCTATAAACTATGAAATTTCATATCCAAGGTTGATCATAAAATGATAACACTTTATCATTAATAAAATATGCATCAAAATCATCAAAGAAACATCAATCAGAAAAACTAATTTTGACATAGTTGAATTGGATCTAATCCATATCACAAAAATAATATAAAATTTGATTGAATCTATCAAAGATAGATCTGATACCACTGTTGAGTTTCGGTGATGCAATGAAATATAGATTTTAAAATTTTTTAACATGCATACAATAATGAAAACAAGGTTTAACAATTAAACATAACCACCGAAACTCAAAATCCTAGGAACCCCTTGACGATTACAATCAAATCACAAAATCAAGCATATAAGGAGAAGATCAGAATTCATATACCACCATGAAGACCATGAACTGGTGATTTTGAGATCTTCACAAGACTTCAAAGTAGAAGCCCTCCAATAGTGATCCACACAGGATTGATCAGGGCCCTTCCCAACTCGTTATGGTGCTGCCGCCTTCATCGCAAGTTTGCTGTCGATCGTCCTTCGCAAGAATGGATTACACTATTGCTTGTTTACTTTCATGACCTCCACTAGGATCACTCTAGAAACCCTTTCTCAAAGTATCAAACCACACTCTAATCAGATTTTATGTTCAACATATGAACAATTTGATTTTAGGATAAGTATCTCATACTTTTCTTTTTCCTTTCTTCCTTCCTTTCCATTTTTTCTCCCACTTTTCTTACATTCTTTTAGACATTTTTCTTGTCTTATCCTCTCATTTTCATACCTAAACCCAGCAAAAAATGGGATGTCCAAACAAGGAATAGCGCCCCCTTTTTATAGGGAATAAGGGGGCATCCCATGGGACGCCAACTCTTGGCATCCCTTATTCTTTACATGCCTCCAATAATTTTTGGCATGGAATCCAGTGGGTTAAGGCTTAGAAAAGGATGTATTTCATCCGTAAAAGGACTCTTCCTCTACCAAAAAAATGTCAACGCCATAATATGGCCGGTGGAATTAATGGAGACATTAAATTAGCGCAAACACATCCTATGTGCCATCCTTTTGTTTCCATAAAGAATAAATTCTTTACATAGAAACTCTAAGTGTGGAAGAGCCTTCAAACAGAAGGACTCCTCCACTTCTGCACCTACATTATCCTAGGAGCCATCATATGGCCGGTGGAGGGAAGAAAATGCATGGAATGAAGGAGAAATTAAGAGTCCCAAGTGAAGTGGACTCTTCCACTTCAATGCCCAAAATAAAGGAGGTGTCCAATCTTAAATGGTGTGGAGTCCCTTCCAAGAGAAGGACTCCTCCATATCTTTCACACCCATAAGTCCCTAGAATCATCACATGGAGCACAAAAATAAGGGACATGTGGATCATGTAAGAAAATTAAGATAAGTAAAGGAGAGGACTCTTCTCCTTAACTTTTCAAAATAAATGTGACACCCATAATTCTTTGGCATGTGGTTTTTGGCATGGAGGAGGTTGGTTCCATGTGGAACACTTTTACAAAATCAGATAAAACAAACTAATAAATTAATTGATTCAAATCTAATCACATTAGGTCAAGGCAACAAGACTAGGTTAGCACAAACACCTTTGCATTGAACCCAATTGAAAACTTGGATTAATTCATGTGCTAATAATTTAATTAACCCATTAAATTTATAATAAATTTAAATTAATTGAATCAAGATCAAATTTTTATTGTGTGTGATCCATTGGGTTCCAAATCTAGCCGGCTGTAGACCCAAACTCTCGATGAAATCCTAGTCCGATTGGATTAGGTTAGCTCAAGAGTCCCAATCAACTAAATTTTTTTTTAATTAATTTTTGAATTAAATTTTTTTAATTCTGAGGAGTCCACAAGTCAAGATTGACATCTAGCAATGTGTCATGACTATCCAAAAGATTTAAAATTTGATAAAAATATCAAAATTATCCTTCCATGGTGAGTTACCGTGTAATTCAATCCTTTGATCACACAACATCCTGAAAAAGCCATGGGTATGGAAAAATATAAAACTCAAATATCTAACCATATGTATCTCGATTCGATAATGATGACTTAGTTGATGAATTAGTAGAAATCATTTCTACTATTCATCCCTGCTTTGGTCAGAGACTTTCAGAGTCACCATCCTATGAGATTACATAGGATATTCTTTTCTCTTACAAGGAGTGACCGATTCTTTATTGACCACTCACAACCTTCATGCATACTTTGCCATACCTAGAATATCCCATACATACTTAAAATAGTATGCAAGAAAATAAACCAAAGTAAGGGTCCATGCATATAAGGTACCATGATGATCTCAAGTCAAAAGATCATATACACCACTGCCACTGAAGAACTATCTATTGACAAGCTGTAAGGCTCCATCAGATGTTCTTCTTGCGAGTCATTCAGTGAACTCATTCTCTAATAAGCACCTGCATCCTTGTATTAGTGTCACCACATAAGTGGTTGTGAAATCAACCACCCTCTCCATCGAGCATACATAAGATGTACCAGTCTTATCGAAGTCATCGATCTCCGACCCGATGTTCCAACAACTAAAAATATCTTAGATTGAGACTATCAAGATTTTAGATCTCACTGGCATGATCTCATCATAGTCCTAAAATTATTGTCCAAATCTATGGGGTTTATCATAATCATATAAAAAATAATGTAGCAAATGATAAAATATAATACCTCAATAAAATAACTAATATCATGTAAATGAGCAGAAAGATAATAAAAAAATATCCCATCGCATCCTATGCGATTGGCTTGTAGGGCACTATTTTTTTACCCACCATCCATCTTTATCACTCCGATCTCTGTGCAAATTTCTTTCATGCGTAACTTTGCCATCTGGACTCCATTTGGGCTGATTTTAAGCTTGTTGGACTCTGTTCATTGTCATGGATCTTGCTATGGGCTCAGTGTAAACTGAATCTCAAGGTATCAAATTTTAACATGCTGTATACAGTTAATTAAATACTATACACAGTTAATTGAATACCGTACATAGTTAATTGAAGTATCATGACATGCAGTTGATGTATTGCAGTACGTAGATGAAGCATTATGGCACACACTTGAAGAATTGCAGCACATATATACACATACACACATAATTGAATACATTTGAACCAGAACACATCCATTTGCAAATGATACATATTTGAAATTATATTTGAATCAGCTTATACAACATCTGAAACTGATACACATCCATTTGGCAATGAGGAGCCCAAAACACCAAATCTAAACATGATATCAATATTGCCACATGTACACATTAAAAACAAAATAAACCTGATGCATCTTCAAACATGCCATATTGTAGTTAAATTTTTTGGATGAGATTAAATAAAAAATATTCAACAAATTAGTACAAATGGAATTTACAATTGACATAAACACAATAGAATGTTTACACAACTATTATATCCTAATCTTTAGTCCTTGACATCTTTTTCTCATACCATGATCAAAATTCTTTATATGTAATACAATATCTATGGAACAGGATATTTCTCACAACCCAATTCCTATATAAAAACATATCCTTAAAATCATCATGCAGCGGTCTTGAGCTACCTCTTATAAGGATCTCTGCAAATATTAGCATATATACTTCACAATCTACAGTATCATAGCTCTACTGTAGATAGTCACGAATATATCGAACTTGAGCTTTCAAAATATTGCAACCTACTCATTTTGACAATAAAAAACACATGAATGTTGCCCATACACATATGGTAAGAAATATAATTAATTACTTATAGATGTTGTTACAAATAAAAGTAATAAATAAATATCAAATAATGTTACAGACATATTTATTGGCATCATCTGATACATTATAGCTTTACATCTAGTTATAGTAGCCAAAGCATCGCTCCTTCAAATCCAACACTAGGAGGTACCAATGCCAAGATGTGTTCATCGGGATGAATAAATATCTACAGTGCTCGAGATTTGATAATTGGATATTAGCCAACCATTTTTGTATACTTGATTGTGTTGAATCTATGATCTGATTGGTAACTTCAGGGGTCACTAAGGTGACTTCTGAAAGGCATTGAAGCACAATAGTCTACACCAAAAAAGAGAAGAAGAAGAGTATGTTTACACATCCATTAGTTGAAAAAAATAATGCATGCTTCTAATAAATTTCATACCTGTATCTCACAGCATAAAAATAAAACTGCATTCTCCATTGGCTCCCTATACTCTATATGGAATAGCTCCATTATACAGAAGTATATATTAACAAGCTGTACATAATGCAAATAAAATCGTTAAGATTAACAAAGAAAATATTGGAGCAAGAAAATATGTGAGTAGTTAATTTCCTTACATCACTTTGTAGTGGCCCATCATTAAGGAGCTAATCCAATGCATAACATGTACAAAAAGGTTTAGAAGTATCTTGATCCTCCCAGATAGTCTCACTACATAAAATATGCAAGTATTAACAAAAGAACTCATTATGAACAATGAGATAGAGAAAAAATATAATTTTATTAACTTACTCAGAATAATGACCATCAATATAGAAATCAATTGATACTTTAATAAACGATGGGAGTATGCCTCTCCCCTTCCCGTGATAGGTGCACTTGCGTGCCAATCGTATTGGCTTATCTGACAGCAACAATGACTCAACATCTATAACTGTAGTAGAATCTCGAATATACTAAAAATAATAAAATATAAAAAAGATTTTTAATAAGTGTTTTGAATGTTTAACATATGTCATACAAGCACATGATACAAAGATAATAACCGACACAATGATTAATAATTAATACATCAAAAAATTTCTAAACCTCTATAGGAGGAGGATCTTCTTGATCCTTAACTGCTTGACTTAGCTCTATCAGTGCAATAGTGATAGGCTCCAAAATTGAACACTGATGAGCATCTGTATCACTCCGCTAGTGGGTAAGGCCATGCTTTCTTCACCTATGTTCTCCTCCTGGTATTTCTTCCTTGCACATTTGTAGGTCTTAGAAAGGTATGATATGGCCTTTTCTCTCTCTATAGGCTTTCTCTCGTGAGCTTCGATTTTTACCTACCTGCATAATAAGAACACATGTTTCGAAGCAACATTTTTTTTCTTGCACTTCACTTTAGCCACGAAACTGACCTAAAAAAAAAAAATGCCGGTACAAAGTTAATAAGAATTCATATTATAATAAAAGAAAATATCTTTAACTACAAACTAATGAAAATTATCTCCACTGCTTTACTATTATAAGGTATAATAGGGTCCACTCCAGTCGGGTGGGGTTCTTCATATACAAAAGAATGCTCTGTCCTCACCTAATAATAAAGATCAATTGGGTCAGGAATAACATCATTTCCAAATTTTTATATTACAATTACAATATCGTACTCACCTCAGTAGGATCTACATTCATGGCTATAATATTTTCTGTCGGTATTAAGCCTTCATCATGGAGCATCTTCTTGATGCATGAAAGCCTCCTATCAAAGGCAACATCTGTGCATCCTTCGCTGCGACATCATCGATGGGCTGAAGGTCCTCTAAGTGAAAGTCGTGACTAATCAAGGACCTCTCAACTACGATGATATATGTCTCTAAATCATTAATTAGATGTCATCTAGGCTTGCTACATGACAGAACTTGAAAAAAAAATCTTAAAGATTATATGCAATAAGTAATGTGCAGTGACGAGCTATATATATTTCTACATAGTAAAATTTTATGTACGTCATTTATATATAGTGTGCCAAATAATGTGCCAGCACATAATAGCTATGTGCCAAATAGAAATAACACATGAAGACAATGATATACTACAAAGATTTAAAAAAAAATGTAGCAAAATCTCAATTGTCTACAAATGTATTATAAGTGTGTGCAAGGTGGACTTTACTGTGTGCCAGCACATAGCATGTGTGTGCCAAATAAAAAATAATATATGAGTCACATAACTAATATAAAATATGAAAGGTAAAAAAAATCAGATTTTATACGTGCCTGCCCCTGTATCGAAACTACCCCCTGTGGCCTTTCTTGTTACCAGAGGTGCACCTCATCCTCCTTAGGATGTATCCTCTGGATCACCTATTATGAAATAAAAAAAAATTCAAAAAAATTAGTTATACTTTAATTGAAATGTGTATGATGTTAGATACAAAAGCTAATATCTCAAATCTTTTTAATTTCTTTATTGCTTTGGTGATCGCTCCCACCTTGTGAGGGAACGGCATTGCTCTAACGCAAGAGATGGGGATAAATGAATGGTGGTCTGTGCTTTTCAAATAGACTGTTGGCATGCTCAACAGCCCATGCCTATCATACCAAAATAATATTAGATTAACTATATACCATAATAAATTAATTGTATACCATACCAAAATAATGTTAGATTAACTATATACCATAATAGATTAACTATGTATTATGATAAATTAACTGTATATGAATATAGATTAACTGTGTATCACAATAGATTAACTATGTATTAATATAGATTAACTGTGTACCATAATAGATTAACTATGTACCAATATATATTAATTATGTACTATAATAAATTAACTATATCTCCGTATAAATTAACTGTATACGAATATAGATTAACTATGTACCATAATAGATTAACTGTATACCAATATAAATTAACTGTATATCATAATAAATAACTATGTGCCAATACATATTAACTATATATCAATATACATTAACTATGTACCAATATATATTAACTGTATCATAACAAATTAGCTGTGTGCCATTCTATATTAATTATGTACCATGCTAGACTAATTATGTACCATATTAAAGTAACTGATATAATATTAGATTGACTATCAAATAATTAAATTGAAAGTAAACATAGACAAGCTTACCACCAGAGCCACCATCTATCCATACAGCCAGTAGAGCATCTTCCAGTTGTATTTCTTATGCGCACACTCTCTGCTACATTAGGGATCTACTGTCGAAGGAAAGAAAAAATCACAAGACCCCAACTATATGATCCTAGATGATCCAAATCGTTAAGATATAGACATAATACCTTTGGAATATGGTAGCATATAGTTGGAAAAAGAATAGTTACAAAAAGATAAAGAACCCAACACTTGGTAAAGTCCTTTGCATCCTGTAATCCGGACTTCCCAACAAGAGACATCAATTTATTTTTAACTAAATCTCTAATAGTCTTTTTATAGTCACCATTAAAAAATTAGGTGATGAGGTCCGACTAAACACTCTTCTCCCTATACAATTGAACCTCATCATCCGTAGCCCTCAAACAAAGATGAGGACAATGTCAATTTCCACAAAAGGAACCATAGTCCTACCCAACCTAAAGCCCTCCTTCTCATCATCCCAGAAGGAAAGCAACACATCCAATAATGGCCTACTTTGCTTGATACATGGAGGTTAGAGCAAATTGAAAAATGGAGTCGCGGCCACTTTTGTCTTCTATTCTTTGGACATAAACTCTATAAGTGTGTCCATGACCTCGATATAATGACTGAAATAGCATCTTTCATTCACCATGGGCTAATACAACATTCTTTCATCCTCTTTGGACTAGCCATCATAACACTGCATCATACAGCAAATTGAAATAATATATATTAAGTTATATTATCATAGAAGCTAATTTTGACTAACAAAATTAGATTACATATGAATATGGTTGAAATTCAAATTGTGTATCATTGATGTATCATTAAAATAAGATTTATAAGTTTTTAAAAGTTTCAAATTCTTAGGAAAGAAGACAAACAATTGGTGGGACTTAGTTTTTTTCTTTTTTCTGGATAGATTTTCAGTAGCATTACTCTTTTCAATATTTTCTTTTGAAATATTTGTTTGATAGTTTTCATGTAACCAACTGTATTTTTATTTGGTTACTTAAAAGAAATAATGAGCATTCATGTGATTAAATCAACTAGTTATATTTACAGAATCAATTCATAAGTAATAAAACCCCTACTCTAAGTAAGAGAACCATTCATAAGTGCATTCATACAGTCTCATTCATAAAGAAGAGAACCTTTGCTTTAATAATGTGTCAACTGAAATTGCTAAAATCCACAAGAGAGAAGAGAGGAGGAAAGAGAGAAGATAGAATCTCTGCTCCAATAATACGTCGACTGAAATTGCTAAGATCCATAGAAAAAGAAGAGGGGAAAAGAGAGAAGATAAAAGAGAGAAGAGAGGGAGAGAGAGAACATTACTGGTGGATTTTACCTCCACATGCATCGCCGTCTCAATCATCATTTCCGTTGAAGAGAAACCCCGTAGCCCTCGCCATCGGTAGCGTGAGTAAAATCGTGCAGTAATAGATCACCAAAGGTATTTGTCGGGAAGAAAGAAATGAAGAGATAAAAATTTGGGGGAGATAAGAGGATTCAATTTGAGAGCATTTTGATCTTATTGAGGGAGTTAAAGTTAAAATGCCATTTGTAATAGACCGGGAGTTATAAGTTGGGTCAATAGGGTTTAAAAATTAAACTCTGATCCACAAAAAAATCGGCCATTAATTTCCCCTAAAATATATGTTCCTAGAACTCTGTATTTTTTTCTTTTTATTAGTCATTTTCATCAATATGAGTTCTAAACTTAAAAGCCCATCATCATGTTCCCCATTTTAAAGTTTTTCAAATCTTGACAATAAAGATTCCGTTTCACTAGATGTACAATATAAAATATGGCTTTAAAATTCGTCTTCTTCCCTTTTTCTTGAAAGTAGGTTATTCCAAGTATGTTATCATTCTGAAATACATTAGTTACAACCAAAAAATAAAAACATAGAAACTTTATTATATATCTAAGAGTCAAACTAGCTGAAGAAGAAAAAGCTCTCCTTACCTCCAAAGCCTCCCTTTTTCTGAGAGTATCCACCACCACAACCTATGTTAGACCACCCAGCAAAAGAATCCAGCAATCCATTGGAGCCATCATGAATTACCCTAACTTCCATCTCTCACTGCTGCATCAACGGCAAATTCCATATGGATGCAATGATCGAACAGGAGGAATCAGATCTGCAAGAAGATGGAAGAGGATTACCTACACTTGAGACCAAATTGATGGTGGAGAGAGTTGAGAGATGCTGGACTCTTCGAAGAAGCCATTTTTAGGAATTTCCAAGATTTCTTTGAAGATGATGATGACTAGGAAAAGCAAATAATTCTCCTGATATGGATAATGATAAGGGAAGAAAATGAACTTGAAAAAAGAATATAAAATTATGGTCTCCTTTCATTGATTTGTATTCCAAGTGATGGCTGTAATGATTTATGACATTATAATACTTAAGACAGATATCGTAGTATATTATATTTTTTTGATGTTTTTTCTTTGATGAGTTTTTCCAAGAAAGAGGTGAAAAAATAAGCATTTTCATTGAGAAAAAGAAGGAATTTGATATTTTTAAAATTTTTTCAGTGTAGATATTTTTCTTTTCTTTTTCAAGAGATAAAAATAAAGAAGGGAGAGAGACCAACCAGTTGTAGATACAAAGATCTAAATTCTTGAAAATACGCTTCGAGACTCAAAGTTAAATGTTTTAAGCATTCTTTATCTATTAAATGGCATCAAATAATAGTGGTTGACTTGTTATTTTAAATGTATTACCACTCAATTGCTGCATCTTTTCATGTCATCATTTGAAGTTTCATCACTCATAATGTTGTAATGGATTAATGGCTGTTATAAAAGTTTCAAATATAAAACATGTTAATTAAATAATAATAATAATAATTGGATGGCTATTTGGCTGATTATAATAATTAATATGTAACTAAAACAACAGATGCTAATTATCAATAGACCTTTTAGTATTTTGAATTCAAATATTTTTCGAATGATATGTCTTGTTCAATTATGTTGTTTTTTATTATTTGGTGGATGGTGATTAAAAATCTGTAACTGCTTGCTATTAATCATTATTATTGAATATAATTATAAAGTGATTACTGGTATTGGTATCTTAATCCTAAATAATTTTAACTCAAATGATTTTCCTTAAAAAAATAAAACAGTCAAAATAATTTGCGGCACGTCTGACGAATTCTGCAAGAGCACCATGCTCCATGAGTTCCCTTGAAGGGTCATACTCTTGCCACACTTGTGAGATTGTTACATGAAGCTCATTATATATGATAAGAGCCAAGTAGTTTAATTTAGATCAGGGACACGGGGGTGACCAACGTGCTAGAACTGGGATCTGGGCTGGCATGACTCAAACAAGTCCCGAAGTGCCTATCGAACATATCAAAGATATAGGGTCCTAGCTTGCGAAATTCCATAGTAGCTATTGGTTCAAGGTATTCCGACCTAAATGCAACAAAATTTAATTACTAGTATAGAATTTAGAGCCCAAACCAACCCATCCAGAATTAATTTTTTTCTAGGTTGACCTTGTATTCAATAGTGGGCCTCATGGTTGGGTACCAGCATTGGGCTAATGATGGGTCTGACCCATTTGTATCCTACATTTGATACTTGTTCTCGAGTAGTTATTGACGTCCTGTTGCCCAGCCCTAGCCATGTTGGTACCTAACTGATATTAAAAACAAAAAAAAATTCTCTATTCTTCTTATGCTTCCCTGCCCATGGCAGCGTACCTTCCTTCTCCAGCTAAAGATGGAATTAATTAAGATTGGCAAGACTAGATGCAACAAAATTACACACCCCCTCTCTGTGAAAGCTATCCTATTCCCAAAACTACACCCCACCCAAAGCCCCCATTATCATATACGTCATTCTGGGCCTGGTTCTACCCTAAGATGCTTGGGACATATGCACAGTCTAATCTAAATCTTTCGCATCTAAAGACATGGTACAGCCCCATGAGAAGTTGAATGGAAAGGGGACTCCCCTTCTGTGACACAGATTTGAACAAGACTGCGGACTCCCCTTCCAACCAGCCTCTAATAGGTTCAAGAAATTACTCTTGAACCTTCTTTTTTGGTAGAAACTACCCCCGACACATTAGGTGTTATAGCCCAAAAAAACCCAAGCCCATTAAAGAAAAAAAAAAAAAACAGAGGAATCAAAATCGAGAAGAAGACTTCCGATAGGAGTCTTCTTCTCCGGCAAGATCCAGACAAATTGGGAGTCCTAGGACCTCTCGAAGTCCTAGGACCCTCTATAAGAAGCCCCCCCTTTTTCCTAGAAACCCAACATCGGCCCCCTTCCTCTCTCTTTTTCCCTGTTTTTCCCGATCGGAGCTGCGGATCCTTACTTCGTTTTCACCGTGATTGCTCACCGGTAGGGTCACGGAGGTCGAGGTAAGTTTCCCTTTTCTTCCTCTCTTCCTTCCCCTTCCTCCCGTGCCTTGTGCGCGGCTACCGGCGACGAGAGTCGCCGATTTTCGATCGAAAAAGGGACCTCTGTTTTGGTCTCTTTTTCCAGTGAATTTTTCGGCACCGGCGATCGAAATCGATCGCCGGCCATGCTCCTCCGTGACCGGGGGAGTGGCCCCTCTCTGCCGTGGCGGCCGTGGCCTGAACGGCCCGGCACAAGGAGGGGACTGCCGTCCCCTGTTTCAGCCCAAAGGAAACCCACGGAGAAAAAAGAGAAGAAGAAGAAGAAGAAGGAAAAGAAGAAAAAAAAAAGAAGAAAAAGAAGAAAAAAAAGAGAAAAGAAAAGAAAAGAAAAAAAAAAGAAAAAAGAAAAAAAAAGAAAAAGAAGAAGAAAAAATATATATATATTATATATATATATATAAATAAATAAATAAATAAATAAATAAAATAAAATTAAAAAAAATGATGAGAGAGAGAGTTTCTCTCTCTCCTCTCTCTTCTTTCAGTCTGAACCCTACTTTCTCTCTCTGAATTGGACTTTCTCTCTCTACTTTCTTTCTCTAGAATTTTCTCTCTTAGATTGTTTCTCTCTCTTGATGGATTTTCTCTCTCTAAAGTTATCCTCTAGGATTAGCGAAGTGGAAGGCTTCATCTGATGATTTTGATCGAGTTTAGGAAGGAGTCAATTTTAAGTGAGGTTTTGAATTGGAATTTGTTTAGATTTAATTTTGAATTAAAATTAATGTAAAAATATAATTTTGGATAATAGGCGCGGAAGAATCTACTAGAAGTTAGTCGATCTATTCGTTCAGCGCTCCGTGAAAGGTAAGTAATGAATCATCTTCTCGAGATATTCCATATTTATTCTGAAAATAAATAATTATTCTCTGAAATTATGCATGATTTATGAAATTATGTTTTGAAAGAAAAGTACTTTTGAAATGTTATGGTATATCAATTTATGCACAAGTTCAGTGAAAAATTATGATATATTATGATACAAAGTGTTTTGATACAAATCGGATTTATGCTCTCAGCCTAACTATGTTTCAGTGGGCCCCGCCAATGGGGATTATACGTTGGTACTCAGTGGACCCTGCCAGTGGGGGTTGTGCGCTGGTGTTTGTGGACCCTGCCAGTGGGGGTTGTGCGCTGGTATTCTGTGGACCCCGTCAATGGGGGTTAAACGTTGGTCATAGTCAAGGCTGTTGAGTTACGAGTGTTTTGAATCGAATCGGATTTATGATTATATTATATATGAATATTTAAAATATTTGATTTATATTAAATCAGCATGAAATATATTCTTATGTTTATTTGCAGCATTATTCTTGAAAATTAGATAATATCTGAAATATCTGGTAGAGATACTTGTTACTTACTGGGCTGTCTAGCTCATTACCTTTCTTTCTATTTTCAGATTCAGATAATTAATTTCGAGCGTGGGAAGAAATATTGGGACAGAGCTTTTAGAGATGAGATTTAGCATTGTCAACTTCATTGAACTTACACCTATTATTTTATTGTTAGTAAAATTTTATTGGATGTAAGACATTTGATTTAATTACTTGAATTAAGGTTGAATAATAATTATTTGAATTTATTTCGCTGTGATGCATTGATATCGTGATGAGATGCCTTGCATGCTTATGGAGAGAGTTCTTCATAAGTATGCAGCGGTTGCCGCGATCCTCGATTCACAATCTCGGATCGGGGGCGTGATAATTAATATGGTATCAGAGCATAAGTGGATAAATTATGACACATAGAATTTGACATAGTATGAGTGTAGGTGGGTAAACATTAGGAATATTGGGATGTTAAAGTATGAGCATCATAATAAATTATCCTAACAAATAGATAAATGAATCTAATAAGGTTTTACTACTACAAGGTTACCATGCCTCCCATAGAATGACAAGAACTACTCAAGAATTGCAAGAGAGACATCACAACCACGGGATGGTAGTACTCCCCATCTGACCAGTGGCACCCCTCAGGAGGAGGGAGTCGTAGATCCTAATGGGAGTGCTTCGAGAGCACGTCAAGAACCAGATATGGCTCAGTTAATGCAGACTCTAATCAGGATGGTACAAGCGCAACAACAAATACAACAGCAAATGTTTGAACAACAGCAGATACAACGAGATACACAACAACATCAGCATCCACTACCACAACATGGAGAGCAACCAGTACAACGGAACAACATTTCAGAATTTAAAAAGCTTGCCCCTCCAGCTTTCAAGGGACTACTGAACCTTTGGAGGCTGATAACTGGATAATGGAGATGGAGAAGGCTTTCGCTGTTCCAGAATGTCTTGATGAAGAAAAGATTCGATATGCAGCTTATTTACTACAAGGAGAAGCATACAACTGGTGTCAGCGACTACAGCGCAAGCATGAACAAGACGGCGAAATACTTACCTGGGAAAGATTTCAGATTGCATTCTACGATCAATATTTTTCTCGGAGTATAAGGATTCAGAAAGAGCAAGAGTTTATTTATTTGAAGCAAAAGGGTATGAGTGTGACTGAATATGAAGCAAAATTTACAGAGTTAGCAAAATTTGCTCCGAGATTAGTGGATGGTGAGCAAGAACGTGTTCACAAGTTTGAGATGGGACTGAGAATGAGATTCGAAAATAAATAGTTCCATATGAATTGATAACTTATGCCGATGTGGTAAACAAAGCACTGATAATTGAAAGAGAAGTCAATGAAGAACGCATGGAAAAAGAAAGAAAGCAAAGAAAGAGAGCAAAATCAAATGATACACAAGGGCAGAATAATAAAAACATCAAAAGATCAGCTAAGGGAGCAATAGACAATAAGACTCAACAGATTGATGGTGAGCAGTGCTCCAGATGTGGCAAAAATCATGCAGATAAGGATTGCTATTGGAATACAGGTGCTTGTTTCAAATGTGGTCAGATGGATCATAAAATTGCTAGCTGCCCACTAAATACAGAAATCAAGTTGGCCAAAGAACTTATGAAGGACAACATAGGGGTGGTGGACAGATTTCTAAAACCCAAGGAAGAGTTTATGCGCTTACTCAACAGAATGCACAGGCTTCCAATACATTGGTGACAGGTATGAAAAATTTGAGGACAAATTTTTTTTCAGGGGTGAAGAATGTTATAGCCCAAAAAAACCCAAGCCCATTAAAGAAAAAAAAACAGAGGAATCAAAATCGGGAAGAAGACTCCCGATAGGAGTCTTCTTCTCCAGCGAGACCCGGACAAATTGGGAGTCCTAGGACCTCTCAAAGTCCTAGGGCCCTCTATAAGAAGCCCCCCCTTTTTCCTAGAAACCCAACATCGGCCCCCTTCCTCTCTCTTTCTCCCTGTTTTTCCCGATCGGAGCTGCGGATCCTTACTTCTTTTCACCGTGATTGCTCACCGGTAGGGTCACCAGAGGTCGAGGTAAGTTTCTTTTTTCTTCCTCTCTTCCTTCCCCTTCCTCCCGTGCCCTTGTGCGCGGCTACCGGCGACGAGAGTCGCCGATTTTCGATCGAAAAAAGGACCTCTATTTTGGTCTCTTTTTTTCGTGAATTTTTCCGACGCCGGCGATCGCCGGCCATGCTCCTCCATGATCGGAGGAGTGGCCCCCTCTGCCGCCGGCCTCCGCTGTAGCGGCCGTGGCCTGAACGGCCGGCACAAGGAGGGGACTGCCGTCCCCTGTTTCGGCCCAAAGGAAACCCACGGGAGAAAAAAGAAAAGAAGAAGAAGAAGAAGGAAAACAAGAAAAAGAAAAGAAGAAAAAGAAGAAAAAAAAGAGAAAAAAAAGAAAAGAAAAAGAAAAGAAAAAAAAAGAGAAAAAAAAAAAAGAAAAAGAAGAAGAAAAAAAAAATATATATATATTATATATATATATAAATAAATGAATAAATAAATAAATAAATTAAAAATTAAAAAAATGATGAGAGAGAGAGTTTCTCTCTCTCCTCTCTCTTTTTCAGTCTAACCCTGACTTTCTCTCTCTGGAATTGGACTTTCTCTCTACTTTCTCTCTCTAAATTTTCTCTCTCTAGATTATTTCTCTCTCTTGATGGATTTCTCTCTCTCTAAAGTTATTCTCTAGGATTAGCGAAGTGGAAGGCTTCATCTGATGATTTTGATCGAGTTTAGGAAGGAGTCGATTTTAAGTGAGGTTTTGAATTGAGATTTGTTTAGATTTAATTTTGAATTAAAATTAATGTAAAAATATAATTTTGGATAATAGGCACGGAAGAATCTACTAGAAGTTAGTCAATCTATTCGTTCAGGCTCCGTGAAAGGTAAGTAATGAATCATCTTCTCGAGATATTTCATATTTATTCTGAAAATAAATAATTATTTTTGAAATTATGCATGATTTATGAAATTATGTTTTGAAAGAAAAGTACTTTTGAAATGTTATGGTATATCGATTTATGCACAAGTTTAGTAAAAATTATGATATATTATGATACAAAGTTTTTGATACAAACGGATTTATGCTCTCAGCCTAACTATGTTTCAGTGGGCCCCGCCAATGGGGATTATACGTTGGTACTCAGTGGACCCTGCCAGTGGGGGTTGTGGCTAGTGTTGTGGACCCTGTCAGTGGGGTTGTGCGCTGGTATTATGGACCCTGCCAGTGGGGGTTGTGCGCTGGTATTCTGTGGACCCCCCAATGGGGGTTAAACGTTGGTCATAGTCAAGGCTGTTGAGTTACGAGTGTTTTGAATCGAATCGGATTTATGATTATATTATATATGAATATTTGAAAATATTTGATTTATATTAAATCAGCATGAAATATATTTTTATGTTTATTTGCAGCATTATTCTTGAAAATTAGATAATATCTGAAATATCTGGTAGAGATATTGTTACTTACTGGGCTGTCTAGCTCATTACCTTTCTTTCTATTTTTCAGATTCAGATAATTAATTTCGAGCGTGGGAAGAAATATTGGGACAGAGCTTTTAGAGGCGAGATTTAGCATTGTCAACTTCATTGAACTTACACCTATTGTTTTATTGTAGTAAAATTTTATTGGATGTAAGACATTTGATTTAATTACTTGAATTAAGGTTGAATAATAATTATTTGAATTTATTCCGCTGTGATGCATTGATATCGTGATGAGATGCCTTGCATGCTTATGGAGAGAGTTCTTCATAAGTATCGGCGTTGCCGCGATCCTCGATTCATAATCTCGGGTCGGGGGCGTGATATTAGGACTCCCGTTGTACATTGTTTATTATTTTTCTTTAGATTAACTCTAAATTTCAGATAGAAAATTGAGCCACTTTCAAGTTATATGGGATTCCAATCCTACCGATATGGTCTTAACCATGATTTGTCGAATCGATCCGAATTGGACGGTTCGGAACATGCTGAACTATACCAGTAGCTAAGTAGTATGGTTCGAGAGTATAATTTGGAATGCTGGCAAAAACAAAACAATAAAAAAAGAAAGAGAGGAAGAGAGAGAGAGGAGGAGAGGGAAGCAGAGAAGATCGGTGGTAACCCACCAAAGTGTCGAAGATCCAGAGCCTAGAGCCATCGAGGCTCCGGATCTCTGTGGTCTTCTGTGAGAGACTGAGAAGAGAGAGATAGAGAAAGACAGAAGGGGAGAGAAGGGAAGTAACGTGGCGGGTAGGCTATCATGACTGTCAGGTAGCCTAAAAACCCATCGTCGCAAGTTCAAAATAGGGATTTCACCCCTATTTCATCAGATTTTTTATAAAATCTGACGTATAGTGAAGCAACAATGGATTTGGATGAAGCCGACATGTTCTATGGTAGACCCATTATCGGCTTCACTATGTCGGAGTTTTTAAAAATCTGATAAAATAGGGGCAAAGTCCATATTTTAAACCCACGATGGCGGAGGGGATTTTGGACCACCCAACGGCTATAGAGGTCATCAGATGGCCCTCCGATGGCCTCCCCGTTGCCTTCTCCTCCCTTATCTTCATTCTGTTCTCCTTTCTGTCTTCTAGTTTCTCTCGTAGAGGACCACGGGCGTGGAAGGCCTTTACGGCCCTCGATGGCCACGTAGGCATCTCGATTGACCACCTATTTCTTCTGTCCCCCTCCCTCTCTACCTCCTCTCTCTTTCTCTTTCTTTTTTTCTCTAGTTCATCTCCCATTTTCATTTCAGTTTGGATCCAATATGGTCCAATATAGAAATTGTCACGATCTGAACCCAACATCGGATCAGATACGTAATGGCCGCACACTCCTTAGGACAAAGATCCTAAAGAATATACAATGCCTAAAATAATTCATTACAATATCTTAATATCTATAAATAATAATGGTATATTTTCATAACAATGAGCAAAATTTATATAATTATAAATTCAATTCCTTCTATCATCCGACTGGATATCAATAACGCTCTATATATTCATTCGCTCACCCACAAACACAAACTATAGCTAATCATGAGCATCCAGTAACTCTGAGGAGAAAAAAAAAAAAAATGAAGGGATGTGAGCTTTACAATCTAGTAAGAATTTCATATATCACATCAATATAATAATATAATATAAAAATAAGATAAGCAATAAAATATAAAACTCATGTTCAATATCCAGAATACTGCAAATATCCATAAATTATCTGTCTTATCAAAAGAGATGCATCATCATATGTTAATGGGTGAAATACTTTTATTCAGTATTAGTTTCATATTTTATCCTCTATTTTCTTTTCATAATCGCATAATTTTTAATAATTTTTTTTCTGGCTCTAGACTAACTAAGATTATGCCTCATTCTCTATCTAATCCAAATGTCTCGCTTAAGTCATAAAGGCTGTCCCAAGCATAAACTCCTGATGAACTGTCGCAGGATGAGCTCCTGACTGGCTGTCCCATATATAAAAATCCATGGGGCTGTCCCAAGTATAAGCTCCTGACGGACTATCTCAGGCATAAGCTCCTGGCTGGCTGATCTAGTATAAGTCTATGGAGGCTGTCCTAGGCATAAGCTCTTGGCAGGCTGTCCCAGGCATAAACTCCTGACGGACTGTTTCATATGACGAGACTAGTCCAAACTATATCTTTTTCATTTAGTTATTTAGGTTACTTTCATCATATCGATTTCTAGTTTACATTAACCAATTTGAGTATATCATATCCACATGCTCATATAATCAATCACTGATATATATATATAGTCTACACACATGAGGCATTCATGCTGAAAATTAATAAATAATAGTATCTCAAATATGATAAATCCATCAATACGAGTTCAACAACATAAAACCAACGATACAAATCCAACAATAAAAATAGTATATATAATGATGATCATATACAAAGATTCTTATCTCCACTGGTGATTGATCCAAGCACAGCAATCAACGAACTCTTTGATTTATGAATTTTGAAATAAATATTTGCTCGACATCTTATACAAACAGTTATATTTCTACATAAGCAGATTAAACATAAAAATTATAGAGAATTAAGGATAGTAAAAAAAATTACAGTGAACAACCCTAATATCATAAATCCAGTATCCCTCCTAAGATCAACTAAGATCTAGATTTGTCTAAGTATCTGGATCCTCCACTAATCCGTAAGATTTCTAGAGAAAAAAATCATGAAGAGATAAAATTCTAAAGAGAGACACATTAGAGAGAAAGTGAAATTTTTAGAGAGAGAAAGTAGAAACTCAACTTAGAGAGAATAGAGAGGGGGAAGAGAGAAATTCTCTATCTCTTTTTTTTTCTTTTTCTCTTCTTCTTTTTTTTTCCTTTTCTTTCTTTTTTCTTTTTCTTCTTCCATGGCAAAATAGAGGACTGTGTCCTCTTTTCCTTATTTCTCTCATGAAATAGGGGACTTGTTTGTCCTCTTGTTCTAAGGCAAGGGAGGTCCTTCTCCCTGTCGATGATTCCATGGCTAGAGAGACAGTCCTCACAGCAACAATCGATCAGATCCAGTGATCGACGGTGGCCAACGGTGATGGTAGAAAATCAAAGATGAATAGAAAACAGAGGATTCAAGAAAAACCATGATTCTCAATGGATTTTTAACAAAAAATTTAGCAAAAGTTCCAGATTAAAACCCATAGAACTTTGTGGAAAATTGATTAAAGGTATTTACCTACTCTTTGACTGGGATTGATCCGATTCTTGGCAGCCAAGCAAGGGTAAATCTTCGGCAATCCAAGGAAAAATAAGGCAGTGAATTGATGATTTTTTGGTGAGAAAATCAGAGGGATTACATCTTTTAAATAGGCTTCTAATGGGAAGGATTTAGAGTTTGATCTCAAGCAAACTCCTTGTGATTTTAGGAATTAAAGCGGAGAAGAACTCCTTCGGGAGTTCTTTTATGAAATTCTAGGTTCCCACCAAATTTCCACACGTGCAACGTATGTGCTGGCCTTTTTTTTTTCATTTTTGCCACATTAATATTCATATAGATGGAGTTTTTTAATTAGGTTGGAGGTATTATATTCTTCCCCTTTAAAAATAATTTCATCCTCGAAATTAAGTACCTCAAGCTCACTCATCATTTACATCATCCTTTGAGAGCTTCCAGTAGCCTCCCTCTCAAAGTACTTGCTTCATAGAGTCTCAACATGCTGTGGCATCCCAAAACTCGATTCTTTCACTTTAGAATATATATCAAATTCTCTTAATCTCTTTTAAAAGAACATTTACCTACCGACCTTGGATTAAACATTAGAATTACTTGCCCTTAAAATTTACTGCTTTGATTTATTCCACTCAAAAAATACTATTGGCTCAATCTACCCTTAATAGAAGGCTTGAGTATTGGTAACTTTCTCCTTTTCTTTTTTTTTTTTTAGCATCATCTATGTTTAACACTTAGACTTTTATTTTAGAAAAACTTTAAGTCTCTTACAACCATATGGAGTATAATTTTAAATCTTAAAAATGAGATCTATGCCAAAACATTCTGGTTTGAGCCTAACCAAAAAAAATTATCAAGCTGTTAACAATAAACTTGAGATGTTTAAGATTTCTTAGCATTATCTGCAATGAAATAATCTACTAACAAAAATTGCATAGCTATGATCAAATTAGGTCAAGATCAGCAGCATCTTTCATTATTAATAAAATCTTTCTTTATTTGCAACTAATATATTCCATCATAATATCTTTTGAATCAAAGAATTAGTATTTTTAATCAATTTAAACCATCATACTTTCGCTGCGCACTCTGATCTTAATTTATCAAATTATATAGTTTATCGAAAGAAAAGAATATCCTTGTATGTTAAATCAATCAAAAATAGATCCAACCTTCCAATTTTATATAAAACTTAGAGCAAAATTTTAAGCTTTTTTCTT
Organism: Elaeis guineensis; assembly: GCF_000442705.2. Classification (NCBI taxonomy): domain Eukaryota; kingdom Viridiplantae; phylum Streptophyta; class Magnoliopsida; order Arecales; family Arecaceae; genus Elaeis; species Elaeis guineensis. The sequence goes on from NC_026003.2 coordinate 83,856,574, forward strand.
TACTATTCTTTGGGCATAGTGTTGGATGTATGCCCTAGAAGCCAATGTAGGCTGACACATTTCATATCTCTAGGACATGATTTTTACTTATTGGACAGTTATATTACCATTCATGTTTATATGTCCATGAATTATCTAAGGGATTAACAAGATGATGACACATATTCTTAAAAAGTTAAAAATTTGAGATATATGTCATTGATGATTAATTCTTAAATTACTTCTGATCATAGGATCATCATGGGGATGGTGATTAATCTGGATAGATCAGTGCATGGATCACTTTCTTCAGCAGATGGATTTTGATTTTACAGTGTAGAGATACTGGAGAGATAGTGCAGGTGGTTGTTAGAGAACAACTAGTACTGAGCGTGACCAACACGAGAAGTCACATAGATGTCTGCTCACTCGTTAGTGACTTTCTCGATACTGCAGTTGTATGACTAGTCCTTTGACCTGAGATAGCACTACTGCTCGCAGTGAGGCTACTGGAGTTTGATTGACACATCAACATGGATCTTCATGAGCCTTTGTAGTGGATGTTGGCAACAGTTAGTCCACTGTAGGAGTGAGTGTGATTAAGATGGGATCTATCGATCCTAGCAGAAAAGAATAGTTCTATGAGATTTAAGAGGCTGAGTCCTTAAGTCTATGGTCATAGCAGTGTGATTGATGGAAAAGAGTTTTCATAGAATCACATATGAACTTAAGCTAATTGAATCTATCATATGACCGATGTTGAGATTTGATGATTCATCCATGACCTGCCATCTGGTTGGGACTCACAATGGAGGGACCGTATCATGCGTTAACTGCACTTAAAGGTTCATCATTTTTTATTCTACTAATTGCACTACATACTGCTAGATGTCACTAGTAGATTGTGAGACTCATGAGGATATCTCAATGATAAATGATCCTTGGTGGGCCAAGTTAGAATTGTTCCAATCCATTGAAAAGAGTTTCAATGATATTGTGATAAAGATCATAATATATCTCACTACTAGATAGAATAGAATCTATGGGACACACACAAAAAAAGTTTTTGATTGATTAGATGGTTGAATTATGATTATGAATCGTAACCAGATTTGATTATCAATTTGATTGATAATTGATCCAATACAAATATTGCATCATGTAACTTATTAAAGAGTTAGTAAGTTTAGGAGGATTAATTAGCATTAGGATTGCTAATTGACTCAATTTGATTGAGCAATGGAACTTGTATCAAGTCCAATTTAATTGAATTTTATTTGACTCATTTTGATTTGATTTGATCAACCCTGTAGGGTTATAGGATAACCCCAAAAGGATCAGATGATTAGTCTCAGTTGAATTAGGATTTGAGTTTGATCCAATTTTAATTAGACTAGGATGTATGTATTCTAATTGGACTAAAAATCTTTATTTTCATGGGTGCACCAAATTTTAATTGGATTAGAATTAAAATTGGGTTTGACTCAAGCACCAAGAAAGAGTCCAATTGGACTAGAACTCTCTTCCAATTAGGAGATACCTAATCTAAATAAATTGGCTCCAAATCAGATTTAATTTTTATCTTTTTGAGTCTAATATGGTCATAATATGATTAGAATTAATTGATGTTTTATTGGGTTTAAAACAGCCATTTAATCAAGAGTCCCATAATCATGAAACTCCTCCTCTCCATGTGCCAAAAGGAGTCCCACATTGAATTTGATTTGTGCACCCAAAATAACCAACATCCTACTAGATTTTTGATGCCATTTCCCCCCTATTATTAGCGTGTAATAAGGCCTTTAAACCTCCTTCTTTACCATGTAATATATGGGTGTGAATTCCTTTGGGGTGGGCGGCATCAAAAGGATAAGAGTCCTAGGTTACAAGGACTCTATCTCCTAATCAAATTAGACTTCATCTAAGGCCTATAAAATACCCTCCATATGGGATGTGTAAGGTGAGATTATCATCAGGTTTCAACACCCAAAATATGAGAGAGGCGTGCGTGGAAAATATGGAAGAGAAAAGGGGCGGCATCCATGGTCCTAGGCATGAGGTGAGTTTGTTTAATCTCTTCTTTCTTACACAACCAAGAGTTCGTTGTTAGGACATCACCTTCTCTCCCACTTATCCATGTTTAGACATGGATGTCTCCTCTTTTTTTTATCCAAAAGTTAGATAAAATTATTACATCTCTATTGTAGAGATTTGATGCATGGATTTTAGGAAGAAAAGAGAAGAAAGGGTTCTTCTCATGATCTCTAGCGTAGAGATCAGGATTCTCCTATATCTTCTTGTTATCTAAGAGTATCTTAGGAGAAAAAAAATTTTCAACCATCAAGATGCGATCTCTACGAGGGAGCTAGCACTCTGTTGAAATAAAAAGTTTCTGATTAGATCAGAGTCTCGTGTAGATATCTATAGAGGTCGGATGCTTATGTGGCTACAAAGGACATCCATGATCATCGATTTACGTTGAAGATTGATCTATGTTCAGGTATATTTTATATTTATTTTTTTTATTTAATTTCTATATCTAAATCTTATCTCACATATGATGATCCTGCTTATGGTTTATAGATTTGATCTTATGCATGCTTAGATTAAATTAGATTTAATCTGAAAAATTTTAAAATTCTACTGCGTACTTATTTTGTAAAATTATGCATGCATAAAATCATAAAATACCAACAGTGATATCAAAATCATATTATATGCATGAGATTAAGATTTAGATTTAAAATTTGTAGAGAAAAATTTCAGATCTGAAAGGTTTTGATATCATTCTGATATAAGGTTGCTCTGGTATAACTTATTATGTTGAATAGTTGTCCTAAAATGATGTTAAAATTTTTAATTAGATTAGATTTTTAGATTTAATTTTTTCAGTATATATATGATATATGTTTTATTATTTAGATCTGAAAAGAGTTTTGAGATCTGTTTTGATTCATATATATGATATATGATAGCATGTTTAGGACTGAAATTATTTCTATAACCTGAACTTGTTTATGTACATGATACATGTTTGTATGTATGATCTGAAATTATTTTGAGATCAAAATTTACTCTTCATGCAAAGAATTTAAATCTAAAAATTTTATTTTAAGATCTGAAATTAGTGTTTGTGCATGAGGGATTGATCATGGGTAGATCAAGTTAGGTCCTATAATTTGATTGCATCAAAAGGGTTTCTGATTTGATCATGTTGGGTCTAAATCGATTGTTGTTGATCAAATTGAGTCAAGTATTGATTAGAATGAGATCAATAGAGCTTAAGATCATACAATTATTGTTGATCGAATTGATTGATATCATATGTAGAATTGATTAACCTAAGGACCTAATACGGCTCTATGGCTTGAGTCAGATTCACCAAGCTAACCTATTCGGATCAACGTCTAATTGGTGTCTAAGTAAGTAATTGAAATTGATTATTTAATTAGTTCTATTCGCTTATCTGATCAATTTATTGGTGTCTAAAAAAGTAATGGGGGGACCCCCACCAATCTCTACTTATCTGACCAATTTGGACGATTGAGTCTCAAATATGGTTGCTGTTGGTTTGATTTAGTCCATACCAATTGGATCAGTCATATGATGACTGATTAGATGAGATCTAAACTCAAATCTCTCCACAAATATTAAGTCCTAAGTCTTCCATCATTATAAATGTGCAGGCATACTACGATGTTGATTGTTCTAGGCTGGTCACCGTGGTTCAGTTGCATCGAAAATATGTAACCACTCTATTAGCAAAGAATTACTGTGGGATAAAGATGGGGTTAGACCCAATAACTGTTAGGTGAGAGACCCAATGACGGCTTTACACCTTCTTGTGAACGGTGGGTCTGACTTAACTAAGGAGTGCGGGCAATAACTGTTAGGTGAGCCCACATGACTTAGAGACCAAGTGACTGCAACATACTTAGAGAAGCATCTGGGCAAAGAGTTATCCATGTATCGATATTTATTCGTGTTACCAATAATTGTTAGGTAAAGTGTACGGCATCAGTGGGATCGCAGCACCCACTAGAAACCCAGTTATCGTATTAGATTTTTGTTTCACCACCCAGAGAGTGTGGGAGATCTGATAAAATAGTGGGAGTCTTTTTATGCATCTAAAAATTTTTAGAGTATATCATAAAATAAGTACAAATATCCAATTAAAATCTTTGCTCTCTGCTGTTCATTGTGTCAGCTTCCAACCCTCTAGCTTGAATCCTAGAAATCAACCGATTAATTAAAATTGAGTACATAGATTGGCTCATAAACTTAAGAATTATTTTTAATATTAAAAAATTAAGCTATATTCTCTATCAGGTTATTCTAATGTTAACAATCCATCCAATCTATAGTCAATGAGCTATACTTGATGAGTGGATGGACAATAACAATAAAGATAGATGCTATGCATGAGCACATGTTCACTGCCAATGACATATTGATTCATCTGCAAGTGTTGTGAGGTGATCAGAGTCGTACAGCACATCTGATGCATGATGGATAGTCAGTCTATGATCATTATTTGATAATGATCAAGGACATTAAGGAGCTTAAAAGACTCAACATAATCATGCACCAAGAATTGCTTATGGATTTGATCCTGCGATCCCTGATTAGTTTATATGAGTAGTGAACTATCATATAAAAGACTATCATGGCACCTTATCTGAATTGATCACAAAGTTGCTAACAAAAGAATTTTGAAAGAGTTCAGAGGTAAATACCTAAAGAGCCTAAAGAAAAAAGACACACCTAGAGTAGGTATATCAAAATTGCTCAATGTTATCTTTACGATTTTCTCTTCTTCCAGTTGAGCTATGGACTCTAGTGTAGAGTCGATGGAAAGATAAAGGGTTGAGGAAGTAATCTTTGAATTGGCTATAGGACAACAGTTGATGCTGTGGCCATGGGCATCTGTCCTTTGCGATCATCGTTTGGATTTAGTTCTTAGAGATGGTCTCTATCATTTACATAATGATGCATATGTGAATTTAATTGAGTAAGTAGTGAATACCATTGGATCTGAGAGATCAGAATTGAGATAAAACTTAAAGTATATATGGACCTTTAGGCTAAGTCATATTGGAGAAGAAATGATTAACAAACTGAAGAATTATGGGCCTTAGGTTCATTAACTGTTAAGTCAAATCTAGTTTGTGTATTATCTCTTTGAGAAAATATGACCAAGCTACTCTTATGGGACAAGAGAAAAAGAACCACTGAGATACTTATCCTTGTATACATTTGATGTGTGTAGCCCATGTGATGTACTAACCAAGAAGTTGTCTCTACTTTGTATATGAGATAAAATCTAAAATTTTGAAAGGTTCAAAGAATTTAAATAAAAGTAGAGAAATAAATCAAAAATTTTTATAAATACTTCGATCTGATCGAGGATGTAATACCATTGAAAAAAAATTTTCGATTATCTCATAATATGGCATAGTTTCATATTGGACCCCTCTTAGTAAATCTCAACTCAACGAGATAAAAAGAGTCAAGGGATTATATGAGATATGGTCTAGTCCATAATAAAATTCACTGATTTATTTATGTTTCATTAGGGACATGCTTTATTTCTATGAAATTGGATTCTTCTAAACCTGTTCCTACCACACCGTATGAGATATGGCATGGTGAGAACGAATCGTGATTATTCTGAGATTCAAAGATGTCTAGCCTGTGTCTAGGACAGCAGATAGATATGTTAGAGGATATGTCAGTAAAGCTCATCCTAAAAGAGTTTGGAATTTACTTTCTGAAAGGATCACAATGTGATTGTGACCCGACATGCTATCTTCTTGAAAAATTATTTAACCAAGATAAAGCAGTGAGAGAAAAGTTAAGCTCAAAGAGAGTGTCTTTGAAGAGCAATGAACCTTGGGACCTTAATAACTTATTTATTATGAACCAATAAATGTGTATTCCTCCTCCACCTCATACATATATAGGATCTTCAATCCTCTCAAAAGATACTCGGGTATGTTTAACAGATGATGTAGAGAAAGTTATTTCTGATGGGAGATGGAGAACATAAAGATGATCCCAGAACCTACAATGAGGCGATGTAAGATAGTGACTCCAAGAAAGAGATATGAAATAGCTTTTTTGAGTAAAGATCTTCTGAAGATTTCTGTATGGAATAGCCTATGGATTTCACTTCTTGTGATAGAAGATCACAAAGTCTGAAATAATCTGGAAGTTGGAACAGTCATTTTGATGATATGATCAAATTATTTGATCAGATATGAAAAATTATAAGTTTCAAAAGGATCAGTGGGAGTGTCCAATACTGACATCGGTTAAAATATGATTGAATATAGATTTCTCCATAAAAGCATAAAGCGAGCGTCCTAAAAATCTATAAAGATAAATGCAATTAGATGCTTGTATTTTTATAGATAAAGTACAGAGACTGGATGCTGAAAGATTCAGCATAGAAATCTCAAAGAAGGATCTGCTATCCTCTCGGATATAGTCGTATGTCATGTAGTATTTGAACTGATTATACTGTGAATGTCACAAGTAGATATCAGTTGTATCCAGGCTGAGAGCACTGGATTGCTATGAAAACCTCCTTAAGCTCTTAAGAAGAAATGAGGACATGTTCTTAATTTGGAAAATGATCAAAGCTATGAGTGGGAGGATACACCAATTTAGATTTTATATTTGACATTGATGATAGAATGTCTACATCATGGGGTGTGTGTTGGGAATAGTGTCCCAAAGTCAATCGTCAGTCTGTTGACGGTTGTACTCACTTTTTATATATGTGCATGAATTATGAATTAATAAAAATTATTTTAATATTTTTCATCACAAAATGTTACATCTTCTAATGAACTCCTATGTAGTGGTGAAGTCCTTAGGACTATTTAGACTCGACAAAGGAGGATTTGTCGTTTAGTCCTTAAATCTATTCACGACCAAATGATACGTTGTTACCAAGGACGATAACGTTTATTAAGCATAGGTCGTTGTGTGCCATATAGGTTGGTTGTCCTCTTAACCAATGAGTGTGGAGACACTGGTATGGCATACAGGTGAGATGTAAAGGTACATCTGCACTGAACGTGACCGACTCCGGAGCTATTTCTACTGTCAAGATTTGCTTCGATGGAATATGGGTATAAATGTCTCTCCAACCTGAGACCGCCACAGTGACTTGCAAGCAACTCACTGCACTTAGGCACTGGATTACCTGAATTTCTAATTCAGTGACGGAAGGCTGCTGGGTGTAGTCAAGTACTTGACTTATCGGTGTGTGTGTCAAGATGGGATTGACCACTTCAGTTTAGGAGCTGTGTACAGTCGTGTTTCAATTTAGCAAAACCTTGGCCAGAGTAGTCTTTGTGAGGAGTCACAGGACTGTTTGAGTTGAGCACGATTCGGATGATTAATCAGGGTTGACAGTTTAACCCTAAGTCGTCCTAAACACAGAGGTCAAAAGGATGAATTATACAGTAACCATATTCACGTAGGTTTGAGTGTTGTGATTGTGACTTTTCGATCTATCCGATTGTCGGGTACCATTGCTAGATGGTCACTTCGATTAGTACAGGAATTGGTTCCTGTGCTACCGGCTTAGGTTCGAACCTGCGGGGTCACACACATTAGAGGTTCCTATCTGATCTGATGGCTGATGAAGAGTCCTAATGCTCATGGACTATGAGTCCTACGTGTCTGAGACTTTGTGATCGAGAATCAGGATTCTCTGATCACGAGTCTCACACATTTTGGGTACCGGGGTCAAGAGTCCCACTAGTTTGGGACTCTTCGATCAGGGTTACATATCGATGAATTCTGATGCCGATTACCCATCAGATTTGAACTTAATATTTATGAGAGATTTAATTAGTGATTTGATTATTAATTAACTCAATTTGATTGAGTAATTATTTTTGGATCAAGTCCAATTGAATTGGATTCAGTTGGGTTTGACCCGATTAGGTTAAGAATTGACCTAATCGTCGAGATGGTTTGGTCCCTGATTTGATCAGGGGTTTGGCTTAATCAATTCCTGATTTGATTAGAATTTTATTAAGCCTAATTAAGCCTAATTAAGTTGGGTTTAAATTAGTCTAATTGGGCCTAACTTATTTGGTTCAATTAGGTTGGTTTAAATAATGAAACCACCTTGACCCATTCTCCCTGCGCCACCTCACTTCCACTGCGCCATTTGAATTCACGAGAAGGAAGTTCTCATGAATTTTTTCTCACGCAAAGCCCTCCTCACGTCCTACTTTAATGCACCAAATGAGTGGATAAGAATGATTGGTTGGCCATTCAAATTCAAAACAAAGTTTGAATTTGAATGAGCAACCAATCTTAGCGCCTTGACCTTATCCTCTTTTAGCACCTCATTTATTACACAAAAAATATTTCTCATGAAATCACTCATGCACAAATTAAGCCATGCCCTCCTCTTCTCACGCCCTTAGTGGATAGGGATAAATTGATTTCCATTTGAATTCAAAATTTGATTTGAATTCAAATGTGCAATTACTCATCTTTATCCTCTCACGTGGATAAGATGTTTGACATTATTTTAAAAGGAGGAGAAGAGTGGGGCGTGTGCAAGAAAAATTTTGGAGAGAAAATTGGGTGTGAGAAATCCTTGTGTGCAAGGTGAAGGTCTATATCCTTCCAAGAGAAAAAGAAAGAAAAGAAAGAAAAAGTATGTGCAGGGTTTCAGTGAGTTCTTCAGGGTTTTAGCCTGGAGTTCGGGAAGTGACAAGGTGAGCTATGAGTGTCGTGAGCCCACCAAATTTTAGAAAGATCTTCAATATCCTTTCAAGTATGTCTGCTAATGATCCGAAGTATCCAAAGAATCGACAGACATCGATCGAAGGAGTTTGATCAGCATCGGCCGTCGAAAGGGCTCTACAACGAGCTAGCACTCGTGAGGAGTCGATCAGACCGGAAGCTTCATGTGGATGATCGCAGAGGTCAGACACACTGTGTGGCTGCATCGTGATGATCAAACTCTTCCGACGGTGATCAGATTACGGCGATCTACTACCCGCACAAAGTATTGTTTCTGAACACATTATAGTAAAGTATTTACTGTTCAAATTTGAATTTCAAATTTAAATGCATGCATGCTATATATCATATTTAGATTTTAGTGTAGGATAAATTTTTATTAATTAATTAGATTAATTAATAATTTATACTGAAAATAGTAATTTTGAAAAAGTTTTAAAATTACCATTTTACCCCTGTACTGAATTTTTCCCAAAAATGATATCAGAGTGGGTTCTTAGATATGATATATATATTTGCATGCGTAGATTAAGTTGTAATCTAAAAGTTTAAATTTTAAAATTTAAATTCAAAATTCAAAATTCAAAATTTGAAATTCAAATTTAAATTTAAAATTTGGTTGAAATTTTAAATTTGAAATTCAAAATTTGAAATTCAAAATTTGAAATTCAAATTTGAAATTCAAAAATTTGAAATTTGAAATTTGTTTGAAATTTGAAATTCAAAATTTAAAATTCAAAATAAATTTGAAATTCAAAAATTTGAAATTTGAAATTTGTTTGAAATTTGAAATTCAAAATTTAAAATTTGAAATTTGAAATTTAAAATTTAAATTTTAAATTGATATATTTAGATATACTTGATCCAAGTAGCAAGTAATCGAATTGGGTTGATTGTCATGGCCGTCCGATCATAGGAGAAAAGTAGGGTTTAAAGGCCCTCTCTTCCCATTCAATGGGATCTCCTATGGCGGTAGGGGTGCCGATGCGATTATATCCCATGTAGATGAAGCAGCGAAAGGAATATTCATGATTTATTTTGATTGAGTTATTTTCTGTTATGTAATTAGCAATAGGATTGCTATTTATGAAATATGCTGATATATTTGGGTAATAAGTCAACATATTTGGTGAACAGAAAATAAAACCTTTCAAATTTGAAAATTATTTTTGAAATGCCAAACCCTGACCCATCAGCCCAAATACTTAATTAAAAGAATTAAGTGTTGTCTAGTAGGTCTAGAATTGTGAATTAAGACCTAAGATAATTGCATAAACTTGTGGATCAATGGGTTAGATGGATTAGGTCCATAATTGGGTTAGACCTAAGGTTAGCTTAAAGAAATAGACTAAATTAGAGTAATTGGTCAAATCTAATCAAAAGTTGAATTAGATTAGGTAAAGGATACTCTAGATCAACTCCAATAGTTATAGTTGAATGGGTCCATGTCTTTAACTAGACCAAGATGGACTTAATTCATGGCTACGCGGTGGAACCCTATTTACTAAGTTGATCAAATTAAAACTAATGAACCGGTTGGTGTCTAAGGTAAGTTTGGCAGTTTGACCAGTGATTTTTAAGCGGGAGCTACTCACAGTGATTCGATCTCTGACGAGTTAATGGCTTATCCCTACCACTGATCTCACTTACCTGGCCAATCTAGTGAATTAGGTTTTGATTAGATCACTTGGTGATTAGGGCTCACCCATGTCATTAGGTAAATCAGTTTGATTTAGGTGCTCCTAATGCCAGCTTTAAGTAAATCCTTTTTAATCTGACTTGGTGAAGTCAGTAGGAGGATTGAAATTGACTGGATATTTTTTTCTCATCTATTCTTTAATAAAATCCTCAAAAAAAAAATTATTTGGTCCTAAAAATGATTAAGTTATATTGATAACTAAGTCATAGCCTCCCATTAAGTGAGTGATAATGAGTCCATTAGTTTAATAATCATTGAGGCCCAAAGCCCTGGTGCTTATTGACTAATGAATTATCATTCATAGTATGATAATTTGGTTTGAGTCTTTCTGATGGTGGTTAGGTTGGCCGACCAAAGTCGGGCTTGATCATTTATTGTCCGATTCACCAAATCAAATCATGTTAATGGTTGGACCTAACCAGATTTTTTCAGTGGAGCCAAAGCCTACTGATTAGGTTCTGGGGCAAAATTAATTACTAGAAGTTGTTTAAAGAAACAACTGGTTATGAACCTACCCATAGATGCACATGGGTTGACCAACCAAAGTTGGGCTCGTATGTAGTCTGTGTGGATTCTAGTACCCACTAAGGAATTAAAGTAATTCTCGAATTGGAGGTTGAGGCTACCAATTCGTAAAAATACTAGGAGAAACTTTAGACTAAAGTCCAAGTCTTTAGTATTAATAATTTATGTACTAATATAGGTCTGATTTTCTTTTATGCAGCTATGGCCACTACCCTGTCACTCAGGTCATTATTAGATAATGACAAGCTCATGGGACCTAATTTCGATAGCTGGTATCGAAAATTAAAAATTATCCTTGAGCGTGAGCGGATCCTTTATGTAGTAACGATCTGGCACCTAAGGAGCCAGCCATGAATGCTAGAGGGACGGTCCGAGACACTTACCAGAAGTGGCTCAACGATCGCACCAACGTCCGGTGCATAATGCTGGCGGCAATGAATGATGAGTTCAGTCGCAGGTTCGAGAACGTCGAGCCACAGGAGATGCTTCAAATGTGGAACGACTCTTTTGGCACGCCTGACGACGTTGAAAGGCACAAAACTAGTTGTGCCATTTTTAATGCTCAATGAGGGATGGAGTCTCAGTCACTGATCATGTACTGTACATGATCGAAATGATTGAGCACCTAAGTAAACTGGGTTTTTCCCTGCAGAGCAGCTCGGTAAGGATGCAATCCTTAATTCTCTGCCCAAGTCCTTCCTTCCTTCCTTACTCATTTTCGAATGACAAAGCCTACAGTGAACTACCACGGCTTATTGGGGTTGCTGCAGAACTTTGAGAAGGATCACCAGCTCCATAAGGAGTCGGTGAATGTTGTGGGAGGGTCTTCTTCTGGTCGTCGACCCTTTAAGAAAGAAGAAGAACAAGAAGAAGAAGAATAAGAAGGTGCAGCTGCATGCTGGGATGTCTGCACAGGGTCAGACCAAGAAGCGCAAGCCCGACCAGAGCCAGGTGGAGTGCTTCTTTTGCAAGAAGCAGGGGCACTGGAAGAGGAACTGTCCTCTATACATTGCCTCACTGGACCCGCCAAAGAAAAGCAAGGTACTTATATGATAACACCTTGCAATTTTTCTATTTGTGATACTACTGCCTGGGTATTGGATACCGGAAGCTCTTATCATATTTGCAATTCAATGCAGGGTCTGCAGGTCAGTAGGAGATTTGATGAAGGCGAGAGGTTTCTGAACGTTGGAGATGGAAGCAAAGTTTCAGTTCTAGCATTAGGAATCATGAACCTTGTAATCAATTCTTGAAATATAATTCTGAGTGAATATCACTATTGTCCAAGCTTTTTATTAAATATTATTTCTGTAGGCCTTTTGGCATGAACGGTTATCAATTTTTAATAAAAGGAAATTTTGCAATATCATTTTGAATGGTGTTACAATGTTTATTAGACAACTTTATAATGGAATTTACTTTCTATCACAACCTGTTAATGTGGTTCAAACCTTCGTAAATGCCCTAGAATAGATAATGTGTCAGAAGTCTATCTTTGGCACTGTAGGCTAGGTCATATCAATAAGAACAGGATAAACAGATTGGCTCAAGAAGGAATTCTTGAAGTAGGTGATTGTGAATCACTTCCAACTGTGAGTTCTGTCTTCTTGGTAAAATGACCAAGTCATCTTTTACTGAAAAGGTGAGCGAGCCAGTGAACTCTTGGGTTTGGTACATTCTGATGTATGTGGACCCATGAGCACAAGTGCAAGAGGTGGATATTTCACTTCATAACCTTCACAGACGATCTATCGAGGTATGGGTATGTCTATTTAATGAAGCATAAGTCGAGTCGTTTGAAATGTTCAAACTATTCTGAAATGAGGTAGAAAAATAAACTGAAAAGTATATTAAAACTCTTCGATCTGATCGAGGAGGTGAATACCTTTCCAATGAGTTTCTGACATATCTTGGAGAGAATGGGATTCTCTCTCAATGGACTCCTCTTGGAACACCACAGCATAATGGTGTATCTGAAAGGAGGAATCGAACTTGTTGGACATGGTTCGATCCATGATGGGGTTTGCTGGTCTGTCGATCTCCTCTGGGGATATGCACTCGAATCGCTTGTTACCTTCTAAATAGAGTTTCGAGTAAGTCTGTAACCAAAATGCCATATGAGATATGAATAGGACGTAAGCCAGTACTCTCGCACCTTAGGGTTTGGGGGTGTCCGGCTTATGTTAAACGTTTAATTACGGACAAGCTAGGACCTAGGTCTGACAAGTATAATTTTATAGGATACCAAAAGAGACCAAAGGGTATTATTTCTACCTACTGATGAGCAAAAGGTGTTTGTCAGCCTTAAGGAATCTTTTTGGAAAAGAGTTCCTTGGTGAAGGGACTGTTGCCTCTAAGGTCGAACTTGACGAAGTTCGACAGGTGAAAAAATTGACACAAGTTGCTGAACCTGAATCGGATTTGATTAGATCAGATCCGGAGCCCATTGTTCAAGCACCCTTAAGGCGATCTGGTAGAGTACCATGTCAACCGGACAGATACTATAGTTTCTTGGTCCAGGACGACGATCCTATCAAACTTGATGAAAATGATGAGGATCCGATCACCTACATGGATGCAATCAGAGACCCGACTCTGAGAAATGGCTAGAGACCATGAAATCCGAAATGGAGTCAGAAGGTCAAGATGTGTGAATTGGTTGACCACCGAAGGAGTAAAACCCATAGGGTGTAAGTGGGTCTTCAAGAGGAAGAGGGCGCAGACGGAAAGGTGAAACCTAAAAAGCCCATCTGGTTGCAAGGATATCGTCAACGTTATGGTATAGACTATGACGAGACATTTTCTCCTGTGGCAATGCTCAAATACATTCGGATTATGCTTGCGATAGCTGCCCATCTAGACTATAAAATCTGGCAGATGGATGTGAAGATAGCTTTCTAAATGGAGAGCTGGATGAAGAGGTGTATATAATACAACCTGAAGGATTCACATCCACTGATGAGTCTAAGGTTTGCAGACTACAGAGGTCCATTTATGGACTTAAGCAGGCATCCCGGAGTTGGAACATAATTTTGATAGGACGATCAAGACGTATGGCTTCGTTAAGAATGGAGAAGAGCCTGCATTTATAAGTGGGCTAATGGTCCAGTAGTGATATTTCTTGTATTGTATGTGGATGATATTCTCTTAATCGAGAATGATGTCCCTGTATTACAGAGAATAAAGATTTGGCTGTCATCACAGTTCTCCATGAAGGATTTGGGAAAAGCTTCCTACATCTTAGGGATGAGATCTATAGGGATAGATCTAAAAGATTGCTTGGTTTATCCCAGTCTATGTACATAGATACTATGCTAAAGAGGTTCAGCATGGAGAATTCCAAGAATGGCTATCTACCGATAGGCCATGAAATTTCTCTCTCGAAGAGGGATTGTCCGACAACACCTCAAGAGAGAGAGCGTATGGGTAGGATTCCATATGCTTCGACAGTGAGATCTATCATGTATGCCATGACATGTACACGACCAATGTGGCATACTCACTAGGGTAGTGAGTAGATACCAATCTGATCCAGGGGAGAATCACTGGAAGGTTGTTAAAACCATCCTGAAGTATTTAAGAAATACTAAGGACCAGTGACTTGTTTATGGTGAATCAGACTTGAGACTTATAGGGTTTACAGACTCTAGTTTCCAGTCTGATCACGATGACAGCAAAAGTGTATCGGGATTTATTTTTACTCTTAATGATGGGGCTATCTGCTGGAAAAGTTCCAAGCAACACACGGTGGCTGATTCAGTTTGCGAGGTGGAGTATGTCGTTGCATCAGATGCTGCCAAAGAAGCGGTGTGGCTGAGAAAATTCATCATCGAGCTCAGAGTAGCACCCTTCCTGGTTGGTCTAGTTCTGCTCTACTGTGACAGCTCTGGAGCTATTGCTCAGGCGATGGAACCCAAGGCACACCAGCGGACGAAGCATATTCTACGCCGCTACCATCTCATCCGAGAAATTATGGATCGAGGTGACGTCGATCTTCTGAAGATCAACGGAAAGGAGAACCTGACCGACCCATTCACTAAAGCCATTGCAGTGAAGGAGTTTGATGACTACAAGTCAAAGATGGGTATTAGATACTGCACCGATTGGCTTTAGGCCAAGTGAGAGATTATTGGAAATAGTGTCCCAAAGCCAATCGTCAGTCTGTTGACGGTTGTGCTCATTTTTGTATATGTACATAAATTATGAATTAATAAAAATTATTTTGATATTTTTCATCACAAAATATTTCATCTTCTAATGAACTCCTATGTCGTGGTGAAGTCTTTAGGACTATTTAGACTCGACAAAGGAGGATTTGTCGTTTAGTCCTTAAATCTGTTTGCGACCAAATGATACGTTGTTACCAAGGACGACAACGTTTATCAAGCATAGGTCGTTGTGTGCCATATAGGTTGGTTGTCCTCTTAACCAATGAGTGTGGAGACACTGGTATGGCATACAGGTGAGATGTAAGGGTACATCTGCACTGAACGTGACCGACTCCGGAGCTATTTCTGCTGTCAAGATTTGCTCCGATGGAATATGGGTATAAATGTTCCTCCGACCTGAGACCGCCCAGTGACTTGCAAGCAACTCACTGCACTTAGGCACTGGACTATCTGAATTTCTAATTCAGTGATGGAAGGCTGCTGGGTTTAGTCAAGTACTTGACTTGTCGGTGCGTGTGTCAAGATGGGATTGACCACTCCAGTTTAGGAGCTGTGTACAGTCATGTTTCAATTTAGCAAAATCTTGATCAGGATAGTCTTTGTGAGGAGTCACAGACTGTT